>NC_137061.1:12880780-13228280 GCF_032717465.1 Coenobita brevimanus | reverse complement strand
AAAAGTATATGGTAGGATACTTATTGACAGAGTTAGGGAAATAACAGACGTTATAGTTGGAGAAGATCGGGGAGGTTTTAGGAAGGGAAGAGGTTGTGTGGATCAGATATTCATTCTTAGCTCTTTAGTGGCAAAGTTTCTAGAGAAGGGAAGGTTGTATGCGATCTTCATGGATTTCGAGAAAGCATATGACAGGGTGGATAGAAAAGGAATGTGGAAAGTATTAAGAATACATGGATTAAATGAGAAGCTGCTGAATGCAGTGAAGAGTATAAGTTGGTGCTAAGGCTACAATGCGTGTGGACAGTGAACTGAATGAATTTTGCTACTGAAGTTTGGATTGAAACAGGGATGTGTCTTGTTTCCATGGTTGTCCAATCTGTATATGGATGGAGTTATAAAAGAGATACAAAGTAGGGCAGTGGGTGTTGGAGCGACCCTAATAAAACAGGGTAGTGTGTGGAAACTCCCTGTACTGTTGTTTGCAGATGATACTGTGTTGTTAAGTGAAGACGAAGGGGAACTACAAGGCTTGGTGAATGAGTCTGGGAATGTGTGTAAGAAACGGAATCTAAAGATGAATGTAGGGATGAGTAAAGTTATGGTCTTCGAGAGAAGTGAAGCCACTGAATGTACTGTAGAGTGAGGTTGGATAAGTAAGAAATGGAAAATGTGAGTGCGTTTAAGTACCCGCGTAGTGTGATAAGTAAGGACGGAAGTTTGGAGGACGAAGTGTTCTAAAGGGTACAACAAGGAAGAAAGGTTGCTGGTTCTTTGAGAGGAGTGATAAGAAATAGGGAAGTGAGCATGGAAGTAAAAAATTCGCTGCATGAAGCAGTGAAAATTAGCTATTTGAAAGGAGCAAGCGGAGTCACACGGTGAGACAGACTGACAAATGAGGAAGAGAAGGAGCATTGTGGTGTGGATGTGGATGTGATAGAAAACGCTAAAAGTACACTGAGGTGGTTTGGCCATATAGAGAGGATGGAGAGTGAGAGACTGATTAGGAGAGTGTATGTGAATGAAGTGGAGGGGGGGAGAGGGAGGGGAAGGTCAAGGATGAAATGGAGGGATGGAGTGGAGAGGTATACGAGAGAAGGGGGTGTGAGCTGGGAGCAGGGCAGTGAAATGGTTGGTGACGGCGTCATGGAGGCTATTTGTTTGTGGCCACCCCTTACGAAATTAAGGCGTCTGGCTATATCTGGAGAGAGAGGGAGAAACTGTAGCACTATACCCCATTTCGCTAAGTCTGGCACCTTAACACCTATAACATTGATAAAGGTCCTCAGTACTGGATAGACCTTTTTGTATTGCCTTTTGCATTGGTTATCAAGGTACTAAATAGAGGTTCACTTGTTGCAGAGGATTTACATCAACACCACAGGCGCTGACGACTTAACTGATGTTGCCAAACTTAACGAAATGGAGTATAGTCGAGCAGGGCGGTACTCCCAAGGTGGATTGAAAGCTGATGACAGGGAGAGCTGGAGCTCCCGTTTCATCAGCCCTCGGGACTAGCTCTTGGCCATCCTCCCTTTGCTGAACTTTTTCAGAGTTTCAGTAACACAGTTAGTAGGCTAGCATGCTATCTGATACAAGTTCCTCCAACTGTCAACACCAGCCTATATGCCCATCATACACTACTCTTCCTATTCCAGAATTCAAACAAAAAAACATGACATCTCAATACATTGCTTCGGAGTCCCCAGAGAGGGATGGGGGACCATCAAAGCCCCCATCATCCGCCCCTCTCCCGGTGACAACCCAACTAGATGCCTGGAACCACTGTCTGACTAACTTTTTTTTCATTCCTGCAACATTCGCGTCTTTCCTCTAACTTTCTCTCTGTTGAGCACCACATCTCCTGTAAACCTCATCTTCTCCTCCGAATTGAGACTCAGCTGTCTGGGGCAACTGATAGCAAACCCTCCTCTGTATCCTTCTACTTTCTCTATACTCATTTCAAAGCCAGAGTTGGCTTTTGTGTATAAGTGCGCAATGACATTTCTTGCTCTCGTGTTCCTGAACTTGAGTCTTCTAAATTCTCTGTTCTCTGGCTTTGACTTACCTGTCATTCTCTGACTAAATATATCTGCGCTGCTTACTTATCCCCTAATTCCATGAAAAATTCTTTGACTATCTTGCTACTAAGATGGAACACATCCTATCCATTTCCATTTTCTCTGAAATCTCTAGTACAGGATATTTCAATGTTCTCCACCATCTTTAGCTCTCCTCTTCTTTCACTGATCCACCTGGTGAACAAGTCTATGTCTTTTCTATCCTTATTGACCTAGAGTAGCTTGTACAGCACCCTACCCGTATCCCTGACCGCCTTGGAGAGAGTTCCAACGTACTTGACCTCTTCCTTACAACTAATTCTTCTGCTTATACTATTAACCTTTCCTCTATGTTGGGCTCCTCCAATCGCAGTCTTATCACCTTAACCTGTCCCAATACTCCAGTAAGGCCTGTGGACCCTCCAAAAAAGTATTGGTTGTGGCACTTTGGAGCTGCTGACAGGGAGGTCTTTGGACAGTACTTCTTTGATATTCCCTGGAAAGCTTATTGCTTCCATGGCCGAGAGCCATCGGTGTGTGTCATGCACATTACGGAGGCTATTATCTCGGGCATGGAAGCATTCATTCCTTTCTCATATCCTTCGAATACAAGAATGCCTTGGTTTAATCACGCTTCTTCTAATGCCGTCCACAACAAGGAGAGGGTCTACAAAAGGTAACGAAGCAAACCCACTCCTGAATCTCATCTCTTATATGTTTCTGCCCAGAATCGTGCTAAGTCTGTTCTTCGCTCTGCTAAAAATAAAATCATTCATACTAAATGCTCTCAACTCTCTAACTCGAATTCTTCCAGTTCCTTCTGGCACCTTGCCAAAAACCTTTCTAACACCTTTACCTCATCATCCCTCCTTCCCTTTTTCCAGTCTAATGGCTCTGTAGCTATTTCTTCTATAGATAAAGCAGAACTCTTTGCTCATACTTTCTCCTCCAATTCCACCTTAGACGATTCCAGTGCTGTTCCTCCATCACTTCCCAATTCTGACTTCCTCATGCCTGACATTAAAATTTCTTCAGTTGAATTTTCTGCCATATTTGGCCTCAGTACTAACAAGGCATATGGGCCTGATAGGGTCCCTCCTTTTGTCCTCAAGAACAGTGCTTGTGTGTTTACACCCTGTCTAGGCACACTCTTTCGCCACTATCTGTCAACTTGTACCTTACCTTCTTGTTAGAATTTTACCCTCACTCACCCTGTCCCAAAGAAGGGTGACCATTCGCAACCCTCTATGTCCCAGTTCCTTTAACCTCCTGTGTTTCAGAAGTTTTCGAGTTTATTACTGACAAAAAAAGTAAAACATCTTTCCTATCACAACCTTCTTTCTGATCGTCGGTATGGGTTCCGCCAGGGACGGTCCACTGGCAATCTTCTCACCTACCTTTCAGACTCCTGGTCATCCTCTTTTTGGGACTTTGGCGAAAGTTTTGCCATTGCACTTGACATCTCAAAGTGTTTCGATCGAGTCTGGCATAAATCTTTAATTTCCAAACTGCCCTTTTACGGTTTCTATCCTTCTAATGTATTTGTGCCGTCATCTATAGCGTCCTTTCTGGTAGTTCTGTAGTTGCTGTTGTAGACGGCCACTGTTCTCCTAAATATATATATCAATAGCGATGTTCCTCAGGGCTCTGTCTTATCGCCAACTCTCTTTCTTTTATTCATCAGCGACCTTCTAAGCTGTACATAATAATCCAATCCACTAATGATGACTCCACCCTTCACCTTTCCATTTGCTTCCTGCAGTGTCCATCTCACCAGTTACTTCAGCAAACAAGGGATGGGGCTATGGCACATCATTCTAATGTCTGACTTGCTTCATATCGCTGGTTGAAGTAAAAATAATTATGTTTTTAATGCATTAAAGACTCAGTTCTTACATCTATCGACCCGAGAAAATCTTCCACAGGAGTACCCTCTAATTTTTAACAATGTTCGGGTCAATCCTGCATCATCTTTAACTATACTGTACTTTGGGTTTCATTCTCTTGGGACCTATCTTGTAAAGAACATATTACCCCACTTGTAAAATCCACTTGCAAGAGATTGGGTGTGCTAAGCAGACTCCGTGCCTTCCTTCACCCTGCACAGTTGTTGGTTTGAAACACGGGTTTTATTCGCCCCTGTGTAGCATACAACTCTCACGTGTGGGGAGGCTCCACACATGCAGCTCTTCTCAACAAAGTGGAGTCAAAGGCTTTTCGTCTCATTAACTCTCCTCCGCCTCCTACTGGCTCCTTTCAACTGCTGTCTCTTTGCTGGACTGTTGCATCTTTATCTCTTTTCTATCGCCACTTCAATGGTCACTGTTCCTCTAAACTGATAGCTTGCATCCCTCCACCACTACGTCGGGCGCATAACACTCGTCTACCTACAAACTCTCATCCTTTTTCTGTCCAAATATTTAATGCAAGAGTTAACTGTTACTCTCAGTCCTTCATGTATGTAACAGGTCAACTCTATAACTATCTCCCTCTTTCCGTATTTCCTAGTGCCTATTATCTCCAGTCTTTCAAACTTAGTGTGTCCAGGCATTTTGAAATGAACGGATCTTGAATTTAGCTCTCTGTTATCTTGTCTCTATTTTTTTTTCTTTCCTTGAAGGGAACAGTTTGCGGGCTCCTGACCTTTGGTTCCTAATGGACTTCAGTCTACCGGCATTTGCTTTTATCGGACTCGAGGAGCCGACCGGAATATATTCTTATATATATCGGGATAATTAAGTCCGATAAAGCCAGAAGCCGTCCGGTCTGCCTCTTCGAATGAACAAACGGAGGAGGAGGTACCATAACATCAGTCCCTCCTCTCTCTCTCTCTCTCTCTCTCTCTCTCTCTCTCTCTCTCTCTCTCTCTCTCTCTCTCTCTCTCTCTCTCTCCTCTCTCTCTCTCTCTCTCTCTCTCTCTCTCTCTCTCTCTCTCTCTCTTCCTCCTTTCCTTCCCTTCCTTCTCCCCCCTCTCTCTCTCTCTCCTCCTCCATTCCTTCCCTCCCTCCCCCTCTCTTTCCAGGGAGAGAGAGAGAGAGAGAGAGGTGGAGGTGAAATTGAAGGTGAAGGTGAAACTGAAACTGAAAGTAACAATGAAAGCGAGTGTAAGGGTGTAGGTGAAGGTGAAAGTGAGCGTGGAAGTGACATAAAAGTGAATATGAATGTCAAAATGAATGGAGAGAGAGAGAGTATACAGGAATGACAAGTGGTGTCCCCTTAGCATAAACAACCGAGGAAGATAGGCATAACCTCGGTCCCTCCTCTCTCTTTCTCCTTTTATATTCCCTCCCCCCCCTACCTCCTCTCTCTCAGAGAGAAAGAGGGGGGGTGAAAGCGAAGGTTAAAGTGAATATGAAAATGAAGGTGAGTGAAGGTGAAAGTGAAGATGAAGAGGAATGTGAAAGTAAAAGAAAGGATGGTGAAAGTGAAGATGAAGGTGAAAGTGAAGGTGAAGCTGAAAGTGAAGATGAAGGTGAAGGTGAAAGCAAAGGTGAAAGTGAAGGTGAGAGTGAAGGGGAAGGTGAAAGTGAAGATTAAGGGGAATGTGAAAGTAAAAGAAGGGAAGGCAAAAGTGAAGATGAGAAAGTAATAGTAAAGGTAAAAGTGAAAGTGAGAAAGTAAAGATGCAAGTGAAGGTGAAGATGAAATTGAAATTCAAAATTAAAGTAACAGTGAAAGTGAGTGTAAAGGCGATGGTGAATGTGAAAGTGAAAGTGAGCATGGCAGTGAATATGAAAGTGAATGTGAATGTCAAAGTGAGCTGAAAGCAGAGGTAAAAATGAAGGGGAGAGTGAAGGTGAAGATCATGACGAAGACAGAAATATGTGAAGTAAAATGGAAAAGCCCAGTGCAGAGAGAGAGAGAGAGAGAGAGAGAATAAATACATGAATGACATGCGTGCCTCTGTGCCTCTTCGAATAAACAAATGGAGGAGGAAGTCCAGGGGGAAGTCCAGATGTCGCTTGCATCAGACTTTCTCTTTCTCGGACTGGCTTAGGCCCCAATAAGTCCATTATAGTGAGGTTTTACTTACAGACATATATATATATATATATATATTGTAATGCTAGGTGTTTTAGGTCCGGCTTCCCGTCCCGTAAATGCCTAGTGTGTAGCGGGGCTCTGTAGACCGGAGCTTAGAGAAATAGGAGAGAGGTAGGACACAAAAACTCAAGGCAGCAACCTTACACGTGTATTACTAAGTTGGACAGGGGAAAGAGTAGATGTCACTGATACAGATACACTGGACAATTACAACTCTTACGTCTAGATATGGGTTATCACTATCACGCAGGATACTGCTCGGATCACAGTGAATAGCACTTGAGGCACAGTATTTTTAATTATGGGAAGTTCAGGTTTTCTATATTTATGGAGTCACTAATATTATTCCTTGCTGGTAAGTGTTTCTTTGGCACTGGGGTCTGGATATGGTCTTAGTATCAGGAGGTATTTTCTGGTGGTAGTGTGTTCACTCTGATAGACCCGAATCTCACTTGGTGGCCGTATTTGTGGTTACACTGTACCGTTACTCACTCAACCACTTTGGTATTATCACTGACTTCCATTAGAGGATTAGTTCACTGTTCTGCCTATATGGTACTAGGTCACAGACACTGTACTATCACTGTCACTCCTTTCTGGTTCGGGTGTTGTGGCGGTCAGGTACAAGAGCAGTGGAGGTGTCGCAGCTCCGCTACTGACGGGGCTGAGTTCCACCGGGGGCCTCTATATCCAGAGGTCATGGGATCACGAGCAGGGGCGTCCTCTCTCGTCCAGGGCTGTGGGTGGCGAAGGGCCCTGCACTCTCGGGGCTGAGGGCGAGAGTACAGCCCTCAGGGCTGGGGCCGAATAACTGCCTGAACCTTTCATTCAGGCTCCTGATGGAGGACAAAGATCTCCGGTGTCGGAGTGTGGGGAGTTCCCGCCCGAGAGTCCTGGGGGCAGTCTGGTGTTCCCAACGGCTGCGGTCCCCAGGGCTTGGCGGCGCCATTAGGAAGGGGCTGCAGCACTGGTCTGCGTCAGGGTCCGTCAGGTGGGTCTCCTCCAGATCCGGTTGTAGGGAGCAGAGGCTGGGGGAGACCAAGGGGCCTCTCCAGTACTCCTCTAGGCCTGAGACTTCCTCTGGGTCGTGGGTCGGGGAACAGGCATCAGCTTCAGAGAGAGGAGTGGCTACAGGCCGTCTCCTGCTGTAGGGCACGGTTACTGGCCATGGCCTTCTGGGGGCATGGCTACCAGCCGTCGCCAAGGCCCGGCTACTGGCCGTGGCCTGAGGGAGTGAGCAGCTACCAGCAGACCCAAAGGCACCTTCGGAGCAGCTACAGGCCGTCTCCTGACGAAGACGAGAATGGCTGCAAGCCATCTCCTGATTCCCCTCAGAGCGGCTACAGGCCGTCTCCTTCAGGAGGGTTGAGTGGCTACAGGCCGTCTCCTTCAGGAGGGTTGAGTGGCTACAGGCCGTCTCGAGAAGGACACCTACAGAGCAGCTACAGGCCATCTCCTTATTACCCTCAGAGCAGCTACAGGCTGTCTCCTTATCGAGGGGTGAGCAGCTATAGGCCGTCTCAAGAAAGACACCTTCAGAGCGGCTACAGGCCGTCTCCTGATGAAGGTGGGAGCAGCTACAGGCCGTCTCCTTATTGCCCTCAGAGCGGCTACAGGCTGCCTCCTTCAGGAGGGTTGAGTGGCTACAGGCCGTCTCGAGAAGGACACCTTCAGAGCGACTACAGGCCATCTCCTGACGAAGGCAGGAGCAGCTACAGGCCGTCTCCTTATTACCCTCAGAGCGGCTACGGGCTGTCTCCTTATTGAGGGGTGAGAGGCTACAGGCTGTCTCAAGCAAGACACCTTCAGAGCAGCTACAGGCCGTCTCCTGACAAAGGCGGGAGCGGCTACAGGCCGTCTCTTTATTGCCCTCAGAGTGGCTACAGGCTGTCTCCTTAATGAGGGGTGAGCGGTTACAGGCCATCTCAGGGGTGCTGGCAGGAGCTGGAGAAACAGCTCCACCCTGAAGCTGGTTGGGAAAGGCTCGCCCGGAAGGTAGTCTAGTATTCCTGCTATGGTGGCGGCGGGCGAGTTCTGGGTCGCAGGGGCGCACAGCCCGGGCGGACTTATGCCATTGTCACTCCGAGTCCCGCCGCACTGTCGTTGCTCCTCTGTGGGCTCCTTGTGGGGGTGTCTGGGTGCCTCCGGGGGCACTATACTGCATTTTATATATATTATACAAATAAAATATATACACAGTAACCCCTCATTTATCTAGACATAATAGAACCAAAGGCATGTCTGGCAATGGCAACATCCAGATAATGAACACTCCCCCTTCCATACCCAGACCCTACCTATACCCAACCTCTAACCTATACCTAACCTACTTTACAGTACCTATGCTTGATTTGGCAGTGTTTTTCGGTCATTCAGGCATATTTAGACATCAAAACACACATAGGAATATAGGAATATCCCAAGTAGACCTAATGCTAAACACCAAGAAATCATTAAAAAAAAAAACATTGAAAACCCAAAACACCCTACCTGTTCACTACTGCATGTACAGTACAGTACCCCTCCTAATTCTGGCACTCTTTTCCAGTCACATAGGATTATCCACATGAATGCTAAACATCAAGAAAACAATTCACAAACAACAAAAACCCACAAAAAAGCTGAAGACGGTTTGAAAATCAGTTATCTGTGATGAGAGATTGCTCCTGGGGCTCAAAAAAAAAAAAAAAAATCCATGGCCAAAATTTGTGCCAATTGAAATTGGTTATATTGGTATAAATGTATATCATCATCTTCACTGGTCTTGATATTATAAGATAAGCTAATAAAAACACAAAAAAGTGATAAAAGTACGGAAATGCAGTGAGAATAGACCGTTCAGAGTAAAACTTACCTTCACATAAGGTCCCACCATCCTAGTGCAAAATTTTGCCAGAATCTTTCAGGAGTTAAGCATATGTCTAGATGCAGAATTTGATGAGCTTTCTCGTGGATTTTGCGGAATTTCGATACAACAAATAGTGGTAGAAAAAATACCAAAAAAAATAAAAATTCATGAGTCAGCATTATCACCATGGAGGAGGGTAGGGATTGAGGGGGTGAAGGGGTGCTGGGAGGGTATGGAAGAGGGGCAGGAGGGGAGGAGAAGTGAGGCTGTGAGTATGATTCTCCCCCTCCTGCCATGATGCAAACGGGTGCTTTTACTGTACATTTACTCATGGCTTGTGGTCTGTTAGATGCTGAGTGGCCATGCAGAACCACAACTCACGGTGACTGGGGGACTTTCGACATTCAGTTGAGAGGTGGATGGCCGCTGTCACTGAACATGTGCTCATGGCTTGCTGTCTGTGTTACAATCTCAGGGGCAGTTAGGAAAGACTTAGCCCAGTGGCCATGCAATTTTAGATATTGGGTGGGGATGCGCATGGATGTTTTGACACCGCTTGTGGCTTACAGTCAGGTGCTGGAGGTTCATTGGGAGTGATCAGATGAGCATGCAATTTTAACCATTCAGTACAGGGGCGGACAGATATTTCAGCTCTGGTTGTGGGTTACAACCTCCTTCCCAATCAAGGCTCAAGCCCAGCGGCCATAAAAATGAATGTTTGAACATATTGGCTGGCTGGCCAAAGTTCTTGGGGACTTTTACGTCCAGATAGTAGCACGTAAATTCGGATAATAGTTTAATAGAGCCAAGGCCCAGCATCCAGATAATGAACACGTCTGGATACTGCACGTCTGGATAAGTGAGGGACTACTGCATATATATATATATATATATATAGTGCTACCCAATAGTTCGAGTAATTTGAATATTGTAGGAAAATAATTAAAGTTACCTTATCTCCTAGTTCTCACTGTCACCTTCAAAGTAGTCCCCTTGGGCATGTATACAGTGGTCCCAGCGCATTTTCCACGAGTCCATGCATCCCTGGAAGGCTTCAGGTGTGATGGTCTTGAGCATCTCCTGCAATTCTGTCTGGATCTCCTCATTCGAGTCAAATAGACGCCCTTTCAGTCATTATTTCAGCTTGGGAAACAGGAAAAAGTCACAGGGGGCAAGGTCAGGCAAATAGGGTGGGTGGGGAATGCCTACTGTGTCAGTGAAAGCCAGGAACTGCCGGACAACAATTGATGTGTGGGCAGGGGCGTTGTCATGATGCAGGACCCAGTCCTTGTTATTCCACTGTTCTGGACGTTTGCGGCGGATGTTCACCCTCAGACGCTGCAAAACTTCACAGTAAAACTTTCCACTGATAGATTGACTGGGTGGGACAAATTCCTTGTGAACAATCCCTTGGATATTGAAGAAAACGATCAACATCGACTTGACATTGCTGCAAACTTGACGCACTTTTTTCATCCGAGGTGAATTGGGAGACTTCCATTGCAATGACTGCTGCTTTGTCTCCGGGTGATAACCATAAACCCCATGATTCATCACCAGTTATGATCTTGGAGATGAATGTGGAATCATCTCTGACCTGATTCTTGAGTTCCCTGCAAACTGCAATGCAATGTGAAGTCTGCTCATCACTCAGCAGTCTTGGCACAAATTTTGCAGAGATACATCTCATGCCCAATATGTCCGACAAAATGCATTGCATGCTCCCATACGACAGCCCAACGATATCACATATATCATGGATAGTTTGTCTATGATCTGCAAGGATAGCTTGATGAACATTTCTGATGTATTCTGGTGTTGTTGCCATTGATGGTCGTCCAGAACTGTCATCGTCTTCGACAGACATTCATTCTTCCTTGAACTGCTTGTACCAGAAAAATGTTCTGCTTTGAGACATGACATTGTCACCAAAGGCTTCCTGAAGCGACCGGTGAGTTTCTGCAGCCGTCTCGTTGATCCTGAAGCAGAACTTGATGCAGGTTCTATGTTCCGTGAGGTCTGCCATTGTAAAACCACCAAAGCACCTACACACCACGTTACAATAGTAAACGTACCTCAACAACACGTCCGCTCACAGACACGACCGAGGCCACACTGATGCACGAGGGGTGCTGCTGACTCCTCCTAGTGGCAAAAGGCAAAACTGCAAACGGTTGGCTACCTCTGTTCAAAACTGGAACTTTTGGGTAGCACCTCGTATATATATATATATATATATATATATATATATATATATATATATATATATATTGTTGCATAGCCTATGATTTCATCATCCTTTGTGTAAATCTAACGTACAGTATGCTGCATGTTTGATCACAAGTGTGTTCTACCTCTCTCCCCCCTTCTACCCTTATAGTAGAGTAAGTGGTTCTTTCTGTTCTTCAGAGCAAGATTGTCAACTCTTTGTCCCCTATGGCTTCATTTGCGCGTCCTTCTTACAAGTTGTATCAAGCTCTGCCGGCCCCTATATAATGAGCTCAGTCTCTGCATTAATTGCGACTTATATCTACTCCTCATTTTGTTCACATCTCTGTCCTCCCCTGTACAGTTGTTATTATTGTGAGTGCTCAGGAAGTCTCCAACCATCTAGCAGCTGTGTAATTTGAGTTTAAGTGTTACTGCATTTTTTCTTGTGCTGTATAGCATGGGGTGTTAATTCGTAGGCCTAGTGAGGTTTTTTGTGATCCATGTGTTTTTATGTCAGTCATTTTTAATAATATTTTGTATCAATAATAATATATCTTCCATTCACCGAGTATTATCCGGTTTTCGCATTTTATCAGGGCTGACTTAGATAAATTTACACTTGCTATTTCGTGTTAATAGAGGCAATTGCAGTTATCCATATATTTAACCTATTTTTTGCCATTACATTATCTTTATGAGTCCTGAATGTTTAGTTGTTAGTTTGAGCATTAAACTTTAACTTGTAATTTTACCTAACTCTTTTGTTTTCAACCTGGAACTTTACGGGACAGTAGTGATTTTTAGTATTCTCACTTAAAGTGTACATTATCTTTCTCTGTTCCGTAACATAAATTTGACGACCTCTTATCAGGATATTCAGGATATTATCATAAGGATATTGCTTGATATTTTGTGCCTGTGATTTATTCATGATGTCTACTATTACTACACTTGATGAAGCCAAAGATTTTTGGTCAAATGTGCAAACAGTGTGTGATGTAGAAAACAGAACAAAGAATGAACTTAAGCTTGTTGCTCAACAAATGGGAATTGCTGTTCCCTCTCATCATTCTAAAGATCAAATTGTTGACATGATTAATGAAAGCTTGTTTAAAGTAACTCCTCCAAATGAGCAAACGCAGATTGAAATAGCTAAGTCACAGCTAGCTCTGCAGGAGGCTCGTGTTAAGGAGGCTGAGTTTCAGGCACGTGCTAAGGAGGCTGAGTCTCAGGCACGTATTCAGGAGGCACAAATTGAACTTGCTAGGATTCAGGCAGACCATGAGTATCGCATGAAACAAGGTGGAACTGGATCATCTAGCTCTGATGATTTTCATGTGGCTAAAAATGTTAAACTTGTCCCTCCTTTTAATGAATCTGATTTAACAAAGTATTTTCAGTTGTTTGAGAGGGTAGCTACAGGTTTTAATTGGCCAAAAAAGTATTGGCCAGTACTCCTTCAAACTGTTCTCACCGGTAAAGCTCAAGTAACTTATGCATCTTTGCCTCAGGATCAATGTGATAATTAAGATGTAGTTAAGAGCTTGATTCTTAAGGCCTATGAACTTGTTCCTGAAGCCTATAGAGTAAAATTTAGGACAACTTATAAGCAAGATAAGCAATCCCATGTTGAGTATGCAAAAATCAAAGAAGATCTGTTAGAGCAGTGGTTAATTTCTAAGAATGTGGATTCTCATTTTGACAAATTTAAGCAGATGATTTTGCTGGAGGACTTCAAAAGGTGTATTAATAATGATGTAAGCCTATATCTTGATGAGAAAAGAATAGATAATTTGTCTGATGCTGCAGTTTTAGCTGATGAATATGTTCTCACTCACAAGAGATATTCTAGAGAAAAAAGGAAAGCTGAGAGTAAGTACGTTGCCTCTACTCAGAGTACAGGTGACAGGAAAGAGAATAAAGATGATGTTTCTCAGGAAGTAAATACCAGCTTCACCCCTAGGTTTCAGAAAAGTAAATGTAGTTATTGTAGTAAGCTTGGTCATACTACGGAGAAATGTTTCAGGAGACAGCGTGATGTGAACAAAAAGGAGTCTTTAAATATTCAGTCAATTGGTCTCGTGTCCACCCTTGAGAGTTCCCAGAATTCCTTAACTGAGTTAACTGAACCTGCTTTGAGGGGTAACTTAAATTCTCATGATGAAGCTCCTCTTTTGAGCAGTAACGTGGACGATACTCTCAAGAGTTCATGTGCTAATTTCCTGTCTGATGGTTTTGTCAGTCCTCTGGACAGTAATAACAGGAAATCAGTTAAAATATATTGTGATACAGGTGCTTGCCAATCCCTTATGCTGACCAGTGTTCTAGGCTCTAATGTTAATTCCTCTGATGAAACTGTAATCTTACAAGGTGTAGGGAATAAATACTTCTCTGTCCCTCTGTGCAGAGTGAATTTAGAGTCTGGTTTTGTTAATGGTTCCGTTATGGTTGGGTTGGTTGAGACACTCCCAATGTCAGGTGTAACTTTCTTACTTGGAAATGATATTGGTGGAAGTCAAGCGTGTCCAGCTCCTCAGTTGTCTAGTGAGCCAGTGGCTGCGACCCAGGATTGTGATGTCCCTGATGTGTTCTCTGCATGTGCTGTCACTAGGGCTAAGTCTAAAGTTACTGGTGACTTAGAGGATAATGATGATGATGTTATCCTAGCTGACACTTTTCTTGCTAATTTGGACCACTCACCAGATGAGGCAGTACCCTGTAGTGTTGATAATTTGTCTCGTCAAGAGTTGGTTGAGTTGCAGGTTGCTGACCCTGAGTTGAAAGGTCTAGCTAACTCTGCTTGCAGTGAGGAAGAGTCAACTGGTGCTTCTACTTGTTATTATATAAAGTCAGGAGTACTTATGAGAAAGTGGAGACCCCCAACAGCATCAGCCGACTGTGAATGGGAGGTTGTACATCAAGTTGTCATCCCTCGTGTTTGTAGGCAGGATATCATTAGAGTGGCTCATGATTCCAGTTTGGCAGGACCCCTTGGAGTGAGGAAGACTGTGGCACGCATTTTAAAACACTTCTACAGGCCAGGTATCTTCAGGGATGTTTCCTGGTATTGTAAGTCTTGTCACACCTGTCAAGTTGTGGGGAAGTGTAATCAGACCGAAAAGGTTGCACCTCTAGTTCCCATTCCTCCTTTTGAGGCGCCATTCACCCATGTGTTGGCGGATATTGTGGGCCCCTCTTCCTAAGACTTCTTCAGGATTTTCTTATGTGTTGACCCTGATTGATATGGCTACTCGTTATCCTGAAGCCATTCCACTTAGAAATATCTCAGCAAAGAACGTGGTTAAGGAAATGCTAGGGTTCTTCACAAAGTTTGGTCTGCCCAAGGAGGTACAGTCAGACCGGGGAAGTAATTTCATGTCAAATGTTTTCAAGCAGTCTCTGAAAGAGTTGGGCATCACCCAGATCACGTCTTAAGCTTACCATCCCCAGACCCAAGGAGCGTTGGAGAGATATCATCAAACACTCAAATCGATGCTCAAGAAATACTGTTTGGAACATCAGAAAGACTGGGATAAAGGTCTTCCATTCGTTGTATTTGCCGCAAGAGAATCTCCAAATGAATCACTGGGCTTCTCACCCTTTGAACTACTGTTTGGCCATGAAGTAAGAGGACCCCTTAAGCTACTCAAGGAATGCTGGCTGTCGGAGGAAGATGACATCAACCTGCTGAAGTATGTGATGAAGTTCAAAGAACGGCTGTCCACTGCTTTACAGCTGGCGTGAGAGAATTTAGGAGCTGCTCAGGAGAAGATGAAGACTTGGTATGATAAGAAGTCCAGGTTACGCCACTTTCAGCCAGGAGATCAGGTTTTGAGTCTGCTACCGGTGCATGGGCAACTTCTTCAAGCCAAGTTTAGTGGTCCTTATTTCGTGGAGAAGAAACTCAGTGATGTCAACTATGTCATCGCCACACCAGATCGTAGAAAGAACAAGCAACTTTGTCAAATCAACATGCTAACGTTATATCACAGGCGGGACGAAAATAACCCAGTCTGCACTGTAACTGTTTCACCCGAGTCTGCAAGTGAAGTTCTCCCATGCAGCATGAGCCTGAGTGATAGTTTGGGGAAGAATCCTGATATCATGAATGATCTCCAAACTAAGCTTTATCATCTAGCTCCCAAGGAAAGGCAGGAGTTTTCGGCATTACTGCAGGAGTACCCGCAAGTGTTCCGTGCCACTCCAGGAAGAACCACTGTGTTGATGCATGATGTCGATGTTGGAGACGCAAAGCCAATTAAACTGCCTCCTTACCGTGTGAACCCAGTGAAAGTTCCTCTCATCCAGAAGGAGCTTGGCTACCTGTTGGACCACAAGATGATTGAGCCCTGTCAGAGCGAGTGGAGTTCTCCTGTCACTCTGGTCCCTAAGCCAGGTGGGTCACAGCGGCTTTGCATCGACTACAGACGTGTTAATCAGATAACCAAAACAGACACTTACCCTTTCCCTCGTGTGGAAGATTGCATAGACAAGCTCGGAAAGGCTAGGTACATAAGTAAGTTTGATCTGTTAAAGGGATACTGGCAAGTACCTATGACTGAACGTGCTAGGGAGATCTCATGTTTTGTAACACTAGGAAAGACTTTTGCATGTTCTGTAATGCCATATGGTATGAAGAATGCACCAGCCACATTTCAGAAGCTCATGAATGTTGTAACAGAGGGTTTGGCAGGGTGTGTTGTTTATATTGATGATGTATTAATCTTCAGTGACAACTGGAAAGATCACCTATGCCATGTCAGTAAATTTCTTGAGCGTTTGGTTCAGGCTAATCTTGTAGCTAATTTATCAAAGTGTGAGTTTGGTCAAGCTAAAGTTCAGTACCTTGGGTATGTAATTGGTGATGGACATGTTGCACCACCAGGAGCTAAGGTTCAGGTTATAAGTGATCTTCCCAGACCTAAAAGTAGGAAAGAGCTACAAAGATTTTTGGGAATGGTAGGTTATTACAGGAGATTTGTTCTTAACTTTTCAATTCTTGTATCACCACTTACAGACCTGCTGAAAAAGGAAGTTAAATTTGTCTGGACCGATAACTGTGAATCCTCTTTCAGTAAACTTAAAGCTATCCTATTAAGTCAGCTAGTGCTCGCTACTCCAAATTTTGCTAAGCCTTTTAAGATGGCTGTTGACGCAAGTGATACAGGAGCTGGGGCTGCTTTGCTGCAAGAGGATGATCAGGGTATTGAACACCCTGTATCTTATTACAGTAAGAAGTTCACTCCACCTCAAAAGAACTACTCAACTATTGAGAAAGAGCTTTTGGCCTTGATTCTGGGTTTACAGCATTTTTCATTTTATTTGTGTTCTGGTTTTGACCCCATAGTCATTTATACCGATCATAACCCACTGAAATTCCTTAGTAAGTTTAAAGATAAAAATCAGAGATTGACAAGATGGAGTCTACTTCTTCAGGAGTATTCATTAGACATACAACATGTCAAGGGGAAAGAAAATGTTATTGCAGATTGCTTATCTAGACTTTAGACAGATTGTTTTAGAGTAATAAGAAATTTCCTTTGTAAATTTCTTTTTTCTTTGTTGGGAGGTGTTACATAGCCTATGATTTCATCATCCCTTGTGTAATTCTAACGTACAGTATGCTGCATGTTTGATCACGAGCGTGTTCTACCTCACTCCCCCCTTCTACCCTTATAGTAGAGTAAGTGGTTCTTTCTGTTCTTCAGAGCAGGATTGTCAACTCTTTGTCCCCTATGGCTTCATTTGCGCGTCCTTCTTACAAGTTGTATCAAGCTCTGCCGGCCCCTATATAATGAGCTCAGTCTCTGCATTAATTGCGACTTATATCTACTCCTCATTTTGTTCACATCTCTGTCCTCCCCTGTACAGTTGTTATTATTGTGAGTGCTCAGGAAGTCTCCAACCATCTAGCAGCTGTGTAATTTGAGTTTAAGTGTTACTGCATTTTTTCTTGTGCTGTATAGCATGGGGTGTTAATTCGTAGTCCTAGTGAAGTTTTTTGTGATCCATGTGTTTTTATGTCAGTCATTTTTTATAATATTTTGTATCAATAATAATATATCTTGCATTCACTGAGTATTATCCGGTTTTCGCATTTTATCAGGGCTGACTTAGATAAATTTACACTTGCTAATTTCGTGTTAATAGAGGCTATTGCAGTTAACCATATATTTAACCTATTTTTTGCCATTACATTATCCTTATGAGTCCTGAATGTTTAGTTGTTAGTTTGAGCATTAAACTTTAACTTGTAATTTTACCTAACTCTTTCGTTTTCAACCTGGAACTTTGCGGGACAGTAGTGATTTTTAGTATTCTCACTTAAAGTGTACATTATCTTTCTCTGTTCCGTAACTATATTTATATATATATATATATATATATATATATATATATATATATATATATATATATATATATATATATATATATATACAGGTATACCCCAGTTTAACGGTGTAATGGTTTAGTAAAACCCCATTGTTAGGTGGGGTATCGTATATTGGGATACTTTTAACATGTAAAGTAATGGGCAGCATTTATCAGCCCTAAGTTTCCCCCCCAGCCAAGTCTAAAACCCACCCAGATGAGTCCCAGAACAAGTTTAAAGCTAATCTAAATGGCCTAACGGCTGTAAAGGAAGCTAACCTAACCCTAACACCTGTAAGTATCTCACTAAAACCAACGTATATAATCTGGAAATCATAAAAAATAGGTTAGAAAATATCAAACACCTCTCATCACTTACTTCTTGCAAGTCCATGTCCGGTTCTAGCCATCATCTTGGCTATCCCCCCCCCCCAATGCTAGGGGACATGTGGTGCTCCCTAGCACTCATCCTCCTCAAATCCCTCAAACCCCATCTCTGTGGGATGGTCGGGGAGGGGGGGAAGGATGCACTGGCTCTGCTGGTGGCCATGGAGTGCAATGCAATGACTCAGGCAATGGTGATGAGGTGCGATGCAATGGCTCAGGTAGTGGTGATGAGGTGCAATGCGATTGCTCTGGGGGTGGCAATAGAGTGTGATGTGATGACAGAGGAGCTGATGAGGGAGACAGTTGTGATGACTGGTGAGGGGGCAAGGGAGACTGCTGCAATGAATGATGAGGTAGCAATGGAGTCAGATGTGGTGTCTCGTGTTGTGGCGAGGGAGACAGAGACAGCGGCCGAGATGATGAGGGAGATGGAGGCTGAGGCAAGGAAGGCAATGATCGCGTGGCACGGGAGACTGGGATCGGCTGGAGGTTAGGTCCAGCACTAGGGGCCGAGCACATCCTCGACAGGAGGAGACCCTGGGTGTTTCTCTGCTGGTCGATGGCAAGGAAGATGCTCTACTGGTTGAAGGTTGGGAAGATGCTCTGCTCGTCGAGGGCTTGGGAGATCCTTTGTGGCTTGCTGATGTGGTGGGGGCCTGTTTGAAGCAGGCAGTGATTGTAGTCTGCCTGGCCTCCTACTTCTTTTCTTCCAGCATCGTCCTATACATCTGCATCCCCTCCTCCAGCCGACTAGCTATGTTCCTGCTTCGTCCTGGGAGAGGGTCGTGTGTGTGCATCATCGCATGGCCATCGTCTAACAGGGTATGGTGTTATTTGTACCCCCATGGCTAAACCAAGGTATCGCATCTAGGGGTATCATATACTGGGATATATATATATATATATATATATATATATATATATATATATATATATATATATATATATATATATATATATATATATATATATATATCATCTCATCTCATCAGCCGTTTGTGTGTCCACTGCAGGACCGGCCTATCCCGACCGAAGTAGGGACGATACAGCCAATGTATCTCTACCAAGTGGCTTAGGCTGTCTGGTAGAGATTGTATATAGGATGAGAAGTGCTTGTAAGTTTACTTGTTGTGTTGGAATGTCTTTGGATGTGTGTGTAGTCTGTGAACCAAGTGTAATCGGCCCGTGCAAGCCGACTGGGTGCAAGCATACTTTATAGTATGCGACACTGGTTCAACCACAGCACCCCTTGTGTCCGCCAATGCAGTATGTGGCCTGAAGAACACTCCCAATGTTTATTACCCTGGCGAGGCGTGAACCCTCGCTCTTCAGTGTACGAAAACGCACACTTTATCACTGTACCACAGAGGCTCCTATATATCCCCAGATGCCCGCCATAGCTGCCAGACCCCCGGTGAAGGCAGCCACAGCACATCCATGATGGCCGCCCCTGTTGGACCAGGCCACGGAACCGTACAGGCGCCGCCCGACCTGCAGCTGACCCTCAGCCTAGGCCTATTTCTGTCTGCCCCCAGGATCCTGACCACTACGAAGGGCCAGCGGCGTGCCTCCTGGCCCTATTCAGCCCCAGTCCCAAGAGCCATATCTCACCCAGGGCCCCTCCAGGTAGAGGGCCTCCTACCACACCACTCACTAGTTCTTGTAGGACCCACGGTGAACCAGATGATGACCTACACCCCAAGGATAACCTGACGGCCTGCCCTCAATGCCCGGCCGCTGCCTGCTGCTACCAGTGTAAGTGCCTCGTCCCCGGCGCGCTCCAGTGCCCCCTCTCCGAGGCCGTGAGTAGAAAGACCCTGAGGTTGTTACTTTGTCCCCCTAGTAATGTAAAGACATGTCCCTAAGTGAAACGATCCCTCCCCAGCGTCCTAGTGTTGTCCTTCCCCCACCCCTCCCCTTGGTGAGCCGGTGAACTTACTACTCATAGTGACGCGAGACGAGAGGCCCCGGGCCGTCCTCCAGTGTGAACTCTCCCAGTGTGGTACACGCCAAACTCTCCCCCTAAATATCAATGCTGTGTCCCCTGTCCCCGTGGTCGCCACATGTCCCCTCTCCCCTCCTTCCCCCCCATTAGTCTGATATGGTATACGCGAGTGCATAAACTTAGAATATACTCACAGTGGCTGACTCAAGCAGGAATACTGAGTAACAATAATTCTCCCGTCTCTGTCACACGAGTAGATAACAAGTGATATATTTTCCTGTTCCCTGTCACTCAAGAGTAACATAAGGTAGCCTGAATATCGTCTATGTCACGCGAATGAGTATTGGAATGAGAATATACTGTCGTCCATGTCATGCGGATATATACAACTAGCATAAGGCACCGTCCATGTCACGCGAATGTGTATGGGAATGAGAATATACGGCCGTCCATGTCATGAGCCGTGCCTACTGTAATAGAGTGTATTGGGAGTATTATTAGTACAAGAACAGAACACATCTGATATATTGTATGAGATATAAATGTACTTCCGTGTGGGAATTATTCTGTATAAGTGAAGACATTGCTGTGTGTATGGTCAAACTTTATTTGAACTAGGTGGAGATATTTAGTGTAAGGCATATTCTTCTGTGCTATATGAATATTCTGTATTATCCAGGTTTCGTCACAGATTGTAGCATGTAATTGGTTATTGTTCATAGATACGTGTGCCTTTGACCAGTCATTTTGGACTTTCCTTCCTTGTCTGTTTACTCTGACCTGGTTGAGAACAAAGAACCCAAGGCTGCACCGGGCCTGGACCCGAGAAGTCGGGGCCCAGACTATGCTGCATAACAATATAAAAACAGTGAACCCTCAATATAATGAACTAACTGGGGGGAGGGGTGGGTCGCTATATACGAAATATCGCTATATAAGAGGAGTTCAGTATTTCCGAGGGATTACTGAACTCAGTTCGCAATATAAGGAGAGTTGTTTGGTTCTACATGCTCAGATATAACTTAAACTAATTCAATGAAGTTTTACATGTACAATTCAATGGTTTATGAAGTTGTACATGTAAATACGATATTGAATGAAGTTGTTTGTATAAATACAATTCCTATAATAAAAATACACTATAATGTAGTACTGTTACAGTACACTTACTGTGCCAGGAAGGAATGCTGTGGTCACCATGGGCAGATTCGCAAACTTCCCCCGCATTTAGTAACCTTTGTTTGCAAAACCCAGGGGAAGTTCGGTCACGAATTGGCTGTTTGCTATGTCCAAAATTCGCAATACCGGGGTTTGTTTTATCGAGGGTATATATATATATATATATATATATATATATAGAGAGAGAGAGAGAGAGAGAGAGAGAGAGAGAGAGAGAGAGAGAGAGATACAGATATATATATATATATATATATATGTATATATATAAGTATATATATAAGTATATATATACATATATATGTATGTATGTATATATATATATATATATATATATATATATATATATATATATATATATATATATATGTATGTATATATATATATATATATATATATATATATATATATATATATATATATATATATATATATACCGACTCTGGCAACCGAGCACCACCGGGACATGATGACACCCCCCCAGGAGCCCCAGGAGGAGACCACAGAGGGGATCTGAGGGAGCATGCATTGCCAAGGCAGTATGGACCTATGTCCCCGACTACGTTGCGCCCTTATTCCCCAGAATGAACTCAGCGGGAATGTCGCAGTCCGAGTACATTACCCTTCAACCAGACCAGCCCTCAACCACACACACCACAAAGCCAGCCAAGAGACAGGACGTGTGTGCTATTCAATCCCCAGGTCCTGTCCTACCCCCTTACTGATTTTTAACCAGCCCATACCCCACTGACCGGGCTAATGTATGGCCCAGCCTGCACTATAGGTGCAGGGAATCTTTAAACGAACGAACGAACGAGCCCTCAACAGGTTCGGGGTGGGGCTGAATACTCAGTCCCTAGCAGCACCCCTGTGACAGCCTCTAGCCACACATATAACGTGATGGCCTGTAGCTGCACGAAACAAGTGACGACCTTTAGCCGCACAGACAATGTGACAGCCTGTAGCTGCACAAGCCAAGTGACGGCCTCTAGCTGCACAAGAATGGAGATGGCCTCTAGCCGCTCAATTGCTGCCAACCCTCCCCCCTTTCCTGCAGAAACCAGTGATGGCCTTTAGCTGCACTCGGGGAGAAAAAGTAATGCCCCTTCTCCTTCTGCAGCTGCCTCCGGGAGTAGGACACCGGTGATGGCCTCCAGCCGCACCCGCAGGCAGGTGACAGCCTCCGCCCACACCTCAACTGCACGTCACTCCCCATGCAGGACACCGGCGATGGCCTCTAGCTGCACCTGTGGTAAGGTTATGGCCTTCAGCCGCACCTCGCTCACAGTCCTGCCAGGAAGTCGGGCCCCAGTGACAGCCTCCAGCCGCACCAACAGGAAAGGAACAGCCTCCAGCCGCCCTCCTCCTGTTGCCCATGGGACCTCAGTGACGGCTTTTAGCCACCCCAGGGAGAGATATGCCAACCAAAGTCTCTCATCCCATGAGACTTCTGCGAAGGACAACCTTTGCTTGACTCATCCCTCCTGTAACCAAGCGGGACGCTCCTCCATTTCTCCCCACAGAAGCAGCCCCCAGGAGGAGCCTTCCTGCCTGGAAGAAGTGTGGCGAGGCCCTGTGCTGTCCCCAAGAGTGTGTGCAGACCAGCCAGCACCCGTGAGAGAGGACCAGCTGACGGACTCCCGCCGGAAGTGATGCCTCAGCCCAACCCTGACGGCAGCCCAACGGGAGGGAGACCACAGACGCCGGACTCCCAGGGCGTGACCTCCCCAGCCCTAGACGACGGCGACCTCCTTCCCTGGGTGGGCTCAGACAAGCACGCCTACTCACACTGTTTGGGCCGAGCCCAGAGAACCAGACTACCCTGCAAGGCTCCATGAGTGGAGGGTTTCTCATCACACCCAGCCGCAGCCCACAGAAGACGACGTCACCCGTGAGGGTCGTCCCGTGGCCTTTACGAGAAGAGACACAAGATGGGACCCCTCCAACACCTGGCCGACACCTGGGGGCCACCCAACTCCTGCAGTCCAGCCTGAGCCCTCCGGCCTGCTCAGTGGAACAGTGACTGACTAGTGCATATGGTTATACTAGTACTCACGTTATATACAGAGCCTAGCTACAGTAGTGCTCTGGTGACTGATTAGTATGCTGTGTGTTTGGACATGTGGAGAGAATGGAGAATGAAAGACTGACTAAGAGGGTGTATGTGGGTGAGGTGGGAGGAGGGAGAGGGAGAGGTAGACCAATGATGAGGTGGAGGGATGGAGTTGAGAGGTATATGAGGGAGGGGGGGGTGAGTTGGGGGGAGGGTAGTCAAATGGTGGGTGACAGAGCGACTTGGAGGCGTTTTGTCAGCGGCCACCCTTTGCGGGATTAGGGCGTCGGGCTATAGATAGATAGTGTTTTCTATATTCATATTGTGTACTGTGTCCAACTAGTGCCTATACCATTGCATAGTACATGACATGATACTTACATTCATATTGTGTATTCGAGCCCAAATAACATACTGTGTGTGACGTACCACCACCTGGTGTAGTGTCCGTCTAGTGCCCTTAAGACTGGATAGTATCCTGTGTGATACTGATACCACACCATCCAGTCAGAGCCCTCTAGTCTGCCTAGTGCATAGGATACTGAATAGTGCATTGTGTGTAACTTATACATTCATTTTGTATACTGGGAGTTGTAATTAAGCTAATACACATGTTAGGTTGTTGTCCAGAGTTTTTATGCCCTGCTCTTCTCGTTGAGTGTTCCAGCTCCGGTCTTGAAAGAGGACCCCAGCTCTATAGCTAGTGTTTCTAGGACGAGGAGTCTGCCTAAAAACACCTAGCTTAACACTGGTGGCCATTGGTGGTTCTTGACCCAGGCAGAATACAGGGAGGAGCAAATCAAGGACAACAGCAAAATGGCAACAAAACCTCACGTGCAATTACCTGAATTCGCCCATGAACAATATGACATGCACACATACCTATCCATAATCAAACTGCGTCTAGACATAGGGTTCGAGGATGACAAACAGAAAATAGCAGTCACCCTACCTCTCCTGGGCAAAACAGTGGCCAGTATCACACCCAAGATCGTCCTGGAGCTGACATGGGCAAATTTTACCCAAATAGTGATCCAGGCCATCAAGCCATCACTGGGGAGAGTTGTGACACTATCACAACTCGACAACTAAACCTATGACAGAAACCTGGATGACACACTCATCCAGGGCAGGCAACTCATCACCACTGCATGCCCGGAAACTGATGTAGCAACCCGGGAACAACACACATTCAACACACTTCTAAGGGTACTCCCCAGTGTTATCAAAGAACATTTTACAATATACGACCCTATGTGAGACCAAAATAAAGATATCCAGCTCTTACGATGCCTCCTAACCTCCCACTCCACCCCGCAGCAGATTAACGTCGTTGGCAAAATACCCACCCAAAGACCAGCACCACACTGCAAACCACGGCTGCCCTCAGCCCACACCAGTCCCACTCCAACACCCAACCTACCCAGAGTGCACCCCACCAACAAGCGCCCCAACCCCAAGGAGAACCAGAATTTGATTTCCATTAACCCGTGGGAATTCTCCACCTGCAATCACAGATGTCCACTCCACGACATCAGAGAACAACTTAAGGCTGCCCAGCGTAGACCACTCACCCAGGGGTGACGGAAAGTGACCTCCATAGATAACAAGGACCCCAAGGATGACGCCATACCAACTGGGGACACCGACCCCGGGGGAAACGGAGCCGGAGGAAGATCCTGCAACACCTGGATTTTTAGGCCTGCCCCCGCAGCTTCTCACAGTGGCGCGGGCCACCTCTCAGAAATACCGCCCCCCAGTCTGACAGGATGAGACTGAATGGGGTAAAAGTGAGGTTACTGGTCGACACAGAAGCGGACGGATCCTGCCTCTACAGCCATTTTTACTCCTGTCATAAGTCGGCTTTTGGCCCGCTTTTCCCAACATCAGCTCATCTCGTGGATGCGGGGATGGCCCCCTGCCCATCCATGGGGAAACCCTGGCCCTACGCACCGACACCCACCAACAAGTCCCTACTCAGCACAAGTTCATTGTATTTGACTCAACTTGTTGTGCGTATGATAATTACCTGGGACTGGACCTCCTGCAGAAGTCATGCACGAACATCAGTTGTCACAAGCAAAGGATCCAGTTCCAGAAGCTCCCTGACCCCCCCACCCCCCGGCCCCTGTGCACATGCAGACCCCTCCTCCCCCCCTTTTCCCCCCCAGCTCTTCCTCCAACCCACCCCCCACACCCCACCTTCCCAGCAACTATTGCCTCTGCCCTAACGATCCCCCCCAGCATGAGGCTTGGCTACATCTGAACAGGCCTACTGACGCCTCCGTCCTGTTCTCCCCCGACCTACCACCCAGGACCCTCTCGGCCTGTCTGCTGTCCCCCACTTTCCTCCCCCTTCCACATCGTAGCATTCAAAATAGCCAACATCTCCACCACCACCCTCATGCTACCTAAGGGATTAGTGGTAGGAGAGATGAAGGAGGCCAAGCCCTGTGCCATCCCCATTTCCCCCTTGCCACCCTACCCCCCCATACCTGAACATCTCTCACCTCACCAGGTGTACAGTCTCTGCCACCTTCTGAACTTCCAAGACCTCTTCGTGTCAGGCCTTACCAACATCGGCTACACCACCTACCTGACACATGAAATACACACCACAGGCCCATCCATTTGCCAACCGTCCTGGCAAAAAAAAAAAAAACAGCGGGCTGAGGAAGACCGGCAGGTCCAGGAAATGCTCGATGCCGGTGTTGTATCACCCTCCACCAGCCCTTGGTCCTACCCCGTCGTCCTCATCAAGAAGAAAGACAGCACCATAAATTTTTGCGTGGACTACCGCTGATTGAACGACGTGACCACCAAGGACACCACACCCCTTCCCATGATAGATGACTCCCTCAACTCCCTATATGGAGCCTCTTGGTTCTCCACCTTAGACCTCCAATCAGGATACTGGCAAGTCCCCATACACCCCAAAGACAGGGGAAAAACTGCGTTTTCCACTAGCAAAGGGAAACACTACGAGTTCAACGTCCTACCATTTGGACTCTGCAATGCCCAGGCCACCTTTTCCAGATTAATGGAGTCTGTTCTGAACGGCCTCACGTGGGAAATCTGTGTGGCATACCTCGACAATGTAATCATTTTCAACCAAACATGGGCCGACCACCTCCAACACCTCAGGAAAATCTTTTTACACATCCGCCAGGCCAGCCTCAAGCTCAGGCCCTTCAAATGTGTCCTGGCCTCACGAACCGTCGCCTTCCTGGGGCACATCATCTCTAAGGACAAGATATCACCTGACCCCGACAAGCTGCATGCCATCGCCAACCTCCCCCTGCCCTGAGACGTTCACAAAGTCTGCGCCTTCCTGGGCCTTATGTCGTACTATCAGTGCTTTGTGAAAGGGTTTGCAAACATCCCCAAGCCCCTCCATGTTTTAACCAAAAAGGGTGAGCCTTGTACCTGGACCGACGAATGGAGAGCCGCTTTCCATGAACTAAAGAGCAAACTCATCACCACCCCAGACATCGCCTTCCCCAGCTGCACCCTGCCTTTCCGTCAATATACCAACATATCGTTAATAGCAATCAGCGCTGTCCTCGCCCAGGTACAGGAAGGGCGAGACCACATCATTGCCTGTGCCAGCTGCACCGTCAACCAAGCCAAAAGGAACTATGCCGCCACCAGACAAGAGTGCCTGGCCATCATTTGGGTGGTAGAACACTTCCAGGCCTACCTGTTGGGTACGAACATCACCGTCATCACTGACCACCAATCACTCCAATGGCTATGGCAATCTAATACATACAACGTCCAACTTAATAGTTGGAGGGAAACTCTTGAGGAGTTCAACTACGAGATTTCCTACTGCCCCCGCAAGCTACACACCAATGCCGACGTTCTATCTCGACTGCCAAACAACTCAATCCACAGCGTATCGGAACTCCTACAACAGTGGCGCAACAAAGATCACCCCCACTGGATGCTGCCACACCTGTTCTCTAAACTCCACCAGCAGGGCAACCACCTATTCACCCACTCGGGACATATAGTGCTCGACCCCAAAACCGCCCTAGACACCATGATGCACCTCCCCTCTGACAACGGAATTCACCTGGGCATCAAGAAACTGTTGCAAGTGTTCAACGATGCCTATTGGACCCCTAACCCCTCCAACCTGGCCAAACAAGTTACCCAGTCTTGCCAGGCCTGTGAGCTAGGCAAGGATACCACCCACACACCAGGCCCGTCGGGAATTACTATCCGTGGATGTAGTGGGCCCCCTACCACACAAATCCGACTACAGATATATCATCACCTTCGTAGACACCTATTCTAAATTTCTCATCACCTGCCCGGCCAAGGAACACCACGCAATCTCCGTGGCTGACGCCATCATCCGCCACGTCTTCCCTTATTTTGGGATCCCCCAAGCCCTGCACACAGACTATGTCCCCAAGTTCACCAGCACCATATGGCAAGAACTCGGTAACATCTTTGGCTACCACATCTCACAGTTCTCCCCATACTGGCCCCAAAGGAAAGGGATATATGAAAGAAGCAAGTGCACCCTCATGAACCAGGTGCAGGCCCAAATAGAGGAAACCAAAAATGAAGACTGGCCGGCCCATGTCAAAATTGTTCAGTGGGGAATAAACTCCGGCCCCCGAGACGAAGGTATATCTCCCCACGAAAGGGTATTCGGGGAGGCCCCCCACCTCCTACCTCTACGACAGCACCTGCAGCCCCCCACCACGTCCCCCACGTCCGACTCTCTACACCACCTCAAGAGGCGATTGCACCACCTACAGAAAAATCTAGACCCACAGCCGGACACCACTTCCTCCAGCCCCTACAAGCCAGGCCACTTGGTAGTGATAGCAAAGCTACCCACAGCCAACAAAGTCTCCCCACGCTTTATGGGTCCATACACCATCACTCATGTTCCAAGCCCCTACCAGGTCACCACAGACTAGCACAACACAACATGCACATCAGAATCGCCATGTGCACCCGTTCCCGACCACCACCGTCCCATGTCATGACCCTACTCCCCCTATCACCCCGCACCATCTCACAACCACCCGCCACTCCAGACCCCCCATCAGACTCATACAGTTGCTATATCACACCCTCCTCCTCCCAACCCTCCTCCTCCACTCCTTCCCCTCCAGTTCACTCCCCCGCTGCACCTCACACCTCCTCACCCGCCACCTCACCACCACTGCAAATCCAACCACCTGACCCAGGGACCCCAAGTCCACGCCCCCCCTGTAGCACACCCACAGCCTTGCACGCCACCTGCTGCTGCCTCCACCCCCACACCATCTCCCTCACCCCCTACACCTCGCTCTCCACCCACAACCCACCCCACATCTCAAACACAGTCCGCCACCACTACCCACACCACCCTGCCACCAAACACCCAGATATCATGCTCAACCCCAACACCACGAGGCCACACACCCCCCTCATCACCCACACCAACCCTCAAGACCACCATCACCCACTCCAGCCGTCTGTCATGCGCACCAGCCAGATACTCCACCACACCATCCCTTACTTCCCCACCTCGCCTACACCACCAGGTCAAACCACCCCTACCTCCCACACCCCCAACACAACCCGCATGACACTCATGCTACACCAAGACCAGTGGAAACATCCACACCAGGGAAAACAGCTGCACCTATCCTCACGACTGCATAAAACCTCCACCACCTCACCTGTCACCAGCATTCAGCTGAAATACTCTGAACGCCGACCACCATCAGCCAAGAAGGTACGGCATGTCACCTGGGCCCCAACCTATGGAAGGAAGCAACACATCCATGGGCCCCACCACCTCCCTCGACTCCTCAGACAACACATCAAGTCTCCACCCTCTACATCACATACGTCCCTCACCAGGACCCGAATCTAACCACCTCACACTGGACCACCCTCCTCCAACATCTGACACTGGCCCACAGCACCACCACCACAGAGACCTACTACCTCCAGCCACAGGGACGTGACTTTTCCTCCCAAGACAGAGGTGAAATACTGACTGTGGCAACCGAGCACCACTGGGAAATGACGACACCCCCCCAGGAGGAGACCAAGGAGGGGCTCTGAGGGTGCGGCATTGCCAAGGCAATATGGACCTATGTCCCTGACTACCTTGTGCCCTTATTCCCTGGAACGAACCCAGCGGGAATGTCACAGTCCGAGTACATTACCCTTCAACCGGACGAGCCCTTGACAGGTTTGGGGTGGGGCTGAATACTCAGTCCCTAGCAGCACCCCTGTGACAGCCTGTAGCCACACATATAACTTGATGGCCTGGAGCCACACGAAACAAGTGACGGCCTCTAGCTGCACATATAACGTGACGGCCTGTAGCTGCATGAGGCAAGTGATGGCCTCTAGCCGCACAAGAATAGAGACGGCCTCTAGCTGCTCAATTGCTGCCAACCCCCTCCTCTCCTGCAGAAACCAGTGACGGTCTCCAGCTGCTCTTGGGGAGAGAAGGTAACGTCCCCTCTCCTTCTGCAGCTGCCTCCAGGAGTAGGACATTGGTGACGGCCTCCAGCTGCAACCGCAGGCAGGTGACGGCCTCCACCCGCATCTCGACTGCACATCACTCCCCGTGCAAGACACCAGTTATGGCCTCTAGTAGCACCCATGGTCAGGTGACAGCCTCCAGCCGCACCTCGCTCACAGTCCTGCCAGGAAGTCGGGCCCCAATGACAGCCTCCAACCTCACTGACAAGAAAGGGACGGCCTCCAGCCGCCCTCCTCCTGGTACCCATGGGACCTCAGCGACGGCCTCTATCTGCACCAGGGAGAGACACATCAACCAAAGTCTCTCATCCCCTGAATCTTCCCCTACAGAGGACGACCCTTGCTTGGCTCACCCATCCTGTAGCTAAGCAGGATGTTCCTCCATTTCTCCCCACAGAGGCAGCCCCAGGAGGAGCCTCCCTGCCTGGAAGAAGTGTGGCGAGGCCACGTGCTGTCTCCAGGAGTGTGCAGACCAGCCGGCGCCCATGGAAGATGACCAGCTGATGCACTCACGCCGGAGGCGACGCCGCAGCCCAACCCTGACAGTGGCCCGACTGGAAGGAGACCTCAGATGCTGGACTCCCCGAGGCGCCCCTGTAACCATGGGGCGTGACCTCCCCACCCCTAGACGACGGCAACCTCCTCCCCAGGGTGGGCACAGACAAGCATGCCTACTCATGCTGTTTGGCCTGAGCCCCAAGGACTAGACTACTCAGCAAGGCCCCTCGAGCGGTGGGCCTCTCATCACGCCCAGCCGCAACCCACAGAAGACGACATCACCCTTGAGGGTCGTCCCGTGGCCTTTACGAGAAGGGACACCGGATGGAACCACTCCAACACCTGGCCGACACCTGGGGACCACCCGACTCCTGCAGTCCAGCCAGAGCCCTCCAGCCTGCCCAGTGGAACAGTGACCGACTAGTGCATATGGTGATATTAATACTCATGTTACATACGGTGCCTAATTACAGTTGTGGCTGAATAGTATACAGTACTGTGTGTTTTCTATATTCATAATGTGTACTATGTCCAACTAGTGCCCCTACCACCGCACAGTACCAGACATGAAACTTCTATCTGTATTGTGTATTCGAGCCCAAATAATATACTGTGTGAGACGTACCCCCACCTGGTGTAGTGTCCGTCTAGTGCCCTTACGACTGGATAGTATCCTGTGTGATACTGATACCACATCATCCAGCCAAAGTCCTCTAGTCTGCCTAGTGCACTGGACACTGAACAGTGCATTGTGTGTAACTTATACATTCATTTTGTATACTGGGAGTTGTAATTAAGCTAATACACATGTAAGGTTGTTGTCCAGAGTTTTTATACCCTGCTCTTCTCGTTGAGTGTTCCAGCTCCGGTCTTGAAAGAGGACCCCAGCTCTATAGTTAGTGTTTCTAGGACGAGGAGCTGGCCTAAAAACACCTAGCATAACATATATATATATATATATATATATATATATATATATATATATATATATATATATATGTGTGTGTGTGTGTGTGTGTGTGTGTGTTCTTACCTAATTGTTCTTACCTAATTGTATCTTTACAGGAATGAGTCAAGCTCGTACTGTCCCGTGTCTTAAACCATATTTATCGTACATATCCTTAAATTTGTGAATTGTTTTGGCACACACTATTTCATTCGGTAGTGCATTCCATTGATCAATTGCTCTGTTTGGGAAACTGAATTTCCTTACGTCTTTATCACCTCTCTTCTTATGCAGTTTTTTGCAGTGTCTTCTTGCTGATGCTTCTCCATATGTTAAGTAATCATTTATGTCTATTTTCTCCTTCCCTGATATATATATAGCATTATCATGTCACCTCTTTTCCTTCCCTCCTGTAGTGTTGGTAGATTCAGTTTATTTAGTCTTTCTTCGTAGCTTAGGTCCCTGCTTGGTATCCATCTTGTAGCGGCCCTTTGAACTTTTTCAATCTTGTCTATGTGCTTTTTGAGATGAGGACTCCAGACTACTGATGCATATTCCAGGGTTGGTCTAGTGAATGATGTTATTAGCCTTCTTAGCATGTCTTCATTTATGTATGTATTTATGTATGTATGTATTTATGTATTCTCATATTTGCAAGCAGTGTATACATGTTCCGTACCTTCTCGCTGATGTGGTCAGCCGGAGATAGCCTGTTATTGATGATCACACCTAGGTCTTTCTCTCTTTCTGATGTGTATAGTGTTTTATTCCTAACTTATAATCCCAGTCAGGTCTTTTTCCACTTTTACCAAACTTGATTACATGACACTTGTCCACATTGAATTCCATTTGCCATGTACTACTCCATTCATGAAGTTTATTTAATTCTTCTTGTAGCTCTTTACAAGAGTCTGTGTTAGTAATTCTCCTGTGTATTTTTGCATCATCTGCAAACATATTCAGATAGCTCTCATTTCCAGTGTTACTGTTTATATCATTTATATACACTAAAAACATGATTGGTGCCAGCACTGAACCCTGTGGTACTCCACTAGTCACTTCTTTCCATGATGAGTAGTTTCCTCTTAGTACTGTTCTCATTTCTCTTTTTATGAGAAAGTCTTGCATCCAACAAAACAGTTTGCCTCGAATTCCTCCTTGATGGTACAGTTTCCATAAAGGTCTTTGGTGTGGTTCTGTGTCAAAAGCTTTCTTGAAATCTAAATAGATACTGTCCACCCATCCTTCCCTTTCCTGTATTGTGTTTGTTACTCTGTCATAGTAGCTCAACAGATTAGTAACACATGATTTTCCTTTTCTGAAGCCAAACTGTCTTTCTGTTATCATACTGTGTTCTTCTAGATGATTTACCCAAGCTTTTCTTATAAGCTTTTCTAATACCTTGCTTACAACACTGGTCAGTGATACTGGTCGGTAGTTGAGTGGATTTTGTCTATTTCCTTTCTTGAATAAGGGGACAATATTTGCTTTTTTCCAAATATCAGGTAGTTTACCTTGACTCAAGGATTTCTTGAAAATTAAAAATAATGGTTTACTTAACTCCTTTGCACATTCTCGTAGTACCCAACATGAAATTTCATCAGGACCACATGCTTTTCCTCTGTCTAATCTACTTAACTTCTCCTGTATTACTTTTTCTGCTATTTGTATATCTGGTAGTATGTGTGGACATGAATGTTCCACATAGTCCCTCTCAAAATTTTCTTCTTCTGTAAAAACTAATTGGAAATTCATATTTAGTGCTTCACAAATATCTTTCTCTTGTGTATAAGTGATTCCCTCGTCTGTAATTGATTGTATTATATCTTTTACTTTGGTTTTGCTTCTGATATAGCTGAAAAACAGGTTTGGTTGATCACTACTTTTATTTATTATATCCTCCTCAAACTGTTTTTGGGCTTCCCTCCTTATTCTTGTATAATCGTTTCTTGCCTGTTTGTAATTATTATACGCCCTTTTACTATTATGTCTTCTGTATCTATTCCACAACAAATCTCTTCTTTCTTTTGATTTTTTACATTCTGTATTGAACCATTTCTGTATTTTCTTATCTGCTTCTTTGTGCTGTGGGATGTACTTCTGGACTCCTATTTCATAAAATTCACAGAATTTTTTTATATACAGCATTTAAATCTTGTCCTCTAAGCTCATTTTCCCAATCAACTTCTAAGAAATACTTCTTTAGGTCTTGGTAATTTCCCTCTTTATAGTTAAGGCTCTTTTTGTAACTGTCATTGCTGTTTACTATGTCAAATGCGATCTTGAAGTTATAATTTAGTACTGCATGATCGCTTTTGCCGAGTGGAGGGTGATATATTAAACTGTCAATATCATTCTCTTGCCTAGTAAATATTAGATCTAGCACTGAAGGTACATCAAGTCCTCTTTTTCTGGTGGTTTCCCTCACATATTGCGTTAGGAAGAACTCTTGTACGAGATCCAGGAGCTTTTGGTCCCAACAGCTTTCTTGGCTAATTATATCTAGAGTATTCCAATTTATATTTGTATTGAAATCCCCAGTTAGTATAATTCTTTCTTATTTCTCTTCCATTTTATGTAGTAATGATCTTAAACTCTGAATTGTACTCTCTGCCAGGTCCTCATATTCATCTCTTTCCCATGTGTTTGATCTGGGTGGCATGTACAAATTGGCTACAATTACTTTACCTTCAGATGTGTTGATCTCTACTGCAATCAGTTCTACTTGTGATGGTATATCTAGTTTTATTTCATTGACTTTTAGATTTTTCCTAGTTAATATTATAATTCCTCCTCCTTTTTTTAAATTTCTGTCTCTTCTCCATATATTGTATTCCTCTAAGTTTAGTATGTCATTGGATATCCTTGGTGTTAATTTTGTTTCAGTTAGGCATATTATTTGTGGTTCATTTTCTCTGACATAATCATTCATCTCTAGTAATTTAGATACCATTCCATCCACATTTGAGTACATCAACTTTATCATCTTGTTTATATACTTGTCATGACATGGTTCTACTACCTTCCTCCTTTTTATTCCATCCTGTTTGTGTACCACTTTCGTACCTGCAATCCTATTACTTTGTAAAAAAAATTTCTTCTTCTCCTCTTCTGATCTTCCATCATTTTTTGTTTTTGCTTCTTCCCTTTTCTCTTTCAGTAATTCCAGTTCCTCTTGTGTTAGGCATCTTTTTATCCATACATTTTTGAACTCCTCTTTTTCCATAAGATTCTTTGCATTTTTTAGTATCTCTTCCACAGTGTTTATACTCTGGAAAGTCACCTTTAGAGGTCTTGTCTTGCTTTTCTCATATTTCCCTAACTTTTTGTGTTCCTCTATGTCTTTACTTCAGATTTCCTCTGATACTTCTTTCAGTAAGCTCATTACATTTGCCATCTCCTTTTTGTCTCTTGTGATCTTGTTTTTTACTTCTTCCTCTTCTATACCAGTGATTACTATAGATTTGTTTATATCTACTGAATCTCTGACTAACTTTGGATTGTTTTGGATTATTCTTTTCACTTCCTTTTTAATGCTTTTTTCCTCCACCCTTGTTTCTAAGTCTTTCTTTACTTTCACCATTTCAGCACACGTGGTTTCCACATCATTTTTGTAGCTTTGCACAGCTTCATTCACTTGTGTTATCTTCTCCTCAATATCACTGCTCTGGTCTATAAGACTACTTACTTGCCTAATTGTCTCTGTGTCATTTTTGAACTCTTCCATAACACTCTCATGATTGACTACTGTACTTGCCATTTCACTCATTTTCTTCCTAAGTGTACTCAATTCCACTGTTAGTTCACTGATGGTTGTGTCTTTCTTATTGGCCTCCCTTCCTAGTTTTTCTATTTCTTCCCTTTGCAAGTGCATCTACTTCTTTATTTCATCAATTTCATTTTTGAAAGCCATTTCTAGTTTGTTTACACGTTCAACCAGTCTATTGTGAGTCTCCACTTCAACCAGTTCTAGGTAGAAATCATCATTTTGCTTTTTACCTTTATCCCATTTCTTTTCCAAATTTGCTTTACTAAAGTATGTATCCATTTTGCAATACTAAAAGTGCAGAGTATGTGCTTACAATCCCCGTGTTGTTGTAGTCTAAACAAACCTCAGATGACTCAGCGTATTTTTCGTCTTGGTTCTCTTTCCTGCTTGAACAAGTCTTGTTTAAACTTGTTATTTTTTCCTTTTAATAATGAAAAATCATTTAGTTTAACCTGGTACAGAGCTTGACTCATACAAAGATACTAATTTAGGTAATGCCACTGGCCGTGTTGGTTCGGTGCGGAGCGCCGATGTCGCACGTCCGCCTCGGTTGAATCCCTCTGTGTGTGTGTGTGTGTGTCTGTAATTCACCGGGTCGGTCAGGATCACCTGATGGTCGTGATCGTCAGCTTTTACCCTCCCAGAAGGGAGCTGAGAGCTCATATAGTCCGATCTAAGGGCAAGGCTGTGACCTTCACACACGCACACACCCGTCCCCTTGCTCAAGGGGGAGAGTAACCACCCACTTTGTCAGTGAAACTTTTTCGAAACCTGAGCGAGGCGCAAACTCCCGTCTACCAGATGGCAAGTGAGAACGTTACCACTGCACCAGCGAGCGGTGTGTGTGTGTGTGTGTGTGTGTGCGTGTGTGTGTGGTGTGGTGTGGCAAGAGTAACAACTAAGAAGATAGGTACGGCATGGTGGGATGAGGAGGTTAAGAGAGCAATGGAGGAAAAGTGGAAGAAGTGGCTAAAGTGGTTACGGGATAGGGGTTCAGTTGAAATAAGAACTGAATATACTGAGAGCAGGAAGCACGCAAAGAAATTAGTGAGGAGGAAAAAGATGGAGGTAAATGATGATCTGGAAAGAAAAATGAATGCGAACTACTCAGAAAATAGAAAGTTATTCTGGAAACAGGTGCAGAAATGTACAAGTGAAAGCGGAAAGAAATGTGATGCTGTGAAGGATGTAGGTGGTAGACTACTAACTCATGGAGATGAAGTAAGGACAAGATGGAAAGAATATTTTGAAAGTCTGGTGAGTAGGAATAGAGAAAGCAGACCAGCTGTAAACATGATTGGTTTGGGGTGTGTGCAGAGAAGGAATGCAGTACCAGGAGACGTAACACTCGCACAGGTGAAGAATGCTGTGAAGTGGCTGAAAAAATGGAAAGCAGCTGGGGTTCATGAGGTGTATGCAGAGATGTTTAAGTGTAGTGGAAAGAGTGGAATGAAATGCTTGTTGGAGAAATGTAAGAAGGCATGGATGAGTGAAACTGTGCCTGCAGAGTGGAAAAAGGTTGTGATTGTACTCCTGTACAAAAATAAGGGTGAGCGAAGTGAGTGCAACAATTATCGTGACATAAGTTTACTGAGTGCGGTAGGGAAGGAATATGGAAGAATTATTATAGAGAAAGTAAGAGAGATATCATCAGTCCTAGTGAGCGATGAACAGGGTGGTTTTAGGAGTGGCAGAAGATGTGTGGATCAAATATCCACAGTGAGACAGATAACAGAGAAGACTTGTGAGAAGGACCCTAAGGTGTTTATGGCATTCATGGATCTGGAAAAAGCATATGACAAGTGGACAGAGAAGGATTGTGGAAAGTCTTGCTCAAGAATGGTGTAGATGGTAAGCTGCTACGTGCCGTCAGGAGTTTCCATGATGGTAGTGAAGCATATGTAAGGGTTAATGGGCATCGAAGTGAACGGTTCAGGATAGGTTTGGGCATGCGACAAGGTTGTGTGATGTCCCTATGGTTGTTCAATAAATATATATATGGATGGGGTGATGAGAGAAGTAAAAACACAAGTAATGGAGAGAGGGATGGCGTTGTAGCGAATGGTGATAGATGGAATATCTCAAATTTGTTATATGCTGATGATGCAGTATTGTTTGCAAGTACCGGACAAGAACTTGGCAGGCTAGTGCAGAGTTTTGCTGATGCCTGTGAACGTCGTGCCTTGAAAGTAAATGGAGAAAAGAGTAAAGTGATTGTTATTGAGAGAGAAAATGACTCCCAGTGCGATGTTGCAGTGAATGGAGAGAGACTGGAATTGGTGAGAGAGTTCAAATACCTGGGTACTGTGACATAAAAGAGAGGAAAAAATGCAAAAGAGGTCAAAAGTAGAGTGACACAAGGAAGAAAAGTAGCTGGTGCAATGAAGGCCTTGATAAGAAACAGAGGTTTGAGTGTTGCAGCTGGACGAGGTTTACATGAAGGAGTGTTAGTGCCAACCTTGACATATGGATGTAAGACTATGGTGTGGAATGAAAATGAAAAGTCAAGAGTAAGAGCAGTGGAGATGGGACTGCTGAGGAATGTACATGTAGAGTACAGAGGGTGCATAGGATACGAAATAATGTGATTCGTGAAAGATGTGGAGTGAGGAAGTCGGTGGACACCAGAACCAAGGAGAGTGTAGTTAGCTGGTATGGTCATGTGCAGAGAATGGATAACAATAGAGTGGTGAAAAAGGCATATCTGAGCGAATGTGAAGGAGGGAGGAGGCGAGGTAGGCCAAGAAGAAGGTGGAGAGATATGGTGGATGAGTGTGTGAGGAAGAGAGATTTGGAAGTCGGTGAGGCTAGGGAACGGACAAGAGATCGAGCTGGCTGGATGAATGTTGTGAGGAGAAGTGTATGAGCAGGGATTTGGCACCCCTTTTTAACGTGGCAGAGTCAGGACTGACTCAATCGGATACGTTTATGTGAAGCTACAGAACGTTGTGAATGTTTTTTGGCTTATCCGATAGAGCCAGGATTCAAGAGGCTTGAATGATAAGTGAATGGAAGCGTGGCCCATTGAATTAAGCAAATTTGGGCTGTCTGGACATTGCTACTCCTCACTCTGCCCTAAGGTTGGAAAGGAGATCTGGATGATGATGATGATGAAGATATATATATATATATATATATATATATATATATATATATAGGAATGTTATGCTAGGTGTTTTTAGGTCGACCTCTCATCCCAGAAACACTAGCTGTGAGCAGGGGTTCTCTTTCGAGACCGGAGCTAGAGTATACTACGAGAGGAACAGGGCATAAAATCTCTGGGCAACAATCTTATACGTGTATTATCTTAATTTACACCACTTTATACAATACAAAAACAACACAGTACGCTATTTAGTCACAAAGGCACTAGGTAGACTAGAGGGCTCTGACTGGGCTGCTGAGGTCTTAAGTTCTACAGGTGTTGGCCAGGTGTAGGAGAGATCCCGTCACGTGTTCCTTCTCTTAAGGGACACAGGACACTCTCAGGGGCAACGTCGTCTTCTGTGGGCTGCTGGGCGGCGTGGTGAGTGGCCCTTCTCTCGTGGGGCCTCGATGAGGGGTCTGGTCCTTGGGACTAGGGCCAAACAAGGAGAGTAGGTGCGCTTGCCTGTGCCCACCCTGGGGAGGAGGGCGTCGTCATCTGGGACTGGGGAGGTCTTACCCCGGGGTCACTGGGGCACCTCTGGGAGTCCAGCAGCTGCGGGCTCCCTCCTGTTGGGCTGCTGTCAGGGGTAGTCTGCGGCGTTGCCTCTGGCGGGAGTCCATCAGCTGGTTGTCTCACCCAGGCACCAGCTGGACTGAACACACTCCCGGGGTTACTAAGGGGCCTCGCCAAACCTCCTTCAGACATGGAAGTTCCTCCTGGGGGCTATGTCTGTGGGGAGAAACAGAGGGGCTTCCCACTTGGCCACAGGAGGGTTGGGCTAAGCAATGGACGTCCTCCATAGGGGAAGTCACAGGGGTTGAGAGAGGATTGGAGTGTCACTCCCTGGTGTGGTTGATGGCCATCGACAAGGTCCCGTGGGCAGCAGGAGGAGGGTGGCTGATGGCCGTCCCTTTCCTGTAGGTGCAGCTGATATCCATCACTGGGGCCCAACTTCCAGACAGGACCATGGGCGAGTTGCAGCTGATGGCCATCACCTATCCACAGGTGCAGCTGATGGCCATCACCTATCCACAGGTGCAGCTGATGGTCATCACAGGTGTCCTGTGAGGGGAGTGGATGGCAGTTGAGGTGCAGCTGATGGCCGTCACCGGAGTCCAGCTCACGTAGGCAGCTGCAGGAGAGGGGGCAGTACCATCTCTCCCTGAGTGTGGCTGATGGCCATCACCGGTTTCTGCAGAGGAGGAGGGGGTTGCAGCTGTTGAGTTGCCGATGGTCGTCTCGGGATTTGTGCGGTTGATGGCCATCACGAGTTTTCTGTGGCTGATGGCCATCACTGGTTTTGTGAGGCTGATGGCCATAACTTGGGTGCTGCTTGGGACTGAAGAATCAGCCCCATCCCGAACCTGGTGAGGACTGGTCCGACTGGAGGGTAATGCACCCGGACTGTATAGTCCTCACTGGGTCTGTTCCGGGGAATAAGGGCGCAAGGTAGTAGGGGACATAGGCCCGTACTGCCTGGGTAACGCATGCACCCTCAGAGCCCCTCTATGGTCTCCTCCTGGGGGGGTGTCACCATGCCCCGGTGGTGCTCTGCTGCTACAGTGGGTATTTCACCACCGTCTTGGGGGGAAATGTCATGCTCCTGTGGCTGGAGGTAGTAGGTCTCTGTGGTGGTGGTGCTGTGGGTTGGTGTTAGGTGATGGAGGAGGGTGGTCCAGTTTGGGGTGGCAAGGTCTGGGTCCTGGTGACGGGCATAGGTGACGTATAGGATTGAGGCCTGAGGTGTTTCCTGGAGGAGTCGCAGGAGGTGATGTGTCCCACAGATGTGTCATTTTCTTCCTTAGGCTGGGGCCCAGTTGACATGCCGTACCTTCATGGCTGTGGTGGTTGGTGTTTGGTGTCTCCTAGCTGAATGCTGGCGACCAATGAGGTGGTGTGGGTTTTATGCGGCTGCCGAGGATAGGTACAGCTCTTTTCCTTGGGGATGGAGGCTGGTGGAAGTTTCCACTGGGGCTGGTGTTTTGTTAATATTATGGGGGACGTGTTGGGTGTGTGGGAGGTAGGGGAGGTTTGTTCTGGTGGTGTAGGTGGCGTGGGGGGGCTGGGTGATGGTGTGGTGGAGTATCTTGCCGGTGGATGTGAAAGACTGCCGAAGCGGGTGGTGGTGGTTTTGAGGGAGGATGTGGGTGGTGAAGGGGGGGGAGTGCGGCCCCATGGTGTCGTGGTTGGGCGTGTTGTCCGGGTGTTGGTTGTGGGATGGCATGGGTGGTGGTAGGGGGCTGTGCTCATGGTGTGGGGTGGGTGATGGGTATGGAACAAGGTGGAAGGGATGGGGGGGATGGTGTGTGTGTGGAGGTGGCGGTGGGTGGTGTGCAGTGCTGGAAATGTGGTGGAGTGGTCGGGAGCAGGCTTGGGGCCCCTGGTTCAGATGGTTGGACTTGCGGTGGTGGTGAGGTGGTGGGGAATGAGGTGTGAGGTGTGGTGGGGGAGCAGGTTGCAGGGGAAGGAGTGGGGGAGGATGGTAGGGAGGAGGATGGTGTGATATAGCAAGAGTATGAGTCTGATAGGAGGTCCGGAGTGGCGGATGGTGGTGAGGTGGTGTGGGTGACAGAGGGAGAGAGGTCGTGGCGACTGGTGGTGTTGGCCAGGAATAGGAGTACATGGTGATTCCAATAGGTGTGTGGGGTGTTGTGGTAATGTATGGTAACCTGGTAAGGGTTTGTGACGTGAGTGATGATATAGGATTCCATAAACCATGGGGAGACTTTGTTGGGTGTGGGTAGTTTTGCCACTACTATCGAGTCGCCTTGTTTGTAGGGGTTAGAGGGAGCGAAGTCTGGCTGTAGGTCTAGATTTTTCTGCAGGTGGTGCAATCGCCTCTTGAGGTGGCGTAGGGGGTCGGACGTGGAGGATGTGGAGGGGGATTGGAGGTGTTGGCACAAAGGTAGGAGGAGGGGGGCCTCCCCGAATACCCTTTCATGGGGGGAAAACACCATCGTCTCGCGGGCAGCCCTGCTGTACGATCTTGACGTGGGCTGGCCAGTCCTCATTCTTGGTCTCTTCTATTCGGGCCCGCACCTGGTTTAGGAGGGTGCGATGGCTTCTCTTGCATATTCCGTTCCCTTGGGGCCAGTAGGGGGAGGAGTGCAAGATGTGGTGGACGAAGATTGTAGTGAGTTCTTGCCATATGGCTCTGGTGAACTCTGGAGTGTGGTCTGAGTGCAGGGCTTGGGAAGCCCCGAAGTACAGGAAGACATGGCAGATGAGGGTGTCAGCCACTGTGATGGCGTGGTGTTCCTTGGCTGGGCAGGCGACGAGGAATTTTGAGTACAGCCGATGAGGAATTTTGAGTACTTGTTTACAAAGGTGATAATATACTTATAGCCAGCTTTGGGTGGTATGAGGCCTACTACGTCCACGGACAACAAATGCCAAGACTTGTGGGTGGTGATGCTCCTTGACAGGCCAGGTGTGCTGGTGGTGTCCTTACCTAGCACGCAGGCCTGGCAGGATTGGGTGACTTGTTTGGCCAGGTTGGAGGGGTTAGGGATCCAATAGGCTTCGTTGGACACTTGTAAAAGTTTCTTAATGCCTAAGTTAATCCTGTTGTCAGAATGGAGGTGAGTCATGGTGTCTAGGGTGGTTTTGGGGTCGAGCACTATATGCCCCAACTGGGTGAATAGGTGGCCGCCCTGCTGGTGGAGCTTGGAGAATAAGTGTGGCGGTATCCAGTGGGGGTGATCCTTGTTACGCTATTGTTGTAAGAGGTTTGGCTCAATGTGGACTGAGCTAATTGGTAGTCTGGATAGTGCATTGGCATTGGTGTGTAGCTTGCCAGGGCAATAGGAAATTTCTTAGTTGAATTCCTCGAGAGTTTCCCTCCACCTAATGAGTAGGGTGTTGTGCGTGTTGGATTGCCGTAACCATTGGAGTGACTGATGGTCGGTGACGATGGTGACTTTCGTACCTGACAGGTAGGCTCAGAAGTGTTCCAGTGCCCATACAATGCCTAGGCACTCTCCCTTGGTGGTGACATAGTTCCTCTCGGCTTGGTTGAGGGTAAGGCTGCAGCAGGTGATTATGTGCTCTTGCCCTTCCTGTACCTGGGCGAGGACAATGTCAATTGCTACCAGGGACACGTCGGTATATAGATGGAACGGCAGAGTGTAGTCGGGGAATGCGACGGTCGAGGTGGTGACAAGTTTGTCCTTCAGGTCGCAGAATGCTGCTCTTCATTCGTCGGTCCAGATAAAAGGCTCACCCTTTATGGTCATGTCATGGAGGGGCTTGGCGAAGTCGGCAAACCCCTTCATGAAGCGCCGATAGTAAGAAGTAAGTCCTAGGAAGCCACAGACTTCGTGGACATCTCAGGGTAGGAGGAGATCTGCAGTGGCACACAGCTTGTCAGGGTCAGATGATATTCCTTCCTTGGAGATAATGTGCCCCAGGAATGCAACGGTTCCTGCAGCCAGAATGCATTTTGAGGGTCTGAGCTTGAGGCCTGCTTGGCGAATGCGCAGGACGACCTTCCTGAGGAGTTAGAAGTGGTAGGCCCATGTCTGGCTGAAAATAATTACATTTTCCATGTATGCCACGCAGATTTCCCAGGTAAGGCCGCTCAGGACAGACTCCATTAACCTGGAAAGGGTGGTTGGGGCGTTACAGACTTCGAATGGTAGGACGTTGAACTCATAGAGTTTTCCATTACTGGTGGAAAAAGCTGTCTTCCCTTTGTCCTCGGGGTGTACAGGGACTTGCCAGTATCCCGATTGAAGGTCCACGGTGGAGAAGCAGGAGGCTCCATATAGGGAATCGAGGGAGTTGTCTATCCTGGGAAGGGGGGGTGGCATCCTTGGCAGCTACGTCATTTAGTCAACGGTAATCCACGCAAAAGCACATGGTGCCTCTTTCTTTTTGACCAGGATGACGAGGGAGGACCACGGGCTGGTGAAGGGTGATACAACACCGGCATCGGGCATTTCCTGGACCTGCCGGTCCTCCTCAGCTCGTTATTTGGGGTTCTTCCGCCATGATGGTTGGCAAATGGGTGGTCCTGTGGTGTGTATGTCATGCATCAGGTACGTGGTGTGGCCGATGTCGGTAGGGCCTGACGCAAAGAGATCTTGGAAGTTCAGGAGAAGTCAGTGGAGGCTGTCCGCTTGGTGAGGTGAGAGGTGTTCAGGTAGTGGAGGTAGGGCAGCAGGGGTGGAATGGGGAAGTGCACAGGGCTCTGCCACTTCCATCTTTCCCACCATTAATCCTTTATGTAGCGTGAGGGGATGGTGGAGACGTTTGCTACTCGGACTGCTGCAATGTGGGGGTGGAGGAAGATGGGGGACAGAAGACAGGCCGAGAGGGTTCCAGGTGGTAGGCTGGGGGAGAATAGGATGGAGGCTCCAGTAGGCCTGTTCAGATGTAGCCAGGCCTCGTGCTGGGGGGGAATTGTTAGGGCTGAGGATATGGTTGCTGGAAAGGTGGGGTGTGGAGGTGGGGTGGGGGAATGAGGGGGGGGAGCTGAGGAGAGGGTGGGACTGCATGTGCAGAGTGGCTGAGGGAAGAGGTCCGGGGGCTTCTGGAACTGGAGGCATCACCTGTGACAATTGATGTTCATATGTAGCTTCTGCAGGAGGTCAAGTCCCAGGTAACCATTATATGGACAGCAGGTTGAGTCAAACATGATGAATTTGTGTTAGGCAGAGACTTGTTGGTGGGTGTCGGCACGCAGGGCCTGGGTTTCCCCACGTATGGGCAGGGGGCCATCCCCTGCATCCACAAGATGAGCTGACGTAGGGGAAAGTGGGCCAAAGGCCGACTTGTGGCGGGAGTAAAAATGGCTGTAGAGGCAGGATCTGGCCTCTCCCATGTCGACCAGTAGCCTCGCTTTCACCCCATTCAGTCTTATCTTGTTGAAGAGTGGGGGCGGTATTTCTGAGAGGTAGCCCCCACCACCATGGGGAGGTGCGGGGGCAGGCCTAAAAATCCAACTGCTGTGGGATCATGTTTTCCTCCGGCTCCGTTTCCCAGGGGTTGGTGCCCTCGGCTGGTAAGGCATCGTCCTCAGTTCCCTCATTATCTAGGAAGGACACTTTCCATCGTCCCTGGGTGACTAGTCTGCCCCAGGCAGCTTTTAGTTGTTCTCGGATGTCGTGGAGTGGACATCTGTGGCTGTGGGCAAAGAATTCCCACAGGTTGATGGAAATCAAGTTCGTGTTTTCTTAGGGGGTTGGGCGTTTGTTGATAGGGTGTATCCTGGGTAGCTTGGGTGTTGATGGGGGGTTGGTGTGGGCAGAGTGCGTCCATGGTTTTTAATGTGGTGCTGGTCTTTGAGTGAGGAATTTGCTTACAACGTTGATCTGCTGCAGGGTGGAGCAGGAGGCTAGGAGACGCCGTATCAGTTGAATGTCTATATCTAGGTCTCCTGTTGGGTCGTGTATCGTAAAATGTTCCATGATAACACTGGGGAGGACCCTAAAAAGTGTGCTGAATGTATGTTGTTCCCGGGTTGCTGCATTGGTCTCCGAGTATGCGGCAGTGATGAGTCGCCTGCCCTGGATGAGTGTATCATCTAGGCTTCCATTGTAGGTAAAATTGTCGAGCTGTGACAGTGCCACAATTCTTCCCAATGATGGCATGATGGCCTGAATCACTATTTGGGTAAAATTTGTCCATGTTCTCCAGGACGATTTTGGGTGCGATACTGTCTACTGCTTTGCCCAGGGGAGGCAGGTTGACTGCTATTTTCTGTTTGTCATCTTCAAAACCTATGTCAAGGAGTGGTTTGATCATGGATAGGTATGTGTGCATACCATATTGTTCTGGGTCGAATATAGGTAATTGCATGTGGGGTTTGGCTGCCATTTTGCTGATGTCCCTGTTTGCTCCTCCCTGTATTGTGCCCGGGTCAAGAACCACCGCTGGCCACCAGTGATATGCCAGGTGTTTTAAGGTCAACTTCTCATCCTAGAAACACTAGCTATGAGCCAGGGTTCTCTTTCGAGACTGGAGCTAGAGTACACTACGAGAGGAACAGGGAATAAAAACTCTGGGCAACAACCTTACACATGTATTATCTTAATTTACACCACTGTATACAATACAAAAACAACACAGTACACTATTCAGTCACAAAGGGACTAGGTAGACTAGAGGGCTCTGACTGGGCTGCTGAGATCTTAAGCTCTACAGGTGTCAGCCAGGTGTAGGAGGGGTCCTGTCAGGTGTTCCTTCACTCAAGGGACACGGGACACCTTCAGGGGCGACGTCATCTTCTGTGGGCTGCTGGGCGGCGTGGTGAGAGGCCCTCCTCTTGTGGAGCCTCAATGAGGGGTCTGGTCCTTGGAACTAGGGCCAAACAAGCAGAGTAGACGTGCTTGCCTGCGCCCACCCTGAGGAGGAGGTCGTCGTCATCTGGCACTGGGGAGGTCGTGCCTCAGGGTCACATTGGCGCCTCTGGGAATCTGGTAGCTGCCGTCCCCCTCCCGTCAGGCAACCGTCAGGGGTAGTCTGCGGCGTCGCCTCCAGGGGGAGTCCGTCAGCTGATCGTCTCGCCCTGGCACCAGCTGGACTGCACACACTCCCGGGGTTACTACGGGGCCTCGCCAAACCTCCTTCAGACAGGGGGCTGTCTCTATGGGGAGGAACAGTGGGGTATCCCGCTCAGCCACAGGAGGGTTGAACTAAGCAAGGGACGTCCTCCAAAGGGGAAGTCACAGGGGATGAGAGAGGATTGGTGGAGTGTCTCTCCCTGGCGCAGCTGATGGCCATCCCCAAGGTCCCGTGGGCAACAGAAGGAGGGTGGCTGATGGCCGTCCCTTTCCTGTAGGTGCAGCTGATGGCCATCACTGGGGCCCGACTTCCAGACAGGACCGTGGGTGAGTTGCAGCTGATGGCCGTCACCTATCCACAGGTGCAGCTGATGGCCGTCACCTATCCACAGGTGCTGCTGATGGCCGTCATCTATCCACAGGTGCTGCTGATGGCCATCACCTATCTACAGGTGCTGCTGATGGCCGTCACCTATCCACAGGTGCAGCTGATGGCCGTCATCTATCCACAGGTGCAGCTGATGGCCGTCACCTATCCACAGGTGCTGCTGATGGCCGTCACCTATCCACAGGTGCTGCTGATGGCCGTCACCTATCCACAGGTGCTGCTGATGGCCGTCACCTATCCACAGGTGCTGCTGATGGCCGTCACCTATCCACAGGTGCTGCTGATGGCCGACACCTGTGTCCTGTGAGGGGAGTGGATGGCAGTTCAGGTGCGGCTGATGGCCATCACCTATGGGCTGGTGCGGCTGATGGTCATAACCGGAGTCCAGTTCCCGGAGGCAGCTGCAGAAGAAGGGGGCGGTACTGTCTCTCCCCAAATGCGACTGATGGCCATCACCAGTTTCTGCAGAGGAGGAGGGAGTTGCAGCAGTTGAGCAGCTGATGGCTGTCTCTGGGTTTGTGCAGCTGATGGCCATCATGGGTTTTGTGTGGCTGATGGCTGTCATGGGTTTTGTGCAGCTGATGGTCATCACTTGGGTGCTGCTTGGGACTGAAGAATCAGCCCCACCCCGAACCAGGCGAGGCCAGGGGCTGGTCCAGCTGCATGGTAATGCACCCAGACTGCATAGTCCTCACTAGGTCTGTTCCGGGGAATAAGGGCGCAAGGTAGTAGGGGACATAGGCCTGCACTGCCTGGGTAACGTGCACACCCTCAGAGCCCGTCCATGGTGTCCTCCTGGGAGGGGGTGTTGCCATGCCCTGATGGTGCTCTGCTGCTATGGTGGGTATTTCAATATATAGATAGATAGATAGATAGATATAGATATATATGTATAGATAGACAGACAGATAGATATATATATATATATATATATATATATATATATATATATATATATATATATATATATATATATATATATATATATATATATAATCCCTTGATTATCCGACTGAATAGAGCCAAAGGCATGTCTGGATAGTGGATCCATCTCCATAATGGACTTCTCCCCTGGCCCCCTCTCGCACATACAATTACTATGAAAACAATTGTAAAAGGCCACTACAATAAATCATACAACACTTATTCCTGGTGTTTTACACTTCTTTATCTGGTCAAGCAGACCTACAAATCACAGCCAAGCACTTACCATGGTCAAGCAGACCCATCAACCACAGACAAGCAGTCACCATTGCTGGGCCATTCCCTTCAGTGACATGAACAAAACATTAATAAAACGACCCTCCCGGGCATTGCCCAGTCATAATTTCCATCCTGACACATCCGTTTTGTCCCGGTAAAATGGAAAAATGTATGAATAATGGTTTCAAACAGCCAGATCACAGCATCTGGATAATGGATTGTTCAGATAATGGATGTCGAAATAACCGACGGACTACTATATACAGTATATATATATATATATATATATATATATATATATATATATATATATAAAACCTCATCAGCCATTTGAGTGTCCACTGCAGGACCGGCCTATCCCGACCGAAGTGGAGACGATACAGCCAATGTATCTCTACCAAGTGGCTTAGGCTGTCTGGTAGAGTTCGTATGTAGGGTGAGAAGAGCTTGTAAGTGTAATTGTAGTGTTGAAGTGGCTTTGGATGTGTGTGTAGTCTGTGAACCAAGTGTAATCGGCCCGCACAGGCTGACTGGGTGCAAGCATACTTTATAGTGTGTGACACTGGTTATACCACAGCACTCCTTATGTCCGCCAATGCAGTATATGGCCAGAAGAACGCTCCCAAAGTTTATTACCCTGGCGGGGCGCGAACCCTCGTTCTTCTGTGTATGAAAACCGCACAGTTTACCACTGTACCACAGAGGTTTTATATATATATATATATATATATATATATATATATATATATATATATATATATCCATCCATCAGCCAATCTTACGTTGCCCCATGAGGAGCGTAGAAGCCCGGGGCTAGGCAGTTGGTCCTGACATTTAAGATGAGAGTGGCCAGCCTCACTCATCCCTGAGTGGCATTACATGAGCAATAAACCCCAATCACCCCTTGGATATAAACCTTCACCAGTTCAATCCGATTGGAGTGCAATAATTACCCACTAAATCACCAGGCGCCAAAATTTGGTTATATGGTTACCACCCAGCGTAGTAAATTGTTTCCTGGTGTACAGGAAACTATTTGGCTTGTCACTCAGTGTAAAGTCACCCGCAGGCAGAAGGAAGAGGAAAGAATGAAGGAAAAAAAGACAGAAGAAGATGGAAGGAAACAAGGATGGAGGAGAGGACAGGGCAGACACCCGAGAGCAGCACTACATTGAGTGTGTGGATGGTGGGCGCCCCCACCTACCACATTATATATATATATATATATATATATATATATATATATATATATATATATATATATATAGGTGAGGATGAAAGTAGGTATACAAGCATGGGCGATTGTATGTGTGTATGCTCCAACAGAGGATCGAGTGGCAAGAGTGAAAGATGAGTTTTGGGCGAGAGTAGAAGCATGTATGGACAAGTTTGAGAGGAGTGAGAGAGTGCTGTTGATTGGAGACATGAATGGCAAAGTCGGGAATGTACGAGTGGATGGAGTGGTTGGTCAGTGGGGTGTGCCAGCAGAAGTAGATGGGAATGGTAGTGCTTTGGTGGACATCTGTGCTGGTAAGGGGTTGGCAATAGCCAACACCTACTTTCGTCATAAGATGATCCACCGGTATACATGGAGAGTAATGAGGAGGATGGATGGTGAACTTGTTGAACGAAAGGCAATGATAGACTACGTGTGTGTGGATGAGCGAATGAGAAGACAAGTGTTGGATGCAAGGGTGTGGAGAGGGTGGGGGAATGGAGTCTCGGACCATCACTTAGTGATGGCCAAGGTAGAGCTGCAAAGAAAGTGGTTGAGGAGGCGAAGGGAAGACAGGAGGAAACAGCTCCTGTGAGAAGAGTGGAGAAATTGCAAGATAGTGAGAAGAGGACAGAGTATAAGAGCATAGTGGAAGAAAGATTGGGAAGGTATGAGCTAGAGCAGATGGAAGGGGTGGAAGACGTATGTAAGATATTCACGGAAGAGATAAGCGCAGCGTGTGAGGTGGTTTGTGGAGTGAGGAGGAGATGCAAGGGTGTGCAAGGGACAGCATGGTGGAATGATGAGGTGAAACGAGCTGTGGAACAAAAGAATAAGGCATATGGTGAATGGTTGGCGAGTAGAGGTAGGGAGAAGATGAGAGAGAGAAGAGAGAGGTATATGTGAGCAGGAGAAGGGAGGTTAAGAGACTGGTGAAGGAGAGTAAGAAGAAAGTGGATGAAGAGTTTGGGAGGAATCTGAGTGTGAAATGGAGGGAGAGTAAGAAATTGTTTTGGAAGGAGGTAAAGAAAGTAAGGATGTGTGAAAGGGGGAAATAGTAGGGGAGTGAAAGATACGAATAATAGATTGTTGGTAGAGAAGAGAGAAATTGAGGAGATGGAAGGAGCACTTTGAGGATTTGTTGAATGTAGAGAGTGAGAGCAGTGTGAGTATAAGTGGTTGGGGAATGGCTGGGAGAAGAAGAGATGAGAGGAGGGAGGAAGAGATCAGTAGGTCGGAAGTAGTGGAAGCGATGAAGAAGATTAAGCTGGGAAAGGCCCAGGAATTGATGGAGTATGTGGTGAAATGCTTAGGTATGGGGGTGAGATTGTTGTGGAGTGGATATGGAAGTTGTGTAGATTGGCTTGGGAAGAGGGAAGGGTTCCAGAGGACTGGAAATCAGGTATAATTGTTCCTCTGTACAAAGGAAAAGGGAGAGAGAAGTATGTGGTAACCATAGGGGTATTTGCCTTCTTAGTGTGACTGGTAAAATATATGGTAGAATACTCATTGATAGGGTTAGGCATATGACAGAGGAGCTAGTTGGAGAAGAACAAGGGGGATTTAGGAAGGGAAAAGGGTGTGTAGATCAGATATTTGTTCTAAGATGTTTAGTGGAGAAGTATCTAGAGAAGGGAAGGAAAGTGTACGCTGCCTTCATGGACTTGGAGAAAGCTTATGACAGAATAGATAGGAAAGGTATGTGGAAGGTATTAAGAATATATGGAGTGGAGGGGAAATTGTTGAGTGCTGTGAAGAGTATGTACGAGGGAGCTAGGGCTACGGTGCGAGTGGATGGTGAGCTGAGTGAGTTCTTTGATCTCAATGTGGTACTGAAACGGGTGTGTAATGTCTCCATGGCTGTTTAATATATATATGGATGGGGTCGTAAAGGAGGTACAAGGTAGGGCAGTGGATGTGGGGTGGCCCTAACGAATGAGGGTGAGATTTGGAAGCTTCCGGTGTTGCTGTTTGCTGATGATACAGTATTGTTGAGTGAAGATGAATGGGAGTTGCAAGGTTTGGTGAATGAATTTGGGACAGTGTGTAGGAGGAGGAAGCTGAAAGTTAATGTAAACAAAAGTAAAGTTATGGTGTTTGAGAGGAATGAAGTCACAGAGTGTGCAGTGAGGTTGGATGGTGAGGATATGGAGAATGTGAGTGCATTCAAGTACTTGGGTAGTGTGATGAGTAAGGATGGAACTTTGGGGGATGAAGTGCGTGAAAGGGTACAGCAGGGAAGGAAGGTTGTAGGCATGCTGAAAGCAGTGATGAGAAATAGGGAAGTGAGTATGGAAGTTAAGAAGTCTCTGCATGATGGTATTGTGATCCCTACCCTGACGTATGGAAGCGAGGCGTGGACCTTGCAAGAGGGGAACAAGTCAAGAGTGAGAGCAGTGGAAATGAGTTACTTGAGAGGAGCATGTGGAGTGACATGGAGGGACAGGTTGACGAATGAAGAAGTGAAGGAACGTTGTGGGGTAGATGTGGATGTGGTTGAAAAGATTAGGAGAAATACACTGAGGTGGTTTGGACATGTGGAGAGGATGGAGAGTGAAAGACTGACTAAGAGGGTGTATGTGGGTGAGGTGGAGGGAGGGAGAGGGAGGGGCAGACCGAGGATGAGGTGGAGGGATGGAGTTGAGAGGTATATGTGGGAGGGGGGTGAGTTGGGGGGAGGGGAGTCAAATGGTGGGTGACAGAGTGACTTGGAGGCGTTTTGTCTGCGGCCACCCTTTGCGGGATTCGGGCGTCGGGCTATAGATAGATAGATAGATAGATATATATATATATATAGCCCGACGCCCTAATCCCACAAAGGGTGGCTTCAGACAAAACGTCTCCAAGTCGTTCTGTCACCCACAATTTGACTACCCTCTCCCCAACTCACTTCCCCCACCCTCATATACCTCTCAACTCAATTCCTCCACATCATCCTCGGTCTTCCCCTCCCTCACCCTTCCTCCACCTCACCTACTGTACATACACCCTCTTAATCAGTCTTTCATTCTCCATTCTCTCCACATGTCCAAACCACCTCAGTGTACTTCTCCTAATCTTCTCAACCACATCCACATCCACCCCACAACGTTCCTTCACTTCTTCATTCGTCAACCTGTCCCTCCATGTTACTCCACATGCTCCTCTCAAGTATATAACTCATTTCCACTGCTCTCACTCTTGACTTGTTCCCCCCTAGCAAGGTCCACGCCTCGCTTCCATACATCAGGGTAGGGATCACAATACTAGGCCCTATCATGCAGTGACTTCTTACCTTCCATACTCACCTCCCTATTTCTCATCACTGCTTTCAGTGAACCAACAACCTTCCTTTCCTGCTGTACCCTTTCACGCACTTCATCCCCAAAAGTTCTATCTTTACTCATCACACTACCCAAGTACTTGAATGCACTCACATTCTCCATATCCTCACCATCCAACCTCACTGTGCATTCTGTGACTTCATTTCCCTCAAACACCATAACTTTACTCTTGTTTACATTAACTTTCAGATTCCTCTTCCTACACACTGTCCCAAATTCATTCACCAAATCTTGCAACTCCCATTCATCTTCACTCAACAGTACTGTATCATCAGCAAACAGCAACACCGGAATCTTCCACATCTCGCCCTCATTCATTAGAGCCACCCCCACATCCACTGCCCTACCCTGCACCTCCTTTACAGACCCATCCATGTATATATTAAACAGCCATGGAGACATCACACAACCCTGTTTCAGTCCCATCAAAGAACTCACTCAGCTCACCATCCACTCGCACCGTAGCCCTAGCTCCCTCGTACATACTCTTCACAGCACTCAACAATTTGCCCTCCACTCCATATATTCTTAATACCTTCCACATACCTTGCCTATCTATTCTGTCATAAGCTTTTCCAAGTCCATGAAGGCAGCAAACACTCTCTTTCCCTTCTCTAGATACTTCTCCTCTAAACATCTTAGAACATATATCTGATCTACACACCCTTTTCCTTCCTAAATCCTCCTTGTTCTTCTCCAACTATCTCCTCTGTTATATGCCTAACCCTATCAATGAGTATTCTACCATATATTTTTCAAGTCACACTAAGAAGGCAAATACCCCTATGGTTACCACATACTTCTCTCTCCCCTTTTCTTTTGTATAATGGAACAATTATACCTGATTTCCAGTCCTCCGGAACCCTTCCCTCTTCCCAGGCCAATCTACACAACTTCCATATCCACTCTATCCACTCCACTACAACCTCACCCCCATACATCAGCATTTCACCACACACTCCATCAATTCCTGAAGCCTTTCCCAACTTGATCTTCTTCATTGCTTCCACTACTTCTGCCCTACTGATCTCTTCCTCCGTCTTCTCATCTCTTCTTCTCCCAGCCATTCCCCAACTACTTATACTCGCACTGCTCTCACTCTCTACAGTACATTCAACAAATTCTCAAAGTGCTCCTTCCATCTCCTCAGTTTCTCTCTCTTCTCCACCAACAATCTATTATTCCTATCTTTCACTCCCCTACTATTACCCTTTTCACACTGCCTTACTTTCCTTACCTCCTTCCAAAACAATTTCTTACTCTCTCTCCATTTCACACTCAGATTCCTCCCAAACTCTTCATCCACTTTCTTCTTACACTCCTTCACCAATCTCATCACCTCCCTTCTCCTGCTCACATATACCTCCCTCCTCTCTCCCTCATCTTCTCCCCTGCCTCTACTCGCTAGCCATTCAGTATATGCCTTCTTCTCTTGTTCCACAGCTAGTTTCTCCTCATCATTCCACCATGCTGTCCCTTGCACAGCCCTGCACCTCCTCCTCACTCCACAAATCACCTCACACGCTGCGCCTATCTCTTCCGTGAATATCTTACATACGTCTTCCACCCCTTCCATCTGCTCTAACTCATACCTTCCCAATCTTTTTTCCACTGTGCTCTTATGCTCTGCCATTTTCTCACTATCTTGCAGCTTCTCCACTCTTCTCACAGGAGTTGTTTCCTCCTGTCATCCCCTTCGTCTCTTCAACCATTTTCATTCCAGCTTTACCTTGGCCATCACTAAGTGATCGTTCGAGACTCCATTCCCCCACCCTCTCCACACTCTTGCATCCAACACTTGTCTTCTCATTCGCTCATCCACACACACGTAATCAATCAATGCCTCTCGCTCAACAATTTCACCATCCATCCTCCTCATGACTCTCCATGTATACCTGTGGATCACCTTATGCCGAAAGTAGGTGTTGGCTATTGCCAACCCCTTACCTGCACAGATGTCCACCAAAGCACTATCATTCCCATCTACTTCAACTGGCACACCCCACTGACCAACCACTCCGTCCACTCGTACATTCCCAACTTTGCCATTCATGTTTCCAATCAAAAACACTCTCTCCCTCCTCTCAAACTTGTCCATACATGCTTATATATATATATATATATATATATATATATATATATATATATATATATATATATATATATATATATATATATATATATATATATATATTAAGCCAGGTACCCCTTTTTTGGATAAGGGCTAAGGCGTTGCCCCTGGGTAGAGGACTTTTGGTTTGGAGCGTGTAGCATTTTATGACCGGACGCCCTTCCTGATGTCTACCAATGACCCTTGGGTGGATTCGATCCTCCGGCCCTTCGGTCAGAGCGGAGCGCTCTAACCCATTGAGCCACGGCTGTTATATATATATATATATATATATATATATATATATATATATATATATATAGATATATATATATATATATATATATATATATATATATATCATCTCATCAGCCGTTTGAATGTCCACTGCAGGACCGGCCTATCCCTACCAAAGTGGAAACGATACAACCAATGTATCTCTACCAAGTGGCTTAGGCTGTCTGGTAGAGATTGTATGTAGGGTGAGAAGTGCTTGTAAGAGTAATTGTAGTGTTGGAGTGGCTTTGGATGTGTGTGTAGTCTGTGAAACAAGTGTAATTGGCCCGCAGAAGCCGACTGGGTGCAAGCATACTTTATAGAATGCGACACTGGTTCAAACACAGCACCCTTTGTGTCCGCCAATGCAGTAAGTGGCCTGAAGAAAGCCCCCAAAGTTTATTATCCTGGCGGGGCGCGAACCTTCCTTCAGTGTACGAAAACGCATACTGTACCACAGAGGCTTCATAGAGAGTGAGAGAGAGAGAGAGAGAGAGAGAGAGAGAGATAAATAGATAGATAGATAGATATATGTATGTATGTATTTTCCAAGTATAGGAAGCTCAGTAAAGCAAGCTACATTCCTTCCAGCCTAACATTGGCCTAGCTTAACATGTTTCTGCAGCTTTTTTCCATAGCTCTGTGGCAGAATAAAATACTGTAATACTAAAGCTCTACATCATTTCCATGGCACTTCATTACTACCAGCATATTCTAATGTTAAGCTATTGTTAAAAATATAACTTCAAAACAGAGGGATGGCAATTTCATACCATGCTGAGGCAAAAAAAAAAAAAAAAAAAGTATATTGTAGTAACTGTTCAGTTTTCTCTGAATAAGGTCGTCCAGTCACAACTGTTAATCTCCCCAATATCATATCACTAACAGCATCAGTATCTTGCCTCTATTTCCCACCCAAAGATGGGGCAGGGTAAGTTCAGAAAGCAAGAATAACAGAAAAAACATGACAGAGGAAGAACTAGTCAAGGGCATGCCAAATGAAATTGGCCACACCCATAACTTACCATTCAAGCCCCCAGAATCCTGACTGCACCACAAATGCATAACCATCCATAAATAAGGATATACAGCAATTCTTTCAATGCATTCCGTCACTATTACTTCCACGCCGTGTCACAAACATAGCCGTGCAACCACTGCCCAATTTTACAAACTGAAATACCAGCTGTAGCAACCAGCCCCAGGAGGCAACTATACATAGGGGTTTCTAGGGCATGCGTGCAGTCCGTGCGATATGGGCATATGTCCCATATGGCCGCACGCCCCTATTCCACGGAGCGTACCCGGCGCAAACATCTCAGTCCGGGTGCATTACCCTCTGGCCGAGCCAGTCCTCGCCAAGATCGGGGTGGAGCTGAAAAATCAGCTCCTGGCAGCACCCCAGTGATGGCCTGTAGCCGCTCAGATACAGCTACGGCCTGTAGCTGTGCAGATACAGTGATGGCCTGTAACTGCACAATAAACCAATGGCCTGTAGCCACACCTAAAAAGAGATGGCCTGTAGCTGCTCCAAGTGCTGCCCACCTCCCCTGCAGAACCAGTGACGGCCTGCAGCCACACTTGGGAAGAGAACAGTACGCCCCCTATCCTTCTGCAGTTCCCTCGAGGGGCACGACACCGGTGACAGCCGGTAGCCGCACCAGTAGATTGGAACACATTAAAAGAGACGGCCTGTAGCCGTGGCAACTGGGAGTACCACAACACCCCCAGGAGGTGACTACAGAGGGGTTTCTAGGGCACGTGCGTAGTCCGTGCAATATGGGCATGTCCCTGAAGTTCTTGCACAGTGGGGTGAACCAGACACCACCACCCCAGGAGGAGAGTAAAAGGGGGTGATACCCATCCCACCAGGAGATGACAAGGAGGCTGGCTTGCCTGACATACCTTCCAGGCAAGAGCGACTTATCTCCCTCACGACCCGATGCCCCTCTTCCCCGCAGCCAGACCTCCAGGCAGTGTAGATGAAAAGTACACTACACTCCAGCGGAGGGAACACTCACCAGAATCAGGGTGGGTCTTGCAGTGACAAGATCCCAAGTAAACCCTCGGACTACAAGTCCCCTCGATCGGCCTCCTAATTAGCAGAGGACTCAGGAGGAATGTTGCTATTTCCCCAAGGGAACTATTTCCCCAAGGGAATGTTGCTATTTCCCCAAGGGTTGCTATTACCCGTAGGGTATACTGTGGGTGGAAGGACCATCGGTTAGCCATCCTCTTCCAACCACCTTCGAGAGCCAGCACGTCGGCACATCCACCTAGACGACCTTCGCCAGCACTTCCAAGGAGGAAGGCGGGCCCTGGGGTATGCTCTGTCAGAGGTACCACGCAGGATGAAGCGCGGTACCTCTGACAGAGTGTACCCCATCTCCCCACCTAAGCCCACCTCGTAGACACGGGGGACAGCCCCCTGCCTGTCCAGGGGGAGACATGGGCCCTCTGTGTCCAGACACATAAGAGAGCAACTGCCCAGCATCAGTTCATTATATCTGACTCCACTTGCCGTGCCTATGACGGTTTCCTGGGGTTTAATCCATTGCTAAAACTCAGGGCCAACATCAACTGCCATGGAAGGCGGTTGCACTTTAACAAGCCAACCGATCTGCCCCCTCAACCTCTCTGCACGTGCCACACCACGACCCCCCCCCTCACTGAACACCCCTGCCCATCCCCCCTTTCCCCCTTTTGCCCCCTCCCCTCTCCCCACCTGGACCCATCCCCATCCCTTCCGCCCCTCCCCCCACCTTTCCTTCTATGTTCTCCTCCATCATCACCATTCCTTCCCACCACAAGGCCTGGCTCCCCTTGCACCGGTCCGCCAGCACCCACGTAGTGTTCTCCCCAACTTCACCGGCGGATGCCACTGCCTCCTGCCTTCTCTCTCCCACCTTCCTTCCTCCCCACCTTGCCACGGCCCACATGGCTGATCTATCCACTTCACCCCTCACCCTCCCTAAGGGTCTAGTAGTGGGTGAGATAGAGGAAGCCGAGCCCTGCACAACCCCCCCCCCCACTTCTCTAGCTTTGCCTCCACTCCCCAACCATCTCTCCCACAACAAACGACCGATCTGCCACACCTCCTCCTGGACTTTCAGGACGTCTTCTCGTCAGGACCCACGGACATCGGCCACACCACCATCCTGTCCCACGAGATACACGTGACGGGCCCCCCCATCTGGCAACGTGCACGCCGGAAGAACCCCATGTAATGGGCGGAAGAAGGCCGGCAGGTCTAGGACATGTTAGATGCTGGCGTTATATCCCCATCAACCAACCCATGGTCCTCCCCAGTCGCCCTCATCAAGAAGAAAGACGGGACACTGAGGCTTTGTGTGGACTACCGTCACCTTAAAGATGTCACCACCAAAGATGCCACTCCCCTACCAAGAATATACGACTCCCTGGACTCCCTGTACGGGGCATCCTGGTTCTCCATCCTGGATCTACAGTTAGGATACTGGCAGGTCCCCATCCATCCGGAGGATCGAGAAAAGACTGCTTTCTCCACCAGCAACGGGAAGCACTACGAATTTAACGTGCTCCCCTTCGGCCTCTGCAATGCCCCTGCCACATTTTCCCTCCTGATGGAGTCCGTACTCAGCGGCCTCACTTGGGAGATTTGCCTCGCCTACCTCGATGACATCATCATCTTTAGCAGGACCTGGGCCAACCACCTCCACTGCCTACGCCAGGTCTTCTCCAGGATATGCCAAGCTGGGCTCAAGCTCCACCCATCCAAGTGTGTCTTGGCTCAAAGATCAGTCTCCTTCCTGGAGCACATCATATCTGAGGAAGGCATCGCTCCTGACCATGAGAAACTCAAAACTATAGCTGAACTCCCCCTGCCATGAACATGCATGAGATCCGCGCATTCATAGGCCTCATCTCCTACTACCGACACTTTGTGAAAGGGTTCACGACCATCGCCAAGCGCTGCACGACCTCACTAAGAAGGGGGAGCCTTTCACATGGACAGAAGATCGCCTCCAAGCCTCCGGACCCTCAAAGACATGCTCATCACAGCCCCCATAGTGGCATTCCCCGATTACACCCTACCCTTCCGCCCGTACACCAACGTCTCACTGGTGGCTATCGGTGTTGTACTAACTCAAGTACAAGATGGCAAGGAACATATCATCACCTGTGCCAGCCACACCCTCAACCAGGCAGAACACAACTATGCAGCCACAAAACAGGAGTGCCTCGGTATCATCTGGGCACTCAAATACTTCCATGCTTACCTGGCGGGTACTCACGTTACCATCATCATGGATCATCAATCCCTCCAATGGCTCCGCCAGTCCAACACCAAAAATGCGCAGATGATCCACTGGAGGCAAACCTTAGAAGAATTCAATTTTGATATATCATACAGACCCAGCAAACTCCACACGAATGCCGATGCCCTCTCTAGACTCCCTGTAAACGCCATCCAGGCTGCATCCACCCCCATGCAATGCTGGCAGGCCCGGGATCGCCTTGATTGGATGCAAGCCCATCTCTTTTCCAAGTTAGAATAGCACAGCCACATCGCAGTCAACCCTCACGCCACCCTGGACACCCTCACCCACTTCCATGCTCACAACGGGATACATCTCGGTGCAAAGAAATTACTCCAGATCTTCAGTGACACCTTCTGGTCCCCACATCCCTCTACACTCATGCAACAAGTCGTGTAAGCCTGCCGAGCGTGCGCCCTCGGAAAAGACGCCACTCGCACACCGGGCCCCTCTGGCCACCTTGTGGCCAGCAAACTGGGGCAGCTGCTACTTGTTGATGTCGTCGGCCCCCTCCCACCTAAATCGGGCTACTGATACCTCATTACTATTGTGGACACATACTCTAAGTTTCTAATAGCGTGCCCAGCAAAAGAACACCGTGCCCTCGCCGTTGCTGATGTCCTGACTCGCCATGTGTTCCCGTACTTGGGCATTCCCCAGGCCCTCCACTTTGATAATACACCTGACTTTACAGGAAAAATCTGGACAGAACTGTCCACCCTTTTTGGATATAATATTTCCCACTCCTCCCCATGCTGCCCACAAGCGAACGGCATCTGCAAGCGCAGCCACCGCACTTTGCTCAATCAAGTGCGGACCAGGATTCAAGCCACACAAAGCGACGATTGGCCAGCACACGTCAAAATAATACAATGGGGCATGAACACCTGCCCACGTGAGGATGGCATCATGCCGCACGAGCAGGTATTCGATGAACCGCCCCTACTGCTTCCCTCCAACGTCACCTACAAGCCCCCGCAAACCCACCTCGTCCGACCCCCTGCATCACCTCAAACAGAAGCTCCAACATCTGCATGCCACACAGGTCCTAGCCCCTAATACTGCACATACCAGCCCATACAAACCGGGCGATTTCGTCATGGTCGCCACCCTACCCACACCACACAAGCTTGCCTCCTGCTATACCGGCCCCTACAAGATAGTAAGTGTCCCCAACCCCTACCAATTCACACTCAAATACCACCACACCACCCGCACCTACAGAAACCGACACGTGCATCGCTCCCCGGCGCCAAACACACCACCCTCTCAGCCACACAGCCCACCGGCCCCACCTCCCGCCACCCCTCCAGCACCGGAAAATTCCTACATCTGCTACCTTTCCCTTCCTTCTTCTCCACCAACACCCAAACCACGTCCAACAGCCCCACTCTGGCCACCACCCCACTGTCGCTCACACCTGGCCCCCTGAAATCCTCCCCTTCTCCACCTTCCACCCCCACCCCACTCCCACGCTTGGGCCCCACCCCTCTCGCACCCCTCCCACCACATCTTCACCACCCTCATCCCCTCTGACATCCATCACCCACCACCCTCCAAACCCCGCCCCCACAACCACCCACACGTCACCTCACCACCCCCACCCCACTCCCACGCTTGGGCCCCACCCCTCTTGCACCCCTCCCGCCACATCTTCACCACCCTCATCCCCTCTGACCACCATCACCCGCCACCCTCCAAACCCCGCCCCCACAACCACCCACACGTCACCTCACCACCCCCCATCATCATAGCCACCCTCTATGCCACCTCTGCCCTCCAAACCGCCCACATGCCCGTCCCCCACCAACCTCTCCCCACCCACACCCAATCTCACCACCACCCGCACTATGGCCACCTATCCCACCCACCTGCCTGCTACACCCACATGCCCTCCCCACCTTCCACCCCCATCCCTAACACCGTCCCCCTCATCCCTAAATCACGGCCCACCCCACTAAGCTGATTTGCCTGAGACTCACTCAAAAAAGCACGACAACGTCCACCCTCTCCAGTCTCCAGCCAGGCCTCATCCAGCACGCCCCATCACTACCACCAGAAATGAAAATCACATCTATGATCTGGACCCCGCACCAGGGTCGCAGGCACTGTATCCAGGGTACCAACCAGCTCCTCCGCCTCCTTTGGCATACACCTGACTCATCATCTCTCATCATCCACAATCCGTATCACCAGCCCAACCCACGGACCAGCTACTGGGCTAACTTCCTCCACCACCTCACACTCTCGCACCACACCGCGCCGCCAACTCCGACACGTTCCAACTCCAGTCACGGGGACGTGACTTTTAACCCCACCACGGTGGTGAAATACCCGCACTGTGGGATGAACCAAACACCACCACCCCAAGAGGAAGGTACAAGGGGATGATACCCACCCCACCAGGAGATGACAGGGAGGCTGGCTTACCTGACATACCTTCCAAGCAAGAGCGACTTATCTCCCTCACGACCCGACGTCCCACTTCCCCGCAGCCAGACCACCCGGCAGTGTAGAGGAAAAGTACACTACACTCCAGCAGAGGGAACACTCACCAGAATCAGGGTGAGACTTGCAGTGGCAAGATCCCAAGCAAACCCTCAGACGCCGAGTCCCCTGGATCGGCCTCCTATTTAGCAGAGGACTCAGGAGGAGCCTCAAGTGTTGCTGTTTCCCCAAGGGAGCAGTGGCACAGTATTACCCATCGGGTATACTGTGGGTGGAAGGACCGTCGGTTAGCCACCCTCTGCCAACTACCTTCGGAAGCCGGCACGTCAGCACGTCCACCAGATGACCTACGCTGGCACTTCCAAGGAGGAAGATGGGCCCTGGGGTACGTTCTGTCAGAGGTACCATGCGGGACAAAGCATCGCCGTCCCCCAGTGCTGTCTCCGGGACAGGAGTCCCAGACCCTACAGCTGGAGTGCAGTCTCCGCTGGAGCTGTGGCAGTAGCCAGGAGTGCCCATCAGGCCCTTTCTCCCCACCTCCAGGGTCTGTAGTGCCAAGAGGAGCCTCCCCCAACTCCTCATGCACCCCTGTCCCTCGTAGGAGCCCAGGCAGTGCCCAACGGGGCTGCCTGATGGAGGAAAAGTCCCCCGGACCTCCCCTGCACACCCCGGACCAGAGTTTTGGCAGGGCCTCACCGTCCCGCCAAGTAGGAGAGCCGGCCCTCAGCCACTATCCCTCCTTCAGTCCCCAGGCTCCTGCAGAAGAGGTTGCCTCTTGCACAGCAAACCCCTCCCATGGCAGAACGAGGCGCCCCTCTCCCCATCTATCTCCTCGAGAGGGTGGTTTCTGCTCCCTTTCAGGAACTCCACCAGAGACCAGATCAGGCACGACATCCCCGAGGCCAGGTGTCCTGTCACTGCAGCCCCGCCCTCCCCAGGTGCAGTCGGACTCCTCCAGGATAAGAGGCCACAGCCCTGCCCTGCCAGTCTCCTCCAGCCAATGAAACCACAGCCCCCAGAGTAAGCGGTCCTCCTCCAATGCCTGCTGGAGTAGCCGCACCTCCCCCACCAACAGTGGCTGCAGGCCCTCCCTGATGGCAGCCCTTGCAGGGCGGGACAGCAGCTCAGTCTGGACGCCGCCCTCTTGTCACGAATTCGTGCGAGCATATTTATAAATTCGTGACATTTTTCATCAGTGGGAAAACCACGAATTCTGGTGGAATCCCGCTGCGTATCGCTAAGTTCAACCATCCTCGCATTCACTCGCTTGGGGCAGTTTTCAGAACATTTTTCACTGTTTCATAAGTGATCATTCTTGCGCACGACATTAGCGCCTTTGCTGAGTGATTTATTGTGGGGGTGTATTGCTCACTTTCTTTCCGCTGACCGTTGAAGCATGCACGGCCATCCCTCGCCCCCTTTCATAATTCGAAGTCAGTCAGGTTTTGATCATCGTGAGAGCAGGTTCGCCCAGCATGGAGTAGCGCCATCACAGCGAGTTCCTGAAATCTCCACCTAGACGGTGAAGCGGCAAAGAGGTTTAGCGTGTTTGCAGCATCCGTCCTACATATCAGCGCCCAGTCATTCTGCTTAGCCCCCTCTACTGACCAGTAATTCTTTTCGTTTTTCCTAGATTTAAGTTTAGCTTTTGAGTGAGTGAGTGAGTGTATTCTTCTTGTTATTTTGAATTCACTTTGAGACTTATGTAACGTAAATTTATTTTATTGTAATTAATAAATTTATAGTTCTTTTCTTTGAGCTTAATGTAATTAAAATCGTGTTTTATATCCACATTAAGCTTATTCTAGTTGCCGCTCCTAGTTCGCACAAACGCTTTACATTATTTATAACTGGTACTTAGGCCAGTCCTTTTGTATTAAGCTTAAATCCATTGTGCCAGTCAGGAGTTAATGCACCGGCAAGAACCTGTTTATCATTAATAACATTAGTTATTGATTGTCAGGGATGGAGTCACTTTCTCGTGAGGCTAACAGTACTAACAAACAGCACTCGTGAGTAATTAGTTTCTGCTGTGTACTGTTGAGAAAGTTTATAAATTCTCGTCCTTAGAGAATCGGCGAAGTAAGCCGGAATTAAGTAAAACTTACTGCTTGATTTCACAAGTCAATTCTTTGTCTCTATTTTCAAGCAAAACATATAACCTTTATTCAATTTTCAAATTCTCAAAACCCCGTGACATCTGGCGACCTCATTCCAGGATATTAACTCCTAGCTCTAAAGTTATTAACGAGATAATACTCACTCACTCATACTTAGGTATTTATCATTAAAGTCTATAGGCACTATCTTACTGTTGATTATTAATTCAATTCTATTAATTTTACGTAATAGTTTCACAGTCAGTTGTTTTTTAATTTTCTTTCTTTACCAGTTTAACTGGATAAAACTGGTCACCACTAACCTGTGCCCATATTCTTTACTCTTGATTATTGGCATTTCTCTGCAATATAGCAGTCTTAGTCTTTAGTTCACTCAGACTGAGTTAGCATCATGTCTACCAACGTCTATGTACAGGAAGCTAAAGATATGTGGCTTAGCGATCCCGAAAAAGTCAGAGTATGTACTCTCTCGGTTTAGTTACGAGCAGCAACGTGAAAATGATGCTCGTGAAGAGCGTAGAATCCAACGCGAACACGAGCGAGAACAACGCGAATACGAGCAAAAACAACGCAAATACGAGCAAAAACAACGCAAATACGAGCAAAAAACAACGCAAATACGAGCAAAAACAACGCGAACTCGAGTTAAAACAACGTGAGAAAGAACGTGAATACGAGCGAGAACAACGAGAGAGAACGTCAACACGAGTTAGAACAACGAGAGAGAGAACGTCAACATGAGTTTGAACAACGCGAGAGAGAACGTGAATACGAGCAAGAACAACGAGAACACGAACGTGCCGAGCGTTGAGGCACGTGAAAAACATGAACTTCAGATGCTAAGGCTCAAGCGAGACTCCTTGGCTTCAGACACATCTGGTGCAGCTAACCCAAGCTCCACGAGCGCTCTCCCTGCACATGTTTTGGCGACCCCACACATCAAGCTTCCTCCATACAAGGAAGGTGAGCGAATCGAGCCATTCATAGCTCGTTTCGAAGACATGGCTCAGCTGTACCAGCAGGATGAGGCAACTAAGCGGCTTCAGTTTCTTAGCCTGTTTGTGGGCCCTGCCCTCGATATTCTCCACAGAATTCGTGGAGACAATCTCACGTATGAGATGATGAAGGACGCACTCGTCAAAGCGTACGGTCTCACAGTTGACGACGCCAAGAGTCAGTTTATGAGGGAGCGTTTGCAAGAAAAAGAGACCGCCATTCAGTTTCTTGATCGGCTTACTGCTTACTTAGATGAGTGGATGGAGAAAGATGAAACTCCTTCCATGCGTGAAGGGATAATCGACCTTTTGCTGCGCACGCAGCTAGAAAAGTCGTGGCCTGCTGAGCTTATGGCTCGGCTTAACATCTGCCAGGTAAGGGATGCCAGCCAAATGGTGAACAAGGCTGATGCATTCTTCACTGCATACGGGTATCAAACTCGTAAGCAGCACACCTGGAACACGAAAGCTGACAAATCTGAGAAACCGTCTCAGACTGAACCCCAGCAACAAGGCCGTTCTCAGAATGATGGCCAAGGTCCAAACAAACCGCAGAAGAAGGACCAGGGGCAAAACACTCAGCAACCTGTCTGGAAGAGGTACAAGTACCCTAACCAGCAGCAGTATCAGCCACGCAATCAACAATCGGAACTATTCTCTTCAGCACCAGCTCAAGTGAATCGGAGGCAGGAGGCGAACGCAGCCTTCATTCCTCAGCAGCAGCACGGTGGTGTCGTCCCTAGCAGTACGGGTACTTCCCCACAGTTCTCTAGTCCCCCAGCAACAGTGAACACTCCGCCACAGGAGGTCAACGCTCAATCTCCCCACATAGTAAGTACGACCCCTCAGGTATCTAGTTCTCTGGGCACCATGTTTGCTGCATCATTTATTCAGCAGCCTCATCAGTGGCTGGCTGCTTCCTCCACAGGCCCTCCCACAGGTGAAAGTGCCTTCCTTGTTCAGCCAGGGTTTGTGGGAGGCATTCCTGTGAAGGTCCTGAGAGACAACGGTTCCTCAGGTTGCTCTGTCAGGCAGAGTCTAGTTCGGCCTGAGAAATACACAGGTCGACAGATCCAAGCTCAGTTTATTGATGGATCAGTGAGATTGTTCCCTGAGGCACGTATCCAGGTGGCATCTCCACTTTACACTGGTATGACAGTCGCAGTTGTCATGCCAGAACCTTTGTTTGACCTAATCATAGGCAATATTTCAGGTGCCAAGTATAGTTGCACTAAAGATGATGCTACTCAGACTTCGGTTGCAGAAACACGAGCCATCCCCGAGGCTCCGAACTGTCACCCCAGTGACCATTGCATCGCCGCAAGATCTGATGTGTAGCCAAGTTGTTGTTCAAGAACAACATTCTGACCCGACACTTGCTGCCGTGCGGAAGAAACAAAAGGGTAGAGTGATTAAGTATTCATGGGGAGGTCAAGCCAAGTTCCTTCGTAAACAAGGATGGCTGTACCGTGAGTCACGAACACCCCAAGGCGAGGTTCGACTGCAGGTTGTCGTTCCCGCCAAGTATCGCCAAGCAGTGTTAGAATGAGGTCATTGTTCAGCCTCAGGAGGTCACATGGGCAAAAGGAAAACCCAGGGCCGTATCCGTGCTGACTTTTTCTGGCCAGGAATGGGACCGGAAATAAATAGTCACATGGGCAAAAGGAAAACCCAGGGCCGTATCCGTGCTGACTTTTTCTGGCAAGGAATGGGACCGGAAATAAATAGTTTTGTGCATTCCTGCAATGTGTGTCAACGTGCCACCAATGCAGGGACATGGCCTTCCTATGCCATTTGAATCCACACCCATAATCTCAGTCAGTTGAGACAGGGCAGTGGCAAAGTGGGTGCAGACCTGATGTCTCGCCCATTGGCCCTACAGGACACATCATGTCCAGGGCCTGTACATACATATGTACCGTAGGTTAAGGGGGAAGTTCGAGAACCCCGCAGAGACAATCCGAGGCTGAGTATGAATTACCTTGCGGAACGTCTTGAGCTGTGGGCCTCTCAGAGGATTCCCGGAGAATGCACATTATCCACATGAATGTTCACACCCACGTTGGATGTTAAAATGTGACCTGCCCGGGAGTGCGTAGGGATTCTCAGCTTGCCAATGTTAATCGTAAGTGTAGAGCAGGGTTTAACCAGTAAACTGGGTCCTAGCCAATTTGCAGCATTTGATGTCCTGCACAGGCACCCAATCTTTTCGCTCATTGACAACGTTTCTTGGTTAATAATAACGTAGGTTTAGAGTTTATCCAGTAAACTGGGTCCTAGCAAATTGCAGCGTTTGATGTCCTGCACAGATGCCCAGTCTTTTCACTTAGTTTGACCACGTTTTCTGGTTAATGATAATGTAGGTTTAGAGTTTAACCAGTAAACTGGGCCCCTTTGGCTTAGCGAATTGCAGCGTTTGATCTCTTGCACAGACACCCAGTCTTTTCACTCAGATCCCTGTCCTGGGACTACGTTTCCTGGTTAATAATGTATCCATTAACAAAATAATGGTGTACTTTTGTAACATGAGTACTGATTGCTAGGCAGAGAGAGAGAGAAATGACACTTTTGATGCTCCACCTTGATTGCTTTCACAGGTGCAGCTGGCGAGTGCGCCATTGTCGTGCAGATCAGCTGATTGTCGTCGCATGTGCCGCCTCTTCTCTTCTCCCTCGTCATCTTTATTTACTATTGATTTGTATCACATAATTTTACACGTAGGCACAGTTACACCACAACTGTCACACCTACACCGTGTATTACATACATCATGCTACATAACAATTAGTTGTTAATGTAAATGTAGCGAACTTTTCGCTCAGTTTGACCTGAGTACAGGATTTTTCACCGTCGTCACGGAGTTTTTTCCTCAAAGCTTGCTTCTATTAACGTAAATACAAGGTTTTTACGCTCATGGGCGATTGTGATTTTCTCCTGTAACAGGGTAGTACACACACCATAGTGTGAATCTTGTGTGACTGACTTAGGATTTATATATATGTATATCGAATTTTTTCTCTCTCTCTGAAGAAAAAAATTTTGATTTTGATGGGGCGTAATGTCACGAATTCGCGCGAGCATATTTATAAATTCGTGACATTTTTCATCAGTGGGAAAACCACGAATTCTGGTGGAGTCCCACTGCGTATCGCTCAGTTCAACCGTCCTTGCGTTCACTCAGTTGGGGCGGTTTCAGAACATTTTTCACTGTTTCATAAGTGATCATCTTTGAGAACGACATTAGCGCCTTCGCTGAGTGATTTATTGTGGGCGTGTATCGTTCACTTTCTTTCCGTTGACCGTTGAAGCAAGCACGGCCATCCCTCGCCCCCTTGCATAATTCGAAGTCAGTCAGGTTTTGATCGTCGTGAGAGCAGGTTCGCCCAGCATGGAGAAACGCCCCCACAGCGAGTTCCTGAAATCTCCACCTAGACGGTGAAGCGGCAAAGAGGTTTAGCGTGTTTGCAGCGTCCGTCCTACATATCGGCGCCCAGTCATTCTGCTTAGCCCCCTCTACTGACCAGTATTTCTTTTCGTTTTTCCTAGATTTAAGTTTAGCTTTTGAGTGAGCGAATGAGTGTATTCTCCTTGTTATTTTGAATTCACTTTGAGACTCATGTAACGTAAATTTATTTCATTGTAATTAATAAATTTATAGTTATTTTCTTTGAGCTTAATGTAATTAAAATCGTGTTTTATTTCTCCACATTAAGCTTATTCTAGTTGCTGCTCCTAGTTCGCACAAACGCTTTACATTATTCATAACTGGTACTTAGGCCAGTCCTTTTGTATTAAGCTTAAATCCGTTGTGCCAGCCAGGAGTTAATGCACCGGCTAGAACCTGTTTATCATTAATAACATTAGCTATTGATTGTCAGGGGTGGAGTCACTTTCTCGTGAGGCTAACAGTACTAACAAACAGCACTCGTGAGTAATTAGTTTCTGCTGTGTACTGTTGAGAAAGTTTATACATTCTCGTCCTTACAGAATCGGCGAAGTAAGCCGGCATAAAGTAACACTTACTGCTTGATTTCACAAGTCAATTCTTTGTCTCTATTTTCAAGCAAAACATATAACCCTTATTCAATTTTCAAATTCTCAAAACCCCATGACACCTCCCCACAGTTGACCCCAGGCCCAGGCCGCCCCGGGTTTGCCCACAGGACCCTGATGACTACCAAGAGCCAGCACCGAGCAGGGCACCTCCTGGCCCTCTTCAGTCCTAGCCCGGAGAGCCCTGCCTCCTGCCGGGCTATTGTGGCTAGGGAGCCACCCAGCACACCACCCGCCCACTCCTCCAGGACTTGTGACCCTACGGACCACCCTCACCTGAACTACACACCGGACGACCCACCCCCCACGCCCAGCCGCTGCCTGAGGTTCCCGGCGTAGGCCCTCCTGCCACCCGTAATCCGTACCCTCCACTATGCCAGTACCGTGAGTACGAATCTCTAAGGTTGTGCCCTCCCCAGTGCTGGTGAACCCCACCCAGCGAATTAGCCCCTGCCCCTCCCCTCTGTCCCATTGTGCTCCCCCCAGTGTTGACCAGCCCTACCCCAGTGAACCAGTCCCTCCCCTCTCCTGGTGGACCCAGTGATCCCCCTCCCCCCGTGTGCCATAATGAACTCTAACTCTCTCAATCATATGCGCGGAGAGTGCTACACCCACTCACGGTTCGGTCCCCAGATGTGAAACCCTCCCCCAGTGTCACCCACGGAACATTTTACGCCAGTGCAACACTCGCCAGTGCAGCCCCCCCAGGCCCCAAAGCCCCACCCCGAGTAATACCTCTCACCCCAGACTTACTATTACCCCCCCCCTCTCTCTCTCTCTCTCCCCCCATTCCCCTCTCCCTCCCCTCCGCACAGACAGATACTAGGTATTATATCCTCTCGTCCTATGTAACACACACATAGTATAAGGCTAGCTAGGGTATCGTCTGTGTCACGTGACCACCTATGCTTAAGGGCTGAGTATACGAGTATATTGCTGTCTATGTTACGCGTCTGACATACTGGATATACTGCAATTTTGTCTGTGTATACTGAGCACAATGTACCTGGTGTATCTGCGAGACTTGTCTGTGACACTGTGTGGACATAACTTTATATCAGGGAAAGTATAATACCGTGTAAAGGTCAAACACTCTGAACTAGGTGGAAAGTGATTGTTATAAACACTATTTTGAGTCATTGTATGCTTCTCAGTTTGTTCACAGAATGTGTGTATATTTGTCTCTTGATAATATATAAGTGTGCCTTTTGACCAGTGGTGTTTGTACTTTCCCTCTTTGTCAGTACTGACCCGGTCGGGAACAAAGAACCCAGGACTGCCCCGTGTCTGTGACCGAGAAGTCAGGACTCAGAATACGCTGCATAACAGTCCCATATGGCCGCCTGCCTACACGTCGTCCCTCATATGGGACCTTGGCGACGGCCTGTAGCCACGCCTGTGGACAAGTGACGGCCAGTAGCCGAACTTCGCCCAGGGTCCCATCAGGAAGTCAGGCCCCGGTGACAGCTGGTAGCCGCACCGACAGGAAAGGGACGGCCTGTAGCTGCCCTCCTCCTGTTGGCCATGGGACCTCGTCAACAGCCTGTAGCCACACCAGGGAGAGGCGCCTCAAAAGTCTCTCACCCCCTGTAACTTCGCAACCTGAGGACCACCCTTGCTCAGCCCGCCCCTCCAGTGGCAGAGTGGGTCGCACCTCTATCTTCCCAGCCTGAGGCAGCCCCCAGAAGGAGAACCTCTGCCTAGAGGACTGGTGGAGAGGCCCCGTACTGTCTGCGGGGGTATACGCCATTGAGCCGGTGCTAGAGAGCAGAACCTGACGAACTCCTGCTGGAGGCGATGCCGCAGTCCAACCCTGACGGCAGCACAACGGGAGAGAGACCACAGCCAACAGACCCTCGACGGCATCCCCAGTACCCTGGGGTGTGACCCTCCCAGTCCCAGGCGACAGTGACGCCCTTCCCATACCAGGTGCAAACAGGAGCGCCTACAGTTGTTCGGCCCCAGCCCAAGGGGCCAGACTCCTATACCCAGCCCCACCAGCAAGGGGTCTTTTACTACACCCAATCCCAGTCCACAATGGGCGACGACACCCCTGCGGGTAGTCCCGTGGCCTCTGGCAGAGAGGTCACCAGAGGGGACCCCACCAATGCCTGGCCAACACCTGCCAGTTCTCGGGCCTCCTCTGCCCGGCCCGAGCCCTCGACGATCTCCCACTAAACAGCGACTGTGCCAGAAAAACTGAACATAATGCCCGTGTAATGAACAGTGAAAATAGTAACAAAGACAGTGTTCATATCACAAGTACTTGGACCATGCATACCTGTCTACTTATATCGGAAATAATACTCACCATTACTTAGTGCAGAACGGGACACTAACACCTACTGCATACTGTGAGATATAAGCAGCCCTAGACTCAAACTGTGTACGACCTGAACCTAAGTGTTTTACTGTGTCTGTCCTATATCCTCGTGACTGCGAGTATCCTGCGAGATATATATAATATACCTGCCAGTCCGAGTCCTGTCTAATACCCCCTGGCATTGTATAGAGTACTGTGTGTTTTTGTACGTATTGTACGGAAGAATAATATACGTATAGGATAGTTGCCCCGAGTTTTTACGCCCTATTCTTCTTCTGGTGTATCCTAGCTCCGGTCTAGATAGAGAACCCGGCTACATCATAGCTGTTCCTAGGACAGGAAGCCGACCTAAAAACACCTAGCATAACACAACCTCTCTCAACTCCCCTCGTTCCCAAAGGATGGCAAACTGCAGAATGGCAACTAAAGCCTGAAATTCACTGCATTCATATTTCAGATGAAACTGGACCCTGGGGCCACCACAAAAATTGTCAGAGTACTGTGATAACAAAACACATTTCTTCCTTAACCATTTATTTAGCCCATAAAATATGCAATACAGCAAATATCATTTTTGCATCAACATGGTTTGGTGCTGGATGCCTTCATGCAGGGCACTGACACACTTGTGTGGATCTACCATCCAGTTTTATAACTGTCCCTCAATTGCCACCCTGTCCCTACAAAGGAGGGTTGAATTTTGAGGGGGGGGGGGGCAATTTCTGCCTGCAGCCTACCGGTTCACATTTAGATAAGCCTCCAGAGCAACACCACCAAAATGTGTCCTACTGTAAGATGATGTGTTCCAAAATAGTATTGTATGTTTGGGAGACTGGTGAATCAGCTTTACAGGCAACACTGGAGCTTAAATAAGCAATGTTTCTATAACTTACTGGACTTGGCAGCAAAAAATGGAGTGTCATGAAAATGTATGATATAACAAGGAGCTTCTGCATCTTCATGTACAGTACATAATGTATATATCAATTAACACTGACACAGTTCACACAAACATCATACATGAGAGCTCTCACTTTATATACAGAAATAAACAGATTTGGAGAGGCTATTTGCAAGCCTATTAGGGTGATGAGAATACAGCCATAAAAAGCCTTGCTATGCATCTCATCACCTCGTGTCAACTGAAGGTTAAAGGGAAAAAAAATCTGAGAATGGGACATATTCTAAGTAGCAGAGGCAACTTCATATTACCTTTTCCAGAGTGATTTATCTTACACATAAACATTGTTGTGTGTTATCTATACTGTTTTAATATCAACATGATGTTGGAAAGGTGCCTTCACATGGCAGCACTAATAGCCAGGCAATGGACCTGTCCAGTTATACAAATGCCCCTCAATTTGCCCCCATATCTCCTGAAAGAATAGTGAACTGTGTGAAATGGACAACTCTGGCCTACAGTCCACCAGGCTCATGTCCAGATGAGTCTGAAGTCCCAACAACACAACTAATGTCAATATGCTTTTAATCAATAAAATATATGAGGATACTGAGGTGTAGTATGGAGAATAAACTGGCAAGAAAGTGTTACAATATCTCCATTGCCACTTAAATACAATCCAATATAATGAAGGTGTGGGTACATATATACATAAACAACAAACAAGCTATATCCAATCCCAAATTACCACTTTGGGCATGTATGGGCTCAAGGCTAGGCTACTGTAGGCTGTAGTTAGAATATAAACTCTTCTAACCTCATGTATAAGACTGCTTGTATACATGTTTCTCTACACTCAGAAAGCTACCAAACACCTCAAAATCAAACCAGAGCAACTATAAAATCCCACTTAAAGGTGGAGTGAGATCAGTTAAAAAGAGCATGGAAAAGCCTCACAGAAGGAGAACTAACAAAAGCCTGTCCACTTAAATGGGCCACACTCCCATTCACTCATCGTTCGTGTCCCTGAACGTGGGACAGGGAAGGGGGAGTTGTAATAAATGACTCATAAAAGACATTTTTCCTATAAACTAGTTGCACTCCTTTATAAATATAAGCCTGGAACACTCAAGGATAGGTGACCGACTCACACCCATAGTGACGATAGATCTATGTATCTATCTATTGCCAGACGCCATAATCCCATAAGGGGTGGCCACTTGACTTTGAGTTACCTATTTTACAGGGAGGGGCACTAACCCTCCACCAACCCACTTGTTGACACGTAGGGAGCACGTATGGGTTGGTTATATGGTAACCACCCAGTGTTGTAAATGGTTTCTTGGCTTACAGGAAACCATTTGGCTTGTCACTCAATGTAAAGCCACCTGTGAAGGAGAGAAAAGCAATAAGAATTGACAGGAAAGATGGGAGAAATAGGGAGAGAGGAGGACAGACACAGAAAAAGAATGATAAAGGCTAAGGAAGAGGTAGGTAGCACTACATCAAGTGAGTGGATGATGGTCGCAACCACCTACCAGATAGGTGATACATAAAAAAAAAAATGCACATGGCCATCATTCCACCTGGCACACTTCAACCACTAGTTATACCTCCAGCCCTCAGTTATTTATACATTACATTTCCATCCACCACAATATTTAAGATGAAGCTGAATGACAGTCCCATGACCATCAGGCTGCCATCTCTCCAACCCACCTCTCTCTCCCATCTCTCCACCTCAGTAACATAAATGCTTGAAGTCACTCTCTCATTCTCCATTTTCTCCACACAGCCAAACCATCTCAGGGCACTTCTAACACTTTCCAACACACCTACATTCACACCACAATGCTCCTTAACCCGAGGCGTCCCGATAACGTACGGATACATTGCCACATTGTGTCACAGTGACACCCGACACCGTATCCATACGTTTTGCAGTTGCAAGGTCTGTCATTTGCACATTTTTCAAGTTTCACGGGTGATTTTTGGTAGGCATATGTGGGAGACCTTCCTCTACCCAACGCCAGGTGGGGATAATGCCTGGCCCCACCTGACTCCCCTCCCCCCCGCATGCCATTTTCTCGGCAACTCACCTGTCAGCATTGACCTGGCCAGTAAAGACATGTCGCACCACGGTCTCACAAATGACGAAATTCAAGACAAAAGTGATTCTTGAGGTGGAGGACAAAGGAAGAAATAAGCCAGAGGAAGAAACAAGCAGAAATGATGAGGCGGTACTTTTGTAAAAGGTGCCATTTGTTGATGTGTTGGTATGTGAACAATGCTTATATCGTTTATATTATTGTCTGAAAACCAGTATACTCTTTTACTACAAATAAATTTGTACCAAATAATTAAATATCTAACCAACTATGAATGGTTCGGAATAGTTACCCCTCCCATAGAAAACATTTTCTCTAGAGCTTGGCCTGATAAAACACGGTACCTAGGTGAAGGTACTGTTAGCTGTACCGTATTTCTAAACTCGATTGAGCACTTTCTTGCTGAATTTTCTATGTTTCTCATAAAAAGCGGAGGTTTTAGCACAAAAAAGAAAAAAAAAAAATCTGCCGGGATTGGGGGGAGGGGGGGTCATTGGTGAAAAAGTTGCCAGGATGTGGCGGATTAACTTCCTCATCATCTGTCTCACTCTCCATATACCTTCAAATTACTTTTAATTGTACATCCACCACACCTTTTATGCTGAAGCTATAAGCCTGTTCCATGGCCATCATGCTGCGCTCCCTCCAAGTCACATCACCGTCACTCATACACCAGTCCAACAAATGTCTCCACCTCTCTTCCATACACCCTCTTACTCCATTCTCTCCACACAGCCATATCATTACTTTTTCCTTCCACCACGCTCTTTAAGCTGTAGTTGTATGACTGTACCATGACCCACATTGTAGAAGGCCAGAGACTGGGAGTCCTTAAAGAACAGTCCATCCCTAGCCAGCTTCTGTTTGCCTGGGGGAAGTCCTGTTTGGTCATGGAGTTTGGCCTTTACAACAGATACGGGATCGGTAAGAGGCAACGAAAGAGTTAATGTCTGGCCGGAGAGACGCCACTCGGGTTTATCTTGTACCACAGGAACCACAACTTGGAATTTGACTGGGCCATTGAACCTGCGAGCCCAGTCTTGCTCTGGTACAAGGGACTCTTCAGTACGGGCTCTTTTGGCAGCAGGACCATCGTCGTCATCCTTATCTCCACCCACTGGTCCTCCCATGGGGCCATTCATGCTCCCTGGAGGTCCACTGGTAGGTGCTGGCTGGGGCTGGGAGGGCATAAACCCAACCTGTGGTGGAGCTGGGGGCATGAAACCCCCAGGTCTGGGTGCCATCATAACTGGAGGACGTGGCACCACCATGACTCCACCCCCTGGAGGCACCATGGGGGTCATGGGTGGGGGAAGAGGGGCCCCTATGTTCACAGTCATCATGGACTGAGATGGGGTGACAACAGGTTTCGGGGGAGGGGGGGCTGGGGTGGACTTTGGTGGGGGCGGTGGTGGAGGTGGTTGTGGTTTTGGTGGGGGCTGTTGTGGTTTAGGGGGAGGAGGGGGTGGTTGGGGCTGTCTATTCTGGGGAGGATTGGCTGTTGATGATGGTAGCTTTGGTTGTGGACCAATTTTTTCCTTCTCCTGGTCTGGCAGAAGACCTTTTACCTTGTGAATCTGATGAATCTGTTCATTAATGGAAATATTTGCTCTGGCTGCTCTTGTTGCTGCCTCCATAGATCCTGTATGCCCATCCCAGGTTACCTTTTCCTCTCGCTTCTCCTCCTCTCCGATCTTCTTACCAATGATTGTCTCCTCATCTCCGGCACCAAAAATATCAGTACGACGCTCAGCCAACTGCTTGAGAGATGAACGGATGGAGTCACCAGTTGCAAAGACAGTGTCCTGGTTAGATCGCTCTGCTAGTTGCCTGTCTCTATCCTCTAGCCAGCGGGGATCCAGCATATTAATACGCAAATGCTGTCCCACCTTATCCGGGGCAATTCTTTCTCCAGTGATTGGTGACACAAGGAACTGGTCTGAGTCTGTGCCTGTTCGTTGGGTCCGTGGGGCTTGACGTGGGTTGTAGTCCTTTACAACGACTTGCCCTGCAATAGGGGGCACTGGGGCAGGCTGTGGGGGCTCCCGGGGCAAGGGTGGGGGCTGTGGGGTGGCTGGCTGTGGAGCCTTCGCCTCTGTCTGTGGTTGCACTGGTGGCGGGGGTGGTGGTGGTGGAGGAAGAGCTGCTGGTTCCTCATCTGATTCCTCTTCTTCATCCTCATCCTCACTGCTGCTCTCTTCATCCATATCCTGAACTTGCGTGTCATCATGATCTCCAGGAGCTCCTTGTTCTTCTTCTTGCTCTTCTTCATCATCACTTCCTAACACCATATCTGTAAAAGGCAGTAAGGGTTACACTTGCCAAGACACTTTGTGAAATACACTTTTATGTAAAATGAGGCTTAGTAAGCATGGATGTGTATGCCTGTGACAAGGAATCAGGATCCCAAAGGCTTGAATGTTGAGTGAATGACAATATAGCTCATTTAACTGGGCAGACTTTGACTAGTTTCTCCAACCTTCCCCCCCCTCGCTGGATTCTACTTCATCCAACTATGGGAAAAGATGTATGGTAGATGACAACGATGACAATGATGATGATGATGAAAGCAAACATCATACCATAAGAAAAATAATATCCAACCATCATGCAATATACACCCTTATGGGTCACATTCAGTTCGTGCACCTATTTCAAATGGATACTATGTTATAAGTATGTATACTGTACAAATACATTACAGTAAAAGTCCTATTATTCGGCAGCTGATTGTTCGGTAGATCCGACATTTCGGCAGTTTTGAGAAATAGTCCCATTTACGAAAATCATTGATTGTTCGGCAGATGTCCGGAATCATCTCGGCAGTCTAGGAAGTGTTATCTGTGACTTGTAGGCCTAATGTTTCATTACACTTCTGTATGTTCACTAATTTCTATATTTTTATTCAGATTCAGATACACTGTAGTACTGTACTGATTACAATATTGCACAGTATCATACACTACAGTAACCACCCCCACCAAATTAGTAAGGGTTACGTTCCAAGCCCCCACGCTAATTCTTGAAATTCTTTTTCTTGATGCCTTCCTGAAAATGACACTTACCGGTAATTGAGTAGCCCATGAACCACTGACACTGTAATGCATTACCCATAAATAAATGTTGCTTGTTAAATCAGTTTCCCCGTTGTTTTTAGCTGTACGGCTGTGACAGCTCTAGTATTTTTATTCCTCAACATAATGGTGGAAGGGACTGTCCTGTTTAACTGAACCTAACCTAACCGAGTTTAACTGTACCTTATAATTTAACCAAACCTAACCTAACCTAAAGTCAGAAAAATACTTAAAAATAAAGTGGAGGAATATGAATTGCTAAGGTCTCTCTGATGAAAGTTAAACGTACATTTAGTGCTCATTCTTTTGTTTGTTTTTGTGCTTAACATGAAAGAGAGAGCATTGATGCAAACAGTAATATATCCCATTAACCCCTTAATAACCTCCGGCACTGAACAACCTTTTACAGTACCGATGTCAGTGATGTTAAGTTAGTGTGAGCTATAAAGAAAACTGAACAAGTATGGGGAGGGAACGAAGGTCTCTTCAATTCTGGTGTCCACCGACCTCCTCACTCGCATCTTTCACAAATTACATTATTTCGTATCCTATCCACTCTATGTACTCCACATACATTCCTCAGCAGTCCCATCTCCACTGCTCTTACTCTTGACTTTTCATTTTCATGCCACACCATAGTCTCACATCCATATGTTAAAGTTGGCACTAACACTCCTTCATGTAAGCCTCGTGCAGCTGCAACACTCATGCCTCTGTTTCTTATCAAGGCCTTCATTGCACCAGCTACTTTACTTCCTTGTGTCACTCTACTTTCAACTTCTTTTGCACATTTTCCTCTCTTTTCTATCACTGTACCCAGGTATTTGAACTCTCTCACCAATTCCAGTCTCTCTCCATTCACTGTTACATTGCACTGAGAGTCACCTTCTCTCTCAATAACCATCACTTTACTCTTTTCTACATTTACTCTCAAGGAACGACGCTTACAGACATCAGCAAAACTGCACTAGCCTACCAAGTTCTTGTCCAGTACTTGCAAGCAGTACTGCATCATCAGCATAGAACAAATTTGAGATATTCCATCCATCACCATTCATTACCAATGCCATCCCTCTCTCCATTACCCGTGTTTTCACTTCTCTCATCACCCCATCCATATATACATATACACACACACACATACAGCCACTGCAAAAAAAAAATTGATACTCTCCCATATTTAGCTAGAAAACTTCAACATGGCATAACGCTGATAGGCAAAAACATCACTTTAAAGTGACGTTTTAGCCTATCATAGTTAATATTTTTGACTTCTCTACAACACTCAAGTACTTTCCAGGCATCTTGAAATATATCAGGAGAATATACAGTATAATGCTAGGAAGACATAGGGAAGAAACTGAGAATTTATGCAGCAAGAGCATCAACAGCATACATCCTCCCCTGACGAAATCTCAGTGAGCACCGGCAAGTTTCGCGCATCAGCAAGTCTGGGAGTGTCCAGGGTGTTGCCAGATGTACAGTTGCAAGTAGATGACTCAAGGCCACCTAGTCCACCAACATGTTGGTGTTTCAGCTGGCAACAGTGGTAGCTGTGAACTTGACCGAGATTCAGTCAGCTGTTCGGGCGAAACAAACCCAGTGATAATTTGTCAATGGGCTGTTCTAACTGGTCTCCAATCAACATCATGCAAGTAAACGTATTATACTGATAATGATTAACGTGTCATACACGTGGTAGATATATTTAAAACCATAGTATTACAACACAGGCATCCAAATAGTGATGTGTTCATTCATGTGAGACACACGGGTATCAGTAGTGATTTATTTTGTTTGACTATCGTCGTGAACCAAACAACCTTTACCAGTTTTCAAGAGATATGCCGTAGGGTTATCAGCTTCCCCGCAACCTAGCGTTATTATCACAAAAAAACACAATCATGCAAGTCATCCCTCACTGTTCTCACTTTCGTCGATCGCTGACTCCAAAGCAGGTGGGAGAGTTAATGGCTCACACCACCATAGGCGGAACAAGGGGAGGGGGGTGTGGGAGTTATATGGAGGGTGGTGGATGAGGAAGGGCGTGATGAGGTGGGACGTGTGATGGGAGGGGGGTGAGGGGGCAAGTGGTTGGCTGCGGTATTTAACGTATATGAGATTAGAGGTTGTAATAGGTTTGTTTTGACGGAGAAAAACCAATGTTTCTTTAATATTCGAGTGATAAAGTTGAATGATTACCTCTATCAATGTTTATCATCATGAATGGGTCAACTAGTTCCACCCCCCATACGTGACGTCACGTGGTGCCTATAATAGATATATAAATCTGGTTCAAACCATGTAAAACTAACAATGATATATAGATTACGGTTATTTCTGCATTTTTTTGCACGGCAAAGTGAAAGGAGAAAGAAGCACAAATTTTTTTTTTATTCTTGGCTGCATATTCACTTTGCAATCTTTTTATTTGACTGGTCTGTGTAAATACACTTTTTACAACAGGATGCTGGTTGTGGTGTTATTTTGAAGCTAAATAATTGTACTTTATTGCAGTATGCTCAAAAGAGGAAAACCGAGAAAATAAAAATGGCAAGTTGAAATTAGGCAAAAACAAAAAATGTTATACCTTGCCACACAAAAATATTTGGGAAAAAAATAATGACGATATATATACATATACAGTTACCTCTCAACTAACAAGAGTTTAAAAAACGCATTTTTGTTTTAACACGAGCAAATATTTAAGGAGATATGTTTAACTAACAAGGGTTTCTCTATTTAATGTGATTTTACACGTACGTGATGGTTTCAAATTAGCCGCACGCGCCTTGGACAGTCCCGAGCTGATAGACCGTGTGTGGCAGTTTATGCATAAATACAATCTTTTATTTGTCTGTTGCATAAACTGGTTTTATTCGAACTATAATATTCGAAAATTAAATTTGGCCCCATTCTGAGCAATTTGGCTCATTTTCGGACAAAATTTGGCCAGGAAAGTGATGGTAGATCTAAATTGTTACAACCTGATGCTGCAGAACAGAAAAAGGAAAACTACTCAGACCAAGATAGAGCAGTTCTTTATGAAGAAGACAGAAAACTTAAGGGAGTTATCTTCATCACCAGTAGCACGGGAGTCAGAGGAAGAGGAAGGACGGCAGAGCGAGGAGGGACAACAAATTTAGGGTGGGGAGCGGCGGGAGGTGGGGTAGAGGGGTAAGGAGGGACAGCAGCAGACGACAAGGGATGCACAGATGAAGTGAGGCCATGTGTGTTGTTATTGTTTGTGTCCTACTTACTGTAATGAGAATGTTGCTTTTACTGTAGTGTTTTTATGACCTACTAATGCATAAATAAAGTTGAGGAACTTTCACAATGCCGTGAATGAAGCAGAATTGAAAGAGAATCCACGTAAAAAACGAAAACAGTATGTATTTGGGGAGAAGTAAACAATGCTTTGGCCCAACTAGGGCTCAAATGTTGTTTATTTCTCCCCAGATAGACTGTTTTTGTTTTTTACGTGGATTTTCCTTCAAATTAATATTGTTACTTTTAAGTTTAGAGTAGCATAACTCTCCAAATGGGTAGAAATTCCCAGAGTCCAGGAACGTAACCCCCAACATTACCATTGTTTCTTATGGGAAAATTATGTTTCAAAAACGCGTTTTTAACTAACGCGACCTCTCCAGGAACCTAACCCTCATGTTATTTAAGAGGTTACTGTATCTGGTTTCAACCACGCAAAACTACGATAAATTAACTTTATATGATATATAGTTTATGGCAATTTATGCAAGTTACTGCACAGTAATGCGAAAGAAAAAAGACGCATATTTTTGCTTGATTCTCGGCCGCATATTCACTTAGCAATCTTTTTCCTTACTCAGTCTGTGTAAACAGTTTTCATGACAGAATGCTGGTTTTGGTGCCATTTTAATGCTGAATAGTTGTACTTCATCATACTATGTTCCAAAAAGGAAAACAAAGAAAAAAGTCAAAATATTAAGTTGAAGTTAGGCAAAAACCAAATATTTTATACCTTGCAGTAGAAAAATATTTTCCAAGACTAAAGTAAAAAAGAGACAAAGCCATAAGTCACACCAGCCATACAGTACCCGCCACGCGTAGAGCAACCATTCCGCGGCGTCATGCTCGAGTCTCTTTATTATGACACGTAAATGCGATTTATGGTGTATATTTTACAAAAAGCCCTATGCTCCTCTGGGGCAACACTGGATTAGATGATGAATGAATGAATGAATCTTAAAACGATGCATAAACGCATCATCAGAATCTCTGAGGTTGGATTTGAAATGACACAAAAACGTGCCATCGGAATCTCAATGGGTTATGTAAAAACAGATTATAAGAATGTATGTGAGTGGGACACTCACCATCCACTCACTCAATGTAGTGCTGCTCTCGGGTGTCTGCCCTTTCCTCTCCTCCATACCTCTCTTCTTCCATCCTCTTCTGTCTTTCTTTCTTTCACTCTTTCCTTGTCCTTCTGCCTACAGGTGACTTTAGACTCGCTCTTCTGTCTTACTTTCCTTCACTCTTTCCTATTCCTTCTGCCTGTGGGTGACTCTACACTGAGTGATGAGCCAAATGGTTCCCTGTACACCAGGAAACCATTTACTGTGCTTGGTGGTAACCGTATAACCAAATTTTAGGGGCTGGTGGTTTAGTGGGTAATTACGACACTCCAATTGGACTGAGCCAGTAAAGATTTATATCCAAGGGGTGGTTGGGGTTTATTGCTCACATAATGCCACTCAGGGAAGAGTGAGGCTAGTCACTCTCATCTTAAATGTCAGGACCAACTTGCCTAGCCCCTGGCTCCTCTGCTCTTCATGGGACAACGTAGGATTGGATGATAAATGAATGTACGAGGTGCTACCCAAAAGTTCCAGTAATCTGAACAGAGGGAGCCAACAGTTTGCAGTTTTGCTTTTTGCCACTAGGAGGTGTCAGCAGCACCCCTTGTGCATCAGTGTGGCCCTGGCCGTGTCTGTGAGTGGACGTGTTGTTGAGCTACGCTTACTATTGTAACGTGGTGTGTAGGTGGTTTAGCAGTTTTGCAATGGTGGACCTCACGGAACAAAGAACCTGCATCAAGTTCTGCTTCAAGATCAACAAGACAGCTGCAGAAACTCACCGGTCGCTTCAGCAAGCCTTTGGTGACAATGTCATGTCCCAAAGCAGAACATTTTTCTGGTACAAGAAGTTCAAGGAAGGACGAACATCCGTCGAAGACAACGACCATTCTGGACAACTGTCAACGGCAACACCACCAGAAAAAGTCAGAAATGTTCGTCAGGCTATCCTTGCAGATCATAGACAAACCATCCATGATGTTTGTGATATCACTGGACTGTCGTATGGGAGTGTGCAACGCATTCTGTCGGACATGTTGTGCATTAGACGCATCGCTGCAAAATTTGTGCCAAGACTGCTGAGTGACGAGCAGAAGGCACATCACGTTGCAGTTTGCAGGGAGCTCAGAATCAGGTCAGAGATGACGCCAACTTCATCTCCAAGGTCATAACTGGTGATGAATCATGGGGTTTATGGTTATGACCCGGAGACAGCAGCAGTCATCGCAATGGAAGTCTCCCAATTCACCTCGACCAAAAAAAGCATATCAAGTTCACAGCAATGTCAAGTTAATGTTCATTGTTTTCTTCGATATCCAAGGGATTGTAAACAAGGAATTCATCCCACCCAGTCAATCTGTCAGCGGAAAGTTTTACAGCGTCTGTGAGAGAACATCCACTGCAAACGTCCAAAACAGTGGAAGAACAAGGATTGGGTCCTACATCATGACAACGTCCCTGCCAACACATCAATTGTTGTCCGGCAGTTCCTGGCTTCGACTAACACAGTAGGCATTCCCCTATTTGCCTGACCTTGCCCCCTGTGACTTTTTCCTGTTTCCCAAGCTGAAATTATGACTGAAAGGATGTCTATTTGACTCAAATGAGGAGATCCAGACAGAATTGCAGGAGGTACTCAAGACCATCACACCTGAAGCCTTCCGGGGATGCATGGACTCGTGGAGAAAACACTGGGACCACCGTATACATGCCCAAGGGGACTACTCTGAAGGCGACAGTGAGAACTAGGAGGTAAGGTAACTTATTTACCTACAATATTCAAATTACTGGAACTTTTGGGTAGCACCTCGTATGTGAGTGAGGAAGACATGGAGAGCAAGGATGAGATGAAGTCAAAATATATGAATGAGGGTTGTGATGATTTCTTTATTAAAAATAAGCAATGTATTTATATCAGGTGACTGACTAATGGGAGAGTGTATGTAAGATGAAGGGGAAATGGGAGAGGAGGAGACTGAAAGAGAGATGACAAAGTATATGAATGAAGATGGTATGAGATGGAGGGATGGCAGCCTGCTGGCAGAAGACATGAGTACCTGTATCTGGTGTAACTCCTTCATCTATGCGTTCCTGGAGCAAAACCCTCCGTCCGACTTCCGCAGGAGTGGTAGGAGGAGGGAATGAGCCCACCTCCCACGGCTGATAGTCTATTGTTTCAACCACAGTGAAATCGTGCCAATCAATTGCAGCATATTCAAGGCGTTCCCTTTCAGCATCTTCCTCTTCCTTTTTCCTCACAGCTGCTTGATGTCTCTCCCATTCCACACGCTGGTTAACCTGTAAACAGCATTCAAATATCATCATCATCACCATCTCAGCCCCACTGTTCTTACCAAGGGATGGGGCAAGGTATGATTCATAAAGCAAGGAAAGAGTGAGTATTTATACTCTATTCACTCATGCATCTCTCCATACTGAATGCAGAGCTATAAACATATTCATGCCATAAAATTGTGGTATACTGTCTTCCTTTCATTGCCATAAATTATCATCTCTCCAACTTGAATGCTGAGTTGTTCTGACAGATTAACACTAGAATTTAATACTGGCTGGGAATGCAAAGGATGTACAGCCAAAGCACCAGGATTTCCTGCAACTGAACTGCAGTAGGTGAAATATGCCACAAAACAGCAAAAATCTTCATCCTTATCTCCATCACTATAAGCATCAATGCTGCATAATAAAGGTAACAGACAGGATGGCTAACACTGACCCTGGGAGGTAATACCACAAGAGAGAAGTGTGGCTGCAAACTTGGTAAATACCCAAACAATCATCACTCTCAGGCAGGAAACATTTGCCACAAATAAAGTCCAAAATGAGACTCAATATGTTACAAATCTGATTACAGATCACAGATCTCCTTTTCCCCAGCTGCTGGTTTAGATACACTGTTTAGCTTCCAGTCCATAGAAACATAAAACTATCACAGTCAAACCCAATACAGGGATTCCTTATTGAGGAGAAAGTATGGTGTCAATTATAAGCAAGTTCAGTAACCATATTCAATGCATTCCTTTTTTGTGTCTTTGTTCTTCTCCTTCTTCACAGCCTCCTGATCTCTCTCCCACTCTGCATGCTGGTTTACCTGGGCACAGCATTATCTCATTACATTCCAGCATTATCCACACTGGTATCGCTCCATGTATATGTACATACATACAAGCAGTAGGTGATGGTGACCATCATCCACTCACTTGAAGCAGTACTGACTACTTTTTTCTTCACTTTTACCATTCTATTTCTGTGTCTGTTCTCCCATTCCTTCTCAAGTCTCTTCATTCCTGGGACTTTTTATACCATTCTTTCCACTTCTTGTGGCTCTACATTAGGTCAACTGGTTTCCTGTAACCTAGGAAACCATTTACAATGCTGGCCAGTAACCATATAACCAGATCATGGGGTGAAGTGGAGACCTATTCTGGTACCACTGTTAACTGAGTGACAAAGCAATTGCAGTATCCACCCAAGAACCAAACTTCCACAGTTTTCCCCACGCCTCACAATGGAAAGGTGCTGTCATCCACATGGGAACACCAGTTCACTTCACATGAAGGCCCTGCAGGGGCAGTAGCTTGCCTATGGTTGATAAGTCTGTTAAGCAAGACAAACTAGGACTGATCAACAACAACACGCATAAAAATGAAGTTTCACTAACAGAATCCTCGTTGCGAGGTTCGTCGTGATAATGTTGATGTTTTCCATGGGCTGGATGACATGCTGTTTTATTTATTTACTTTTTTTTATGCAAGAAAGAAGGAACCAAAGGCTGCAAGCCTGGACGATTATTCTCTCCATTGTTCCCTCCAATCGAAAAAGTCAAATTCATCATCATTATCCGGACCTCCTTTCCCACCCAAGGGCAGGGTGAGGAGTAGCAATGTTCAGACAGCCCAAATTTGCCAAATTCAATGGGCCATGCTTCCATTCACTCATCATTCAAGCCCCCAGAATCCTGGCTCTATCGGATAAGCCAAAAACATCCACCACGTGCTGTAGTTTCACATAAATGTATCCGATAGTCAATCCAGACGCTGCAACATTAAAATAGGGTGCCAAAATCCCTGATCAAGCACTTCTCCTCACAACATTCATCCAGCTAGCTCAATCTCTTGTCAGTTCCCTAGCCTCACCGACTTCCAAACCTCTCTTCCTCACACACTCATCCACTAGAAATCATGCAAAAGCTGTATTAAATCTATCTAAATCAGACTTTCTTCAACAGCAAGCATCAAAACTACTTAACAACCCTAATGACAATAGAATATTCAGGTCATCTCTTAATTCTTTCAATAATAACTTTAACACGTCATCTTCCATTCCCCCACTAAAATCTTCAGATGGCAACATTACAAATGACCCATGTGGGAAAGCAGATATCTTTGCCAGTACCTTTGCCAGAAACTCTACCATAGACGATACCAGCCAGAATGTACCAGTACTGGAACATGATTCTCCCGAAATTGCCCCACTTAAAATACAGACAAGATACGTAAAATCCATCCTAGACAATTTACCTACCAACAAAGCTCCAGGCCCAGATGGAATTCTGCCAATTGTTTTGAAAAAGTGTTCTCCTGAAATTGCCTCTGTCCTAGCTAAATTATTCAGACTATGCATACGTACTTCTGTATTCCCAAATTCATGGAAAGAAGCCAATATCCACCCAGATTCGAAGAAAGGAAGTTCGTCTGACCCCTCCAATTACAGACCAATAGCTGTCACATCTTCTCTTGGTAAGTATTTGAAACTTTAATTAATAAGCACATTGTTAAACATCTTGAATCCAACAACTTAATTAGTGATAGACAGTATGGTTTTCGCTACGAGAGATCCACCATTGACATACTCAATCTCTTAACTCATACCATCCATCAATCAGCTGGTCTTTTTGGAGAAACTCATGCAGTAGCTCTTGATATCTCTAAAGCTTTCGACAGAGTATGGCACCGTTCCCTGCTGTCCAAACTCCCTTGCTATGGACTAACGTCTTTTGTTCCTTTGATTTCTTCATATCTTAGTGACAGGAAAATAAGAGTAAAAGTAGATGATGTATATTCCAATTTCCACTCAATTAACACCGGCGTGCCGCAGGGATCAGTTCTGGTGCCAACCCTATTTCTGGTTCATAGTAATGATCTCTTATCTGTCACTCACAATCCCATTCACTCATATGCAGATGACTCAACACCACATAGTTCATTCACACTCAGACATCCAATTACAAAGTCTAATCTCCACCTCTCAACTCATTACAGCCATCTCCATAAATCAAGAACTATCTACAATTAGTGAATGGGGACAAAACAACCTTGTCTCTTTTAATGTTAGTAAAACTAAATACATACAGTTTACAAACAGACAGATATTGCCAGATTCGTACATTACCTTCAGTGCTACTAATATTCCCATCTCCAAAAGTATCGAAATTCTTGGCGTCTCACTTAACAGTGCCCTCAGCTGGACCTCTCATGTCAGATCACTTGCTAAAACTGCCTCAAAGAAACTTGGATTATTGTACAGAGTCCGTAACTTCTTCGCCGATGAGCAGTTAGCTATAATTTATAAGAGTCATGTGCGCTCTACGCGTGAATATTGCTCACCCTTGTGGAATGGTTGTGGAGAGGTTGCATTAAGACAACTACAAAAAAATTCAGAACAAACCTGTTAGAATCCTTAACAACCCTGCCATTACATATAAACTACCTCCCCTGCAAGTAAGAAGGAATGTTGCCTCTCTTGCATTATTTTACAGATATTTTTTTGGCAGATGCTCAGACGAAGTTGCGTCCATGGTGCCACCTCTCCATGCCTTCCCTCGTGCTACACGGGCATCTGGTAGTGCTCATGACTGGAATGTCATTTAGCCATATTGCAGAACTTCTATCTATCTATCTATCTATCTATTGCCAGACGCCTCAATCCCGTTTGGGGTGGCCACAAACAAATTGCCTCCAAGTCGCCCTGTCCCCCGCCATTTCACTGCCCTGCTCCCAACTCACACCCTCCTCTCTCATATACCTCTCCACCCCATCCCTCCATCTCATCCTCGGCCTCCCCCTCCCTCTTCCCCCCTCCACCTCACTCACATACACTCTCTTCGTCAGTCTTTCACCCTCCATCCTCTCCACATGGCCAAACCACCTCAGTGTGTTCCTCATAACGCTTCCTATCACATCCACATCCACACCACACCGCTCCTTTATATCCTCATTCGCCAGCCTGTCTCTCCACGTGACTCCACAGGCTCCTCTTAAATAACTCATTTCCACTGCTCTCACTCTTGACTTGTGTCCTTCCAACAATGTCCAAGCTTCACTTCCGTACGTTAGAGTTGGTATCACAATACTCTCATGTAGTAACTTTTTCACTTCCATGCTCACTTCCCTGTTTCTTATCACTGCTTTCAAAAAACCAGCAACCTTTCTTCCCTGCTGTACCCTTTCAAGCACTTCACCCTCCAAACCTCCATCCTTACTCATCACACTACCCAAATATTTAAACGTACTCACATTTTCCAATTCCTCACCATCCAACCTCACTGTACATTCACTAACTTCACCTCTCTCAAAGACCATTACTTTACTCTTCCCTACATTCACCTTTAGGTTCCGTTTCTTACACACTCTCTCAAACTCATCCACCAAGCCTTGCAGCTCCCCTTCGTCTTCACTCAACAACACAGTATCATCTGCAAACAACAGTACAGGGAGTTTCCAAACACTATCCTCTCTCACCAGGGCCACTCCAACATCCACTACCCTACCTTGTACCTCTTTTATTACCCCATCCATGTACAGATTGAACAACCATGGAGACATGACACATCCCTGTTTCAAACCAACTTTCAAAGAGAAAAATTCACTTAGTTCACCATCCACACGCACTGCAGCCTTCGCACCATCGTACATACTCTTCACAGCATTCAACAACTTCCCATCTACTCCATATATTCTTAACACTTTCCACAATCCTTGTCTATCCACCCTGTCATATGCTTTCTCCAAATCCATGAAAGCCGCATACAACTTCTTTCCCTTCTCTAGAAACTTTTCCACTAAAGATCTAAGAATGAATATCTGATCTACACAACCTCTTCCCTTCCTAAAGCCTCCCTGTTCTTCTCCAACTAATTTCTCTGTTCTTACTCTAACTCTGTCTAAAAGTATCCTACCATACACTTTTCCTATTATACTAAGAAGACAAATGCCCCTATGATTACCACACACTTCTTTTTCCCCTTTTCCTTTGTACAAGGGAATAATTATACCTGACTTCCAATCCTCCGGGACTCTACCTTCCTCCCAGGCCAATCTGCACATCTTCCACATCCATTCTACTACAATCTCTCCCCCATGCTTCAGAATTTCACCACACACTCCACTCCCATGCTTCAGCATTTCACCACACACTCCATCAATTCCTGGGGCTTTCCCCGATTTAACTTTCTTCATTGCTTCCACAACTTCTATCCTACTGATTTCTTCCTGTCTTCTCACCTCCCTCCTTCTCCCAGCCATTCCCCAGCCACTTATACGCGCATTACTTCCATCCTCTACGTTCAACAATTCCTTAAAGTGTTCTCTCCATCTGCTCACTTTTTCTCTCTTCTCCACTAGTAATCTATCATTTTTATCTTTCACTTCCCTGCTAACTTCACTTCCACCCTGTCTTACTCTTTTCACTTCTCTCCAGAACATTTTCTTACAGTCCCTCCACTTTACACTCAAATTCCTTCCAAATTCCTCATCCACTCTCTTCTTACTCTCTCTTACTAATCTTTTCACCTCTCTCTTCCTTTCCACATATAGCTCTCTCTTCCGCCTCTCAACTTCTTCCACGCCCCTATTTCTCATCCATTCATTGTATGCTTTCTTCTTTTGTGCCACAGCCTGTTTCACCTCTTCAGTCCACCACGCTGTTCCTTGCACCCCCCTCCGTCTTCTCTTCCTTCCACACACCACATCACATGCTGCACATATTTCTTCTGTAAATATCTTACACACACCTTCCACGTCTCCCATCTGCTCCAATTCATATTTGCCCAATCATTCCTCCACTTCTCTCTTATACTCTGCCTTTTTCTCATCCTCTTGTAACCTTTCCACTCTCCTTGCAACTACTCCTTCCTCTCGTCTTTCCCTTCTTCTATTCCTCCATCTTACTTGCATCCTAATTCTGGCCATCACCAAGTAGTGGTCAGAAAGTCCACTCCCCCAACCTCTATACACTCTTGCATCCTTTACACATCTTCGCATCCTTTCATCCACACACACATAATCAATCATTGCCTTCCTTTCATTCAGTTCACCACCCACCCTTCTCATCACTCGCCATATATACCTGTGGATCATTTTATACCTGAAGAGGGTATTGGCTATCACCAACCCCCTCCCAGCACAAATGTCCACTAACGCACTCCCATTCTCATCTATCTCAGCAGGCACACCCCACTCACCAACTATTCCATCCACCTTCACATTACCAACTTTACCATTCATATCACCAATCAAAAACACTCTCTCATTCCTTCCAAACTTTTCCATGCACACTTCCACATTTGTCCAGAACTCTTCTCTCACTCTTCTAGCACAATCTTGCGTTGGCGCATACACACACACAATCGCCCACATTTGTATTCAAACTTTAAACTTTACCCACACAATCCTTGACCCAACTGATCCATACTGTCTTATGCTCTTCTTCCATCTTTTACTCACAACTATACACACTCCTTCCTTTGCCCTCTCATTCTCATCTACTCCTGCACATATACCCCATCCATACTCCCATTCTCTCACACTTTCTCCTCTCCATTTTGTTTCAGTTATTCCACATACATCCACTTTCGCACCCTCAAGCACCTGGACAATCTCTCTCTCTTTCACCTCATTATTCGCTCCTCTTACATTCCATGTACTCATTACCAAGTCCTTTGTCCGGTCCTGGGTCGTCATCATTTGGTCAGTCCTTGTCCGAGGCTTCTTGTTTGTTTTTTTAGTTAGTTATTTTCCGGGGAGGGGCACTAACCCTCCGCCAACCCTTTTAGTCGCCTTTTACGACAAGCAGGGATACTGGGGGAGTATTCTTGAAAACCCCCCTACCCCCCAGGGGTGGAACTTCTGCCTATCAGAAATCTTTCATTCCCCGAACTGCATCTCTCTGGAACTCGCTTCCCCAGAGTTGTTTCCCTCCAAATTTCAACCTACAACTGTTCAAGTCTAACTGTTACAGATATTTTATGAACAGAGGACACCAGTAATCTGGTGTATGGATTTTTTTTTTTTCTTTAACTCATTTGTTTTTCCTTCCTCTGTTCTGTTATTTATTAAAAACAAAAAAATATATATATATATATCTCCACCTTCTCCTTGGGCTACCTCGCCTCCTCCCTCCTTCAAATTCACTCAGATATACCTTTTTCACCACTCTATTGTTATCCATTCTCTCCACATGACCATATCATCTCAGTAAACTCTCTTCAATTCTAGTGTCCACCAACTTCCTCACTCCACATCTTTCACAAATCACATTATTTTGTATCCTATCTACCCTCTGTACTCCACATACATTCCTCAGCAGTCCCATCTCCACTGCTCTTACTCTTGACTTTTCATTTTCATGCCACAATAACTCAAAGTCAAATGGCCACCCCTTACGGGATTATGGCGTCTGGCAGTAGACAGATAGATAGACCATAGTCTTACATTCATATGTTAATGATGGCACTAACACTCCCTCATGTAAGCCTTGTGCAGCTGCAACACTCAAGCCTCTGTTTCTTATCAAGGCTTTCATTGCACCAGCTACTTTTCTTCCTTGTGTCACTCTACTTTCAACTCTTTTTGGACATTTTCCTCTCATTTCTATCACTGTACCCAGGTATTTGAACTCACTCACCAATTCCAGTGTCTCTCCATTCACTGTAACATCACACTGGGAGTCACCATCTCTCTCAGTAACCATCACCTTATTCTTCTCCACATTTACTCTCAAGGCACAATGCTTACACACATCAGCAAAACTCTGCCCTAGCCTACCAAGTTCTTGTCCAGTACTTGCAAGCAATACTGCATCATCAACACACAACAAATTTGAGATATTCCATCCATCACCATTCATGACCAACACCATCCCTCTCTCCATTATTCATGTTTTTACTTCTCTCTTCACCCCATCCACATAGATACTGAACAACCGTGGGGACATCACACGGCCTTGTCACATGCCCACACCGATCGTGAACCATTCACTTAGATGCCCATTAACCCTTACATATGCTTCGCTACCATCATAAAAACTCCTAACAGCACCTAGCAGCTTACCATCTATACCGTATATGCACAAAACTTTTCACGATCCCTCCCTATCTACTTTGTCGTATGCTTTTTCCAGATCCATGAATGCCATAAACACCTTACGGTCCTTCTCACAAGCCTTCACTGCTATCTGTCTCACTGCAAATATTTGATCCACACATCGTCTGCCACTTCTAAAGCCACCCTGTTCATCACTCATTAGGACTTCTGATATCTCTCTTACTTTCTCTATAATAATTCTTCCATATACTGTCCCTAACACACTCAATAAACTTATGCCACAATAATTCTTGCACTCACTTTGCTCACCTTTATTTTTGTACAGGGGTACAATCACAGCCTTCACTCTGCAGGCACAGTTTCACTCATCCATGCCTTCTTACATCAATCACAGCCTTTTTCCACTCTGCAGGCACAGTTTCACTCATCCATGCCTTCTTACATCTCCCACAAGAACTTCATTCCATTCTCTCCATTACACTTAAGCATCTCTGCATACACCTCATCAACCCCAGCTGCTTTCCCATTTTTCAGCCGCTTCAAAGCACTCTTCACCTGTGCAAGTGTCACGCCTCTTGGCACTGCATTCCTTCTCTGCACACCCCCAAAACCAATCATAATTTACAGCCGCTCTGCTCTCTCTATTCCCATTCATCAGGCTTTGAAAATATTCTTTCCATCTGGTCCTTACTTCATCCCCATGGGTTAATAATCTACCACCTACATCCTTCACACCATCACACTTCTTTCTGCTTTCACTTCTACATTTCCACACCTCTTTCCAGAATAACTTCCTATTTTCAGGGTAGTACACATTCATTTTTCTTCCTACATCATCATATACCTCCTTCTTTTTCCTCTTCACTAGTCTCTTTACGTGCTTCTTGTTCTCAATATACTTAGTTCTTATTTCAACTGAGCCCCTATCCTGTAATCACTTTAGCCACTTCTTCCTCTTTTCCTCCACCGCTCTCTTAACCTCCCCATCCCACCACGCCGTACCTATCTTCTTCGTTGTCACTCTTACCACACCACACACCAAATCAAATTCAAGATCCGTTTATTTCAAGATGCCTAGACGCTTTGCATTTAAAAGATTGGAGGTCACAGAAGAAAGAAAATACAGACAGAAGAAGGCAGTTCTGGATGTGACCAGTTGCGTAAGTAAAGGACTGGAAATATCAGTTAATGTTTGCATCAGAGAGAAGGATGGAAAATATGGAAAAAGGATGAAAATCTACAACCAGATGGGTGCTATGCAACCATCATAATGAAAGAGGGATGCAAGCAGTCAGTTTAGAGGACCAGTGACATTGAAGTTATGACAGAATCAAGATAAAGATGCAGCAGTGCCATGAAAAAAACAGAGGTTGAAGGAAGTCAGCAAGAGGAGGAGATTAACGAGACAAAAAGCTTTTGATTCCATACTGCTGAGATAAGCTAAATGTGGAGAGCCTCCCCATACATGAGTTGTACTCAAAACAAAGGCAAATACAACCCTGTATAAAGTCAACAGGCATATGGGGTAAAGATACGAGTAAAGGAGACACAGAGTCAGCTTAGCACACCTTGTCTCTTGGAAGTAGATTTTGCAACAGAGGTAATATGATCTTTCCATGATAAATCCCAAAAGAAGGAACTTCCAACCAGTAGTTGAAAAATTCATCTGCAAATAGCACTCAAATATCATCATTATCATCACCATTATCATCATCATCATCATCATCATCATCATCATCATCATCATCATCATAATCAACCTTACCTCCTTTTCCCAGCCAAAGATGGGATGTCAGTATCCACAAAGTAAGCAAAAAACTGATATAGAGAAACTATAATTCTTGCACTTATACCTCGGCCCTAAACCCTCAGCCTTCCATCTTGAATAATCATAAAAACAAACTGACTAGAATATGATGCTAGTAACAAAGAAGTGCTAATGGAGGGATGCAGAAACACAGCACTGTCTTTTACTGCTACAGAGCTCCGTGAAACAAGCTAAAAGAGGACAAAAATCATTAATATCAATACTAGCATCACTGTAGCATATTCAAATCATTCCCTTTTCAGCATCTTCATCTTCCTTTTCCATCTTGGTGTCTCTCCCATTACAAATAATGATTCAACTGGAAACAGTATTCAACTAGAAAGCATTCAGAGTGCAAACTTCTGCCAATGCCACTGCCATCAAAGAGTATGCAGATCTGAATCCAGATCCAGATCCATTCCAAAATTTAATCAATTCTTTCTTGGCCCTTGGCCCACCCTTCCACAAAATTTCATTTAAATTCATTGAGAACTTTTGGAGATATTGTGTGGGATATGACACATCCGGATCCACCAAAAAATTTAACCTCTTCTTGGTCCATGGATCTGTCCCAAAATTCTTTCTTGGCCCTTGGCCCACCCTTCCCCAAAATTTTACTGAAATTCACTGACAAATTTTGAGATATATTTTGCGGGATATTCCAGATCTGGATCCATGCCAAAATTTAATCACTTCTTCCTTGGCCCATGGCCCACCCTTCCATAAAAATTTCATTGAAATTCATTAACGTTTGGAGATCTCGTCTGAACTAACAGACAGACAGACAGACAGACAGACAAACAAACACAGGTGAATCCATATTACATAACCTCCTCCAACTTCGTTGGCGGAGGTAAATATCAGAAATCCTCTCTCTCTCTCACAGCTGAGATATCTGCTTCATGACTGCATGCATATTGTGAATTGTTACATGAGCAACCAATTACATACCCAAATAGCAACATGTAAGAAATAGCCTCCAACTCCCCCTAAAATATGAACACTACATGCTTCGTGAGAGATGCTCCCTGTGAGTTTAATTCTTGATGATGCTTTATGTAAGAGCCCAGCTGCTTTCCCCTGAGTAGCATTATGTAAGAAACATCCTCTAACCAGCCCTCAGATTTAAACCCTAATTACCTGTTTCATGACGGCATGGACGCTCTGAGCTTCTTCCTTGAGGCGCTTCATAAGATCCTTTGGAGGTATCAGCACTTTAGTATATTGCTCCAGCAACCGGGTGAAGTACTGGAAGAGGGAGTGCTGGGGACGCAGAAAGTCAAACTGATTGTTGCGCTGTTCACGGTTCATTAGTGTTGTGAGGAACTGCCGACCATTACGGGCTACAAACTGGGCCGTCAGTCGTACCTGGAAATAATGCACATACCATAAGGTGGGGCTATTCAACTCACCTGGGGCAATTAGACTCAATAAGGGATAATGAGACTCAGGTGGTCCAGACAGTGAATAGGCGTATATTTGACTTTTCCATAAGGTACTATATTTCAAAATCACTAATTTATATTTTACATGAAATTTAGGGTTAGCATGCTGAAGGTACGTGAACTGTGATCAGTTTTTTATTCCTGTTATTTTCAGATTCTTTTGCGCTGTGATTTACAACAATAAAGACAAGATTAATTTTATTTTCCTCCACTATTCCTTGCATAAATAATACAAGCTAAGTGTCATTAATGTTTGTCCACCTACCAAAGTAAGTTGACTGCTTTCATTTACAAAATATAACTATCTTAGACTAATGAGACAATTTGACTTGGCCCCTTGGGGCAATTTATAAGCTGCAACTTCATCATGTACTATCTGGACAGTTGTAGACAGTACATCGTGGATTTCAAGGATAATCTCCCAGGCGGTGGCTGAATCGGTAGAGAGGCGGTGGCTGAATCGGTAGAGAGGCGGCCTGCAGTCCTGATGGACCCAGGTTCGAATCCCGGCTGGGGCAGGGAACGGTTTAAGGATTTGAATTTCATAAAAGCATACTTTCCTGATCTACCAGATAACCCGCCGACATGTCATAAAAGTACCCCCGCTAATACCAATACACCAGTCCTGTATGAGACAGCCCTAGCATGTATTCAATATGGACGGTGGGTGTTAGCGCCGAAGTGGTGACATGTAGAGAGGTGTATGGTATGTAGGAAGACTACTGGGCCTTGAGAGCAGGCTGTGAAGCCTATGCCCAGAAGTTGGACACACACAAAAAAAAAAAAAAAAAAAAAAAAGGTACAGACTGGGTACATGGCTTCCTAAAGAGATATAAAGTCCTGCTGTCCTCCAGGATATGCCAAAATGTTTCGAGGAAGCAGGCTGTTGTCTCTGAAGAGGTCATAGTGGCCTACTTTAAAAAGCTAGAAGACAGCCTTAGGGGAGTACCTCCTGCAAACATCATTAACTATGACAATACCAACAAAACGGATGATCCTAAGGAAAAACTCCAGATATTCTGGTGTGGTATAAAACATGCACAGTATATCATGAATACGACAAAGAGTTCAACATCCATCATGTTCTCCATCACTCCCAGTGGAATGCACCTTAGTCCACATATTGTTTACAAGGCTGAATGCCTGCAGTAGTCATGGATTGACAGAGGACCAATCGACGTACAGTATATAACTGAACTTCTTCTGGCTAGTTCGATTCAAACTGAAGCATGGAGAATGGAGAGGCAGGTCTCCTGATGGCACACAACCAAAGTACAATACTGGGCAAGAAGACATTGAAAATCAGAGCACTTCAAATGACAACTTCGCATGTTTCACTGAAAGTCCACTAATTCCAACTGCCCCACATCAGGTGTTGATAAACATTATCATCATTTTTCATACATGTCTTTCCTGTGTTTTTTCTATGTTAAAATCCATTTTCACGTTTGAAGTTGGATCATTTGTGTTTCATTACCCGTAAAACTTTTTAAGCGCCCTAAATGTTGCACTACAAACCTTAATACAAAGAAAAATAGCCAAAAGTGAGTCAAATAGTCCCATCTTACAGTAAGTAAGGGTGGTGAGTTGGAGGGAGGGTAGCCTGATGGCCAGCGCTGGGCGGGTGCGCAAACACTTGTGCAAAGCGCAATTGCGCACCATTGCACTCCGGTGAATATCGTTTGTGCATTGCGCACTGTACAAGACCATGTGCAATATTGCACTTGCGCACCTGCCTTGCACACCTGTCCTGTGGATTGTGCACTGCGCAATCCAAGGGACACATGGTCTCGGGAGCTTCCCGTATGTCTGGACAAGGGATGGGGGAGGCTCGGGCAGGTCGCGAGGGTTGCTGGGGGGAGGCACGAGGGACAGAGGGTAGTAGCATTTCTTTAAATGCTTCAACAGAGATAATGTATTTTATTTTTTAAATTTAAGCAACGTTGGGTCTGGTTAGTACTTGGATGGGTGACCGCCTGGGAACACCAGATGCTGTTGGCATCCCTACGTGTCAAGTGGGGTTGGTGGAGGATTAGTGCCCCTCCCTGTAAAACAATTAACTCTAAGCCCTTGACCACCCCGTTTGGGATGCATGGCGTCTGGCAATGGATGGATGGATGGATGGACTAGTAAATAATAATAAATTAAAAATACATTATTTATTAAGAGTATCATATGCAAGTCAAGAGTGAGAGCAGTGGAAATGAGTTACTTAAGAGAAGCCTGTGGAGTCACATGGAGAGACAGGTTGACAAATGAGGATATAAAGGAGCGTTGTGGTGTGGCTGTGGATGTGATAGGAAGTGTTAGGAGAAATACACTGAGGTGGTTTGGCCATGTGGATAGGATGGAGGGTGAAAGACTGACGAAGAGAGTGTATGTGAGTGAGGTGGAGGGAGGGAGAGGGAGGGGGAGGTGGAGGGAGGGAGAGGGAGGGGGAGGCCGAGGATGAGATGGGGGGATGGGGTGGAGAGGTATATAAGAGAGGGGGGTGTGAGTTGGGAGCAGGGCAGTGAAATGGCGGGGGACAGGGCGACATGGAGGCGGTTTGTTTGTGGCCACCCTGAATGGGACTGAGGCGTCTGGCAATAGATAGATAGATAAAAATATCCACAGCCGAATAATTTATTAGGCTGTGGATATATGATTTAAATACTATGTTTTAAAGATTTTTGTAAGGAATTACACAAGCTATTGTATATCTATACTGAATTATTAAATAAAATGTCTTGCGAAAATGCAGATAAAACTTGCAACATCACAGCTTTTGTTTCCCTGTCCCTCTGATTCACAGCCCATGGTGGGTTAGTGCCCCACCCCGTAAAAAGAACTAACTAAAAAAGCAAATAAAGCGCCTCGGACCCGGACGGACCATACGTTGACGACTAAGGAACGGACAAAGGACATTCTGAGGATGGGAACATGGAATGTGAGAGGAGTGAATGATGAAGTGAAAGAGAGAGAGAGATTGTCCAGGTGCTTGAGGATGCAAAAGTGGATATATGTGGATTGACTGAAACTAAATGGAAAGGTGAAAGGATGAGAGAATGGGAATATGGTGTAGGTATATGTGCGGGAGTCAGTGAGAATGAGAGGGCAAGAGAGGGAGTATGTCTGATGATAAGCAAGAAGTGGAAGGAGAATATAAGAGAGTATGGAACAGTGGGTGCAAGGATTGTATGGGTGAGGATGAAAGTAGGTATACAAGCATGGGCGATTGTATGTGTGTATGCTCCAACAGAGGATCGAGTGGCAAGAGTGAAAGATGAGTTTTGGGCGGGAGTAGAAGCATGTATGGACAAGTTTGAGAGGAGCGAGAGAGTGCTGTTGATTGGAGACATGAATGGCAAAGTTGGGAATGTACGAGTGGATGGAGTGGTTGGTCAGTGGGGTGTGCCAGCTGAAGTACATGGGAATGGTAGTGCTTTGGTGGACATCTGTGCTGGTAAGGGGTTGGCAATAGCCAAAACCTACTTTCGTCATAAGATGATCCACCGGTGTACATGGAGAGTAATGAGAAGGATGGATGGTGAACTTGTTGAACGAAAGGCAATGATAGACTACCTGTGTGTGGATGAGCGAATGAGAAGACAAGTGTTGGATGCAAGAGTGTGGAGAGGGTGGGGGAATGGAGTCTCGGACCATCACTTAGTGATGGCCAAGGTAGAGCTGCAAAGAAAGTGGTTGAGGAGACGAAGGGGAAGACAGGAGGAAGCAGCTCCTGTGAGAAGAGTGGAGAAATTGCAAGATAGTGAGAAAAGGACAGAGTATAAGAGCATAGTGGAAGAAAGATTGGGAAGGTATGAGCTAGAGCAGATGGAAGGGATGGAAGACGTATGTAAGATATTCACGGAAGAGATAGGCGCAGCGTGTGAGGCGGTTTGTGGAGTGAGGAGGAGATGCAAGGGTGTGCAAGGGACAGCATGGTGGAATGATGAGGTGAAACGAGCTGTGGAACAAAAGAAGAAGGCATATGGTGAATGGTTGGCGAGTAGAGGTAGGGGAGAAGATGAGAGAGAGAAGAGAGAGGTATATGTGAGCAGGAGAAGGGAGGTTAAGAGACTGGTGAAAGAGAGTAAGAAGAAAGTGGATGAAGAGTTTGGGAGGAATCTGAGTGTGAAATGGAGGGAGAGTAAGAAATTGTTTTGGAAGGAGGTAAAGAAAGTAAGGCAGTGTGAAAGGGGAAATAGTAGGGGAGTGAAAGATAGGAATAATAGATTGTTGGTGGAGAAGAGAGAGAAATTGAGATGGAAGGAGCACTTTGAGGATTTGTTGAATGTAGAGAGTGAGAGCAGTGTGAGTATAAGTGGTTGGGGAATGGCTGGGAGAAGAAGAGATGAGAGGAGGGAGGAAGAGATCAGTAGGTCGGAAGTAGTGGAAGCGATGAAGAAGATTAAGCTGGGAAAGGCCCCAGGAATTGATGGAGTGTGTGGTGAAATGCTTAGGTATGGGGGTGAGATTGTTGTGGAGTGGATATGGAAGTTGTGTAGATTGGCTTGGGAAGAGGGAAGGGTTCCAGAGGACTGGAAATCAGGTATAATTGTTCCTCTGTACAAAGGAAAAGGGGAGAGAGAAGTATGTGGTAACCATAGGGGTATTTGCCTTCTTAGTGTGACTGGTAAAATATATGGTAGCATACTCATTGATAGGGTTAGGCATATGACAGAGAAGCTAGCTGGAGAAGAACAAGGGGGATTTAGGAAGGGAAACGGGTGTGTAGATCAGATATTTGTTCTAAGATGTTTAGTGGAGAAGTATCTAGAGAAGGGAAGGAAAGTGTATGCTGCCTTCATGGACTTGGAGAAAGCTTATAACAGAATAGATAGGCAAGGTATGTGGAAGGTATTAAGAATATATGGAGTGGAGGGGAAATTGTTGAGTGCTGTGAAGAGTATGTACGAGGGAGCTAGGGCTACGGTGCGAGTGGATGGTGAGTTGAGTGAGTTCTTTGATCTCAATGTGGGATTGAAACAGGGGTGTGTGATGTCTCCATGGCTGTTTAATATATATATGGATGGGGTTGTAAAGGAGGTGCAAGGTAGGGCAGTGGATGTGGGGGTGGCCCTAATGAATGAGGGTGAGATTTGGAAACTTCCAGTGTTGCTGTTTGCTGATGATACAGTATTGTTGAGTGAAGATGAATGGGAGTTGCAAGGTTTGGTGAATGAATTTGGGACAGTGTGTAGGAGGAGGAAGCTGAAAGTTAATGTAAACAAAAGTAAAGTTATGGTGTTTGAGAGGAATGAAGTCACAAAGTGTGTAGTGAGGTTGGATGGTGAGGATATGGAGAATGAGAGTGCTTTCAAGTACTTGGGTAGTGTGATGAGTAAGGATGGAACTTTGGGGGATGAAGTACATGAAAGGGTACAGCAGGGAAGAAAGGTTGTTGGTACACTGAAAGCAGTTATGAGAAATAGGGAGGTGAGTATGGAAGTTAAGAAGTCACTGCATGATGGTATTGTGATCCCTACCCTGACGTATGGAAGCGAGGCGTGGACCTTGCAAGAGGGGAACAAGTCAAGAGTGAGAGCAGTGGAAATGAGTTACTTGAGAGGAGCATGTGGAGTGACGTGGAGGGACAGGTTGACGAATGAAGAAGTAAAGGAACGTTGTGGGGTAGATGTGGATGTGGTTGAAAAGATTAGGAGAAATACACTGAGGTGGTTTGGACATGTGAAGAGAATGGAGAATGAAAGACTGACTAAGAGGGTGTATGTAGGTGAGGTGGAGGGAGGGAGAGGGAGGGGTAGACCGAGGATGAGGTGGAGGGATGGAGTTGAGAGGTATATGAGGGAGGGGGGGGTGAGTTGGGGGGAGGGTAGTCGAATGGTGGGTGACAGAGTGACTTGGAGGCGTTTTGTCTGCGGCCACCCTTTGCGGGATTAGGGCGTCGGGCTATAGATAGATAGATAGATAGACGAGTGAAAAACTTATTACATGACAGTATTGTGATACCAACTCTAATGTATGAAAGTGAAGCTTTGACCTTGTTGGAGGGACAGAAGTCAAAAGTGACAGCTGTGGAAATAAATGAGTTATTTGAGAGGAGCATGTGGAGTTACACGGAGAGACAGACTGACAAATGAGGAAGTGAAGGATCGTTGTGGTGTGGATGTGGATGTGATAGGAAGCGTTAGGAGAAACACATAGAGGTGGTTTGGTCATATGGAGAAGCTGGAGAGTGAGAGACTAATGAGGAGAGTGTATCTGAGTGAGGTGGAGGGGGGAGAGGGAAGGCGAGGCCAAGGATGAGATGTAGGGATGGACTGGAGAAGTATATGAGAGAAGGGGGTGTGAGCTGGGAGCGGGGCAGTGAAATGGCAGGGGACAGGGTGACATGGAGGCAATTTGTTGCCTGTTTGTGGCCGCAGTGGCCACCCCATACGGGATTAAGGCGTTTGGCAATAGCTAGACAGAATAATAATAAATAAAAGTAAGTAAGCATGCTAATTTACTTCAGTATCTCCATATTTTACAGTAATTCCCACAAATATATGCAAATGGTTTGCGCTAGCGCTTAGTGACATTGTGCAAGCTAAATATTAGATTGCGCACTTGCACAAATTACAAATAATAGAAAATAATAATAAATAAAAGTAGTAAGTATGCTATTTTATCTAAATATCTCAATGTTTTACAGCATTTCCCACAAATATAGGCAAATGGTTTGCACTTGCACTTTGTGACATTACACAAGCTAAATATTTGTCACATTGCGCACTTGCGCTTGCGCAAGATAGTGAACTGTGCATTGCGCATTGCACTTGTGCAAGGTCCTTCTTCGTTTGTGCTGCCCACCACTGCTGATGGCAGAGGATAAAGTGACAGATATTTCTTTGTGGCAACTATTAAGCAGCAAGTATAAGGTTGGAGAATGGATGACAGAAGAGAAGAAAGTGGGGAGGAGTAGATCAATGTAGTAGATGTATTAGAAACTATGAAGAAAGTCAAAACAGGGAAAACCCTTCACAAGAACTCATGGAGTGTGGGGTGAAAGGGTGTAATACAAAGGAGAGTTAGTGACAGAATGGATATGGAATGTGCAGACTGGCCTGGGATGATGGTAGGGTCTCACAGGACTTAAAGCATAGAAATTTGATCCCATGCATAACTGTCACTGGGTCCAAATTTTCTACACACCAAACTGACACACCAATTAAAAGTTGCCCCTAAATGTAAATACAAAAGTGTATGCCAAACCTGAAGTTCAGTTGGGATAGGTCATAGCATGCTTGTTCTCGTCTGACAAAGATGCAAACTCCTTATTCAGCTCAATTGATGGTCAAATTGTAGTTGGACGGGGGGACATATTTGATAGGCAAACAAGGAGACTCATTCGTATCTCATGCTAAGGCTCAATGAATTTCACGCCACCACAATTCAGCATCTGGACTGTGGTGGCCCAGTTCCCTCAGATAAAAAGAAGCTGATGAAAGGTAGGGCACTTTTCCACAGGAATTAATATTTTATCTAAATTACCCTTTCTGGATCATCATCATCATCATCATCCCAACCTCCTCTTCTGACTAAGAGATGGGATGAGGCAGAATTCAGAAAGCAAGGAAAGAAAAAATATATACAGGCAGAGTTCATCATAATAATAAAATTTTAATAACCTAAAATCATCATCACCACTATTCTCCCTCTCTTTCTTTCTTTCATACTCCACCTCCTCTTCCTTCTCTCTCACCAGTAAACTGCCCCAATCTCTTCTAACACACTACATCTTAAAACAATGTTTAACCCTTTGAGAATCTAAGGACTCTTTTTGGTGTCATTTCAAATCCAACCTCAGAGATTGCGAAGATGAAGTTATTTGTCATTTTAAGATACTAGAAAACAGTATTAGTTTTCCCTAGCCCCAGGCTCCCACGCTCCTCATGGGACAATGTAGGATTGGATGATGGATGGATGGAGTTTAAGATACTTTTGTAAAATATTCACCATAAATTGTGGTTAAGCATAACAACAAGAGACTCGGGCATGATATCGCAAAATGCTTGCTCTGTACATGGTGGCCAGTGCGCGCTTCTTATGATTAAAGGTTTTGTCAATATAAATATATAATTGTAATCTATATCATTGTAATATATTCATCATTCATTCATTGCCAGACGCCATGTATCCCAGACGGGGTGGCCAATGGCTTAAAGTTAATTGTTTTACAGGGAGGGGCACTAATCCTCCACCAACCCCACTTGACACGTAGGGATGCCAACAGCATCTGGTGTTCCCAGGCGGTCACCCATCCAAGTACTAACCAGACCCACCGTAATATCACTATGAACATGGTTTATTGTAGTTACCATGGTTTAAAACAAATTTATATACTTTTTCTTTTTTCAGAATATTTTTCAACAGCAAGGTATAAAATTTTTTATTTTTGCCTAACTTCAAATTGTCATTTTCACTTTTTATTTTCTTTCTTTTCCTTTTTTTAATATTTTCACTTTTTATTTTCTTTCTTTTCCTTTTTTTAAAATACAGTAAAAGTCCTATTATTCGGCAGCTGATTATTCGGTAGATCCAACATTTCGGCAGTTTTGAGAAATAGTCCCATTTACGAAAATCATTGATTGTTCGGCAGATGTCCGGAATCATCTCGGCAGTCTAGGAAGTGTTATCTGTGGCCTGTAGGCCTAATGTTTCATTACATTTCTGTATGTTCACTAATTTTTATATTTTTATTCAGATTCAGGTATAGTACTGTATTGATTACAATATTGCACAGTATCATACACTACAGTAACCACCCCCACCAAATTAGCGAGGGTTACGTTCCAAGCCCCCACACTAATTCTTGAAATTCTTTCATTCTTGATGCCTTCCTGAAAATGACATTTACCAGTAATTGCGTAGCCCATGAACCACTGATACTGTAATGCATTACCCATAAATAAATGTTGCTTGTTAAATCAGTTTCCCCGTTGTTTTTAGCTGTACGGCTGTGACAGCTCCAGTGTTTTTATTCCTCAACATAATGGTGGGACTGTCCTGTTTAACTAAACCTAACATAACCGAGTTTAACTGTACCTAATAATTGAACCAAACCTAACCTAACCTAACCTAAAGTCAGAAAAATACTTAAAAATAAACTGGAGGAATATGAATTGCTAAGGTCTCTCTGATGAAAGTTAAACATACATTTAGTGCTCATTCTTTTGTTTGTTTTTGTGCTTAACATGAAAGAGAGAGCATTGATGCAAACAGTAATATATCCCATTAACCCCTTAATAATCTCCGGCACTGAACAACCTTTTACAGTACCGATGTCAGTGATGTTAAGTTAGTGTGAGCTATAAAGAAAACTGAACAATTATGGGAAGGGAACGAAGGTCACTGGTATGTTTACATGACTACGCTATGATTCCAAGCAGTCAGGCTGTCGGTTAATCTCAGATGTTTTTGCCCATTTGGTAAATACACCGTAACTTTATCAATTTTTCCGTGACTCATAGCGAATCATAGCATGGCTTTAGGAAGCTAAATAACACATTGCTAGGTGAGCCAGACGATTATCTTCCCATTTTTAAGAAAAATAAATTCATTTCAGAAGAATGGAAGAACTTTACGTACTCAGAGAGGGATTTAATTTCTTCCATTTTCTTATAAGATGTGAGGATTATCATCTGGTGCACCTAGAAATGTATTATTTAGCTTCCTAAACCCATGCTATGATTCGCTATGATTGGAGAATTGATAAAGTTACGGTGCATTTACCAAATGGGCGAAAACATCTGAGATTAACTGACTCCCTGACTGCTTGGAATCATAGCGTAGAGTCGTGTAAACATACCAGTGACCTTCGTTCCATTCCCATAATTGTTCACAGTTTTTCCATAGCTCACTAACTCGACATCGGTACTGTAAAGGGTTGTTCAATGTCGGAGGTTATTAAGGGTTTCATGGAATACATTACTGTTTCCATCAGTACTCTCTTTTCACATGTAAACAAAAAAATGAACAAAAGAGTGAGTGCTAAATGTAAGTTATAACTTTCATCAGAAAGACCTTACCAATTCATATTCCTTTACTTTATTTTATGCAATTTTCCGACTATTTTATTTTGTTTGGAAAAAGTACTGTATACAGCACTCACTCCAAACATATTTGTAATAATATAAGTAGTGATGAGTTCACCAATACAAGTGATGTACTGAGCTGGTAGGTAATATTCCGTATCATTTCAGCCATCCAGGAAGTGTTATCTGACTTGTAGGCCTACTGTGTCATTACCCTTGTATATGTTCACTAATTTATATATATATATATATATTTCAGATTCAGGTATAGTACTGTACTGATTGCAGTATTGTACAGTATACAGTACTCTCTCCAAACACAGTTGTAATACCATACCATAAGTGGTGATGAGTGTTCACCAATATATTTAAGGTACTGAGTGGGTAGGTTTTTGATTATTTGGCAAATCTAATTTCTCAGCATCATCCTGGTCCCACAGATGCCGAATAATGGGACTTGTACTGTACTACAATAAAGTACAACTATCACCACCATCATCCTTATCATCTAGACTTCCTTTTCCACCTTAGGGCAAGGTGAGGAGTAACAACATCAAGACAGCCCAGGTTTGCCCAATCCAATGAGCCAAGCTTCCATTCACTCATCATTCAAGCCCCCAGAATCCTGTCTCTATCTGATACACCAAAAACATTCACCATATTCTGTAGATTCAAATAAACATCTCCGATACAGTCAATTCAGATACTGTCACGTTAAAAAGGGGTGCCAAATCCCTGATCATGAGCTTCTCACAGCATTCATCCAGCCAGCTCAACCTCTTGTCAGTCCCCTGGCCTCACCAACATCCTTATCTCTCTTCCTCACACACTCATCCACCATATCCTTCCACCTACCTCGCCTCCTCCCTCCTTCAAATTCATTCAGATATACCTTTTTCACCGCTCTATTGTTATCCATTCTCTCCACATGACTATACCATCTCAGTACACTCTTCGATTCTGGTATCCACAGATTTCCTAACTCTGCATCTTTCATGAATCACATTATTTCAAATCCTATCCACTCTCTGTACTCCACATACATTCCTCAGCAGTCCCATCTCCACTGCTCTCACTCTTGACTCTTCCTTTTCATGCCACACCATAGTCTCACATCCATATGTTAAAGTTGGCACTAACACTCCTTCATGTAAGCCTCGTGCAGCTGCATCACTCGAGCCTCTGTTTCTTATCAAGGCCTTCATTGCACCAGCCACTTTACTTCCTTGTGTCACTCTACTTTCCACTTCTGCACATTTTCCTCCATTTTCTATCACTGTACCCAGGTATTTGAACTCTCTCATCAATTCCAGTCTCTCTCCATTCACTGTAACATCACACTGGGAGTCACATTCTTTCTCAATAACCATCACTTTACACTTTTCTACATTTCCTCTCAATGCACAGTGCTCACAGACATCAGCAAAACTCTGCACCAGTCTACCAAGTTCTTGTCCAGCATTTGCAAGTAGTTCTGCATCATCTGCATACAACAAATTTGAGACAACAAATTTTAGTGAGTGATGGACAGGGTGGTTATAGGAGTGGCAGAGGATGTGGGGATCAAATATCTGCAGTGAGACAGATAGTGGAGAAGGCTTGTAAGAAGGACTATAAGGTGATTATGGCATTCATGGATCTGGAAAAAGCATACAACAAAGTAGACAGACAAGGATTGTGGAAGGTTCTGCACATGTACGGTGTAGATGGTAAGATCCTAGGTGCCGTCAAGAGTTTTTATGATGCTTGTGAAGCATGTGCAAGGGTAAATGGGTATCTAAGTGAATGGTTCACGATTGATGTGGGCACATGACAAGGCTGTGTGCTGTCCCCATGGTTGTTCAATATATATATGGAAGGGGTGACGAGATAAGTAAAAACACGAATAATGGAGAGGGGGAAGCCATTGATAATGAATCGTGATGGATGGAATATCTCAAATTTGTTGTACGCAGATGATGCATACCGGACAAGAACTTGGCAAACTTGTGCAGAGTTTTGCTGATGTCTGTGACCATCGTGCCTTGAGAGTAAACGCAGAAAAGTGTAATAATATTGATGATGATGATAATCACGTTATTAGGCACGATACAGAGAGGGACAAACACTGAAACAGCACGTGCTGATGCAATGCAGTATCTGTATGCCATGACAGAAGGTTGGGTTGCTGTCAAACATTCATTTAGTCAGGATTACTACAGCCCTACCATTACAGCATATTATGGCGCTGCTTGGCTTCACATGTCAGAAGCTGTGTTCACGTGTTTTATCAGGGAGATTATGATATTTGTCCACCTCTGTATCGTGCCTAATAACATGTGATCACTACTACTATTTACTACTATTATTATTATTATTATTATATTATCGCTATAACTATGATGACACCTACAAAGCAGGATGGCAACAGTTTTGTCAGGTCGTCATATACCGATGCGAGACATTCGGCCTCTGTCTGTCTATGTCCAGTCATTTGTTTGTCCACTAACTCCTCCTAGGCTATTTGATGGATGTAAGTGAAACATCACAGGTGTATTTTAGTGGGCTGTAGGCATGTTGTGCAGTAGGTTATTTTTCCCAAACAGCTGTAGCGATCCCACAAAGGACTACAATGGGTTGTATTACCATGGCGAAATGATATATGGAAGGTCCAGTGGTGATGATAAGAACGGAATGTGGTCAATTATGTGGTTAATATATCAGTGCTCCGTAATATGAGCACTTTTGGCTCTGCAGTTTTTATATGTAATGTTAGGAATACTACACATCAATGCTGTTGTTGTTCCTATTATAATTATTAGTAGTAACCCGCCGCGTCTCAGCAGATTTTTCACCACTGACCCCCCCCCAATCCCGGCAGATTTTCGAAAAAAAATTTTCTAGCTAAAACCTCCGCTTTTATGTGAAATATTGGAAATTCAGAGAGAAAGTGCTCAGTTGAGTTTAGAAATACGGTAGAAGTAACAGTACCTTTACCATGTTCTCTCAGGCTAGGCTCTAGAGAAAACGTTTTCTATGGGAGAGGTAGCTATTCCAAACCATTCATAACTGGTTAGATATTTATTTATCTGGTATGAATTTATATGTAGTACAAGAGTATATTGGTTTTCAGACAATAATATAGGTGATATAAGCATTGTTCACTTACCAAACACATCAACATATGGCACCTTCTTTTACAACGTTACCGCCTCATAATTTCTGCTTGTTTCTTCCTCTGGCTTCTTTCTTCCTTTGTCCTCCACCTCAAGAATCACTTTTGCCTTGAATTTCGTCGTTGGAGAGACCGTGGTGAGACATGTCTTTACTGGCCACGTCACTGCTAACAGGTGAGTTGCCAAGAAAATGGTGTGCGGGGGGAGGAGAGGAAGGGTCAGGTGGGGCCACGCATTATCCCCACCTGGCGTTGGGTAGAGGAAGTCTCCCACGTGTCTACCAAAAATCACCCGTGAAACTTGAAAAATGTGCAAATGACGGACCTCGCAACTGCACAACACATGGATATGTCGTCGGGTGTCACCGTGACAAAATGTGGTGACGTATCTATACATCGTCAGGACGCCTCGGGTTAACACATATGACATATATTCACCGGTAAAGGGTGGACAACAGGCCTGGTGACCTAGGGGTAGAGTGGTGTTGGAGTGGGGGAGGAGTAGGGTTGATGGTGGCTGGAAGTGAGGGGGATGCAACTGGGGCAGTAGTGGGGGATAAGTGACAAGTTGTTGATGGTGGTGCAGGGAAAATGTGGTTGGCAGATACACAGACACAAGGACAGTCATATGTGTTATTATATAGATTTATAGTGGATTTGCTGTAGGAATAGCAGTAGTAGTATTGTGAGGGAAATCAGACACAGTCAGTAGGAAATGGGGGTTAGTAGTGGTAATCCCGTATAATGGTAGTAACAGATTCAGCAGTCTTGTGCTAACATTGTTTGTGTGGGAGTGATGATGTGACGAATAATGTAGTACAGTAGGTATTATAGGACCGGAAGACTAGTAACCCCCTAAAAAATATGACAGTATGCAGTAAGAGGATACTGGTAAGTAAGAGTAACAGAAGAGGCAGAGACTGAAGGAAAATAATGCATATATGGTGAAGCAATTGTTAAGGCCTGGATAACAAAGCGTAGCAGGATACCACTGCTGTATCTTCGTTGTCTCATAACGTTTTGTGTTGTTTACTTCTAATTTCATCTCGTTATAGTTAATTATTGGTGAATGCTCTCCGCTGCCGATCACAATGTGGTTTATTCGTCCACATAATTTCAACATTTATAACCATTCGCACAGCTACTGTGGGAGTCAGCATTAAACCCACAATCATTCTATATTATAGCTGTAGATAATCCAGGAATAACATTCACAAAAATTATCACTGCACTGATAATGACCAGTCGCAGCTAATATACAACTGGCTCAGTGCTTTATTTGTATCATGAGGATCCAAAACAGATGGGTCATGTCTGGACCAGTTTCACAGTACCCCATGATAACATAGTAGTCTATGTTATCATATGTGCTGTGTATGTTATGAATGCATATTTTGCAGGTGAATAGCATGGAAATGTTTCATTTCCATTTTCATTAAGTTTCACACCATTCGCCTCATAGCTCCGTACCAAACTACCAACCACCCACGGTTGTTCGTTTGCCAGTCCCCTCTCTAACCCTGACTTCCATTTCCTTCCACCGAGGGGGGTACAGAAACCCAAAAATGGCCAAAAAACATAAAAAAGCAAAAAAAAAAAAATCTGACACTTTTTCAACCATACTTTGAACTTGGTGCGCAGCACTGAACAGCTGTGTTTCCGCGTGAAGTCAAGCGGCCCCCTTGTTTCCTCCCTTCCCAGGTCCCGCCTACCTACCGTCGTGACTATACGCTTGTCGCAATGGCTGTCGCATGTGCTCGTTTTGTGAATAAACAGTGAATACACTGCAATACCTCACCACTAGACCACATGGGAATTTACAGTGTTGTGCAGTGTTAAGAAATTAGATTTCAGAGTACAAAGGAATAAGTGCAGAGTGCAAACTGGTGTGCTGCAACTAGCATGGCGCAAGTAAGAACAGAATGTGCAGTGTTAAACAGTTATAATTCACAGTGCAAAGGATGAAGTGCAGAACAACACTAGATTACTGTATGCATTTCATGAGCATTTTCGCCATTGCCAGGGCCTTAGAGGAGGCAGGTTACTCTTTGTAGCACCCATGGACGTGTTGTAAAAACCCTGTATAAAGCTTTCAGATCAGATAATGAAGGTAATGGAGAGACTTCTAGATGGCATGATTAGAGAAAGAGTGAATATTGATGAGATGCAGATTGGGTTTATGCCTGGCAGGGGGACCACTGATGACATATTCATTGCTCCACAGCTTCAGGAAAAATATACTGGGAAGAAAAGGGATCTGTATTTTGTTTTTGTTGATTTGGAAAAGGCCTTTGACAGATTCCCTAGAGAGGTGGTGAAGTGGGCAATGAGAAAGCTTGGCTTGGAGGAGTGGCTGGTTAGGGTGGTCATGGCTATGTGTGTGTGGGTGATCGCACCCAGGTAACAGTGAATGGAGATTTGAGTGATGAGTTTTCCGTGAATGTTGGTGTGCATCAGGGGTCAGTCTTGAGTCCCATGTTGTTTATCATGGTACTTAAAGCCCTCTCGTGTGACTTCAGAAACGGAGTCCCGTGGGAGATGTTCTATACTGATGATTTGGTGTTGATTGCAGAGAACGAGAGGGAGGCAGGGGAAAGATTTAGGAAGTGGAGAGATGGTATGGGGCACAAGGGCTTAAACGTAAATGCAGATAAAACAAAAGTGATGATATCTAGGGTTGGTGGCGGTACTGTCAAAAACGAGGGAGAGTGGCCATGTGCAGTTTGCCACAAGGCTGTGGGAAGTAATTCCATCTTGTGCAGTGTTTGTGATAAATGGGTGCACAAGAGATGTAGTGGTATCAGAGGTAGACTGCGAGATAATGCTGATTTTATGTGTACAGCATGTCGGGGAGAGCATGTGGAGATTGTCAGGCGTGAAAGGATTGAACTTGCTGGTGAATCTCTTGAGTGTGTGGAAGAGTTTTGTTATTTGGGAGACATGTTGTGTGCTGGAGGTGGGGCTAGCTCTGTGGCTAGGGTGAGAAGTGGTTGGAAGAAGTTCAGGGAGCTCTTGCCTTTCCTGACATTGAGAGGACTCTCTCTACATGCTAAGGGGTCTTTGTATACTGCATGTGTTAGGAGTCTAATGCTGTATGGTAGTGAGACCTGGCCAATAAAGGAGGAGGATATTCGTCAGCTCAGACGTACAGAAATGACAATGTTTAGGTGGATGTGTAGTGCATCCCTGTGTGCAAGGTCTGGGGGGGCTGGGCATACAATGGAAGAGTTGAGAGGTAGAGTGGGACTGGAGTGTATTGGTGTTGTGATGAGGAGAGGTAGATTGAGATGGTCTGGACATGTGGAGAGGATGGGGGATGATAATTGGGTGAGGAAGGTGAGGAGTGTTAATATTGGGGGTGGGGTTGTGAGAGGTGGTGTCACGGGGTTTTTGTGAATATGCAATATTAAAGAATAATATTCAATTATACTTGAGAACAGGGACAAAGAATTGGCTTGTGAAAATCAAGCAATGATTACTTTATGCCAGCTTACTTCGCCAATTCTCTAAGGACGAGAATTTATAAACTTTCTCAACAGTACACAGCAGAGACTAATTACTCACACATGCCGTTTAATGGTACTGTTAGCCTCTGGAGAAAGTGACTCCACCCCTGACAATCAATATCTAATGCTATTAATGATAAACAGGTTCTTGCAGGTGCATTAACTCCAAGTCAGCACAACGGATTTAAGTTTGATGCAAAAGGACTGGCCTAAGTATATTGCAAAGCGTTATACAAACTAGGAGCGGTAACAAAAATAAGCTTAATGTGGAGAAATAAAACACGAGTTTACATTACATTAAGCTCAAGAGAAAAGAACTGTGAATTTATTAATTACAATGAAACAAATTTTACGTTACATGAGTCTCAAATGAATTCAAAATAAGGAGGACACACTCACTCTCTCACTCAAAAGCTAAACTCTTAAGCCTAGGCAAAACAAAAGGAAAAATACTTGTCAGAAAAGAGGGCTGAGCGGAATGAACTGGACGTCGTTACTTAGGAAGGACACTGCCACACACGCTGAACCTCTATGCCAAATCATTAAGGAGATTCAGGAACTCGCTGGACAACGGCAGCACTGCTTCACACTGGGCCCAAACAAACCTGCACTCACGGCGCTTCAATCCTAACTGAATTCAAATTGATAGAGGGGCGAGTGTCGGCCGCGCTCTTGCTAACAGCTAACGGAATTAATGCGAGCGATACATGCCCATAAGAAATCACTCAGCGAAAGCGCCAATATCGCGCACAAGGATGATCACTTATGAAACAGTGAAAAATATTCTGAAAACACTCCCGATCGGGTGAATACGGGGACGGCTGACTGAGTGATACTTATTGGGAATTCAATAGAATTCGCGGTTTCCCAAGAAAGTTCAATGGCACGAGTTTATTTAGATAGAGAATAGAGCCAATTCGTGACAAGTAGACCGAGAAAGACATGGGATGAGGTCATTAAGTGTGACCTCAGGATTAAGGGAATGAACAGGGAGGCTGCAATGGATCATGCATCATGGAGAGCCGCCATTAGGTGACCAAGGCCGACGCATGTAAGCACGTTGAAGCCTTTAAAAACTAAATGAAATGAAACGATTAAGAATTGACTCAAACACTTTTGAGATACAGAATGTTAAAGCAATTGGACGATAGTTAGAGGGTTGGGAATGATCACCCTTCTTTGGAACTGGCTGAATGAGAGCAAAGGTAAAAATTGATAGACAAAAGGCGAAAGAGTTTGCCTATGCTGGGTGTAAGCACATTTCTTGAGAACAACAGGAGGGACTCCATCAGGCCCATATGCCTTGTTAGTATTGACGCCTGTGATGGCAGAAAATACATCAGCTGAAGAAATTTTAATGTCAGGCATGAGGAAGTCAGAAGGAGGAAGTGACAGAGGAACAGCACCGGAATCATCTAAGATGGAATTTGAGGACTGCCGAGATGATTTTGAATATCTGCCAAACAATCAAAGACTTTCGTAAATGGGACTATGTCTTAAAAAGTTTAAAAAACTGCCAAAATATTGGATCTACTGAATAATCAGCTGCAAAATAATAGGACTTTACTCGTATTTTCATTATTTTTTTTTTTCTATGGTATTATAACTGATAATACATTTATTTTATTAAGGGCATGTTGAATGAATAAGAATGATGTAACCTAAAAATATATGCCAAATTATTCATTACCTGTGCAACTTCCAAAAACTTTGAAGAAAATTATAAAAATTTTACTTTCATTAAAAAAACAAAAACACATACAAAAATAAAACACAAAAGGGACATACGGTGGATTAGCTATGCGTGCCGTGTCCTGGGCAACACATGTCCAAAATTTAACAATTGTAACTTTGTGCAGAAGTAGGTGAGAATGAGAGGGCAAAAGAAGGAGTGTGTATAGTTGTGAGAAAAAGATGGAAGAAGAGCATAAGACAGTATGGATCAGTTGGGTCAAGGATTGTGTGGGTAAGATTGAAAGTTGGAATACAAATGTGGGTGATTGTGTGTGTCTATGCGCCAACGCAAGATCATGCAAGCAGAGTGAGAGAAGAGTTCTGGACAAATGTGGAAGTGTGCATGGAAAAGTTTGGAAGGAATGAGAGAGTGTTTTTGCTCGGTGATATGAATGGTAAAGTAGGGGATGTGAAGGTGGATGAAATAGTTGGTGAGTGGCGTGTGCCTGCTGCGATAGATGAGAATGGCAGTGCATTAGTGGACATTTGTGCTGGGAGGAGGTTGGTGATAGCCAATACCCTCTTCAGGAACAAAATGATCCACAGGTATACATGGCAAGTGATGAGAAGGGTGGGTGGTCAACTGAATGAAAGGAAGGCAATGCTTGATTATGTGTGTGTGGATGAAAGGATGCGAAAATGTGTAATGGATGCAAGAGCTTATAGAAGTTGGGGGAGTGGACTTTCTGACCACTACTTGGTGGTGGCCAGAATCAAGGTCCAATTAGGATCGAGAAATAGAAGAAGGGAAGGACAGGAAGAAGGAGTATTTGTAAGGAGAGTGGAAAGGTTACAAGAAGATGAGAAAAAGGCAGAGTATAAGAGAGAAGTGGAGGAACGATTGGGCAAATATGAATTGGAGCAGATGGGGGACGTGGAAGGTGTGTGCAGGATATTTACAGAAGAAATATGTGCAGCATGTGATGCGGTGTGTGGGATGAAGAGAAGACGGAGGGGGGTGCAAGGAACAGCATGGTGGAATGAAGAGGTGAGACAGGCTGTGGCACAAAAGAAGAAAGCATACAGTGAATGGATGAGAAATAGGGGCGTGGAAGAAGTTGAGAGGTGGAAGAGAGAGTTATACGTAGAAAGAGAGAGGTGAAAAGATTAGTAAGAGAGAGTAAGAAGAAAGCAGATGAGGAATTTGGAAGGAACTTGAGTATAAAGAGGAGGGACTGTAAGAAAATGTTCTGGAAAGAGGTGAAAAGAGTAAGACAGAGTGGAAGTGAAGTTAGCAGGGGAGTGAAGGATAAAAATGGTAGATTACTAATGGAGAAGGGAGAAATAGTGAGCAGATGGAGAGAACACTTTAAGGAATTGTTGAACATACAGGATGGAAGTAATGCGAGTATAAGTGGCTGGGGAATGGCTGGGAAAAAGAGGGAGGTGAGAAGACAGGAAGAAATCAGTAGGATAGAAGTTGTGGAAGCAATGAAGAAAGTTAAATTGGGGAAAGTCCCAGGAATTGATGCAGTGTGTGGTGAAATGCTGAAGTATGGGGGAAGAGATAGTAGTAGAATGGATATGGAAAATGTGCAGATTGGCCTGGGAGGAAAGTAGAGTCCCGGAGGATTGGAAGTCGGGTATAATTATTCCCTTGTACAAAGGAAAAGGGGGAAAAAGAAGTGTGTGGAAATCATTGGGGCATCTGTCTTCTTAGTATAATAGGAAAAGTGTATGGTAGGATACTTATTGACAGAGTTAGAGAAAGAACAGAGGAATTAGTTGGAGAAGAACAGGGAGGCTTTAGGAAGGGAAGAAGTTGTGTAGATCAGATATTCATTCTTAGATCTTTAGTGGAAAAGTTTCTAGAGAAGGGAAAGAAGTTGTATGCGGCTTTCATGGATTTGGAGAAAGCATAGGGCAGGGTGGATAAACAAGGATTGAGGAAAGTATTAAGAATATATAGAGTAGATGGGAAGTTCTTGAATGCTGTGAAGAGTATGTATGATGGTGCTAAGGCTGCAGTGCATGTGGATGGTGAACTGAGTGAATTTTTCTCTTTGAAGGTTGGGCTGAAACAGGGATGTGTCATGTCTCCATGGTTGTTCAATCTGTACATGGATGGGGTAATATAAGAGGTACAAGGTAGGGTAGTGGATGTTGCAGGCCCTGGTGAGAGAGGGTAGTGTTTGGAAACTCCCTGTACTGTTGTTTGCAGATGATACTGTGTTGTTGAGTGAAGACAAAGGAGAGCTGCAAGGCTTGGTGGATGAGTTTGGGAGAGTGTGTACGAAACGGAATCTAAAGGTGAATGTAGGGAAGAGTAAAGTGATGGTCTTCGAGAGAGGTGAAGTCAGTGAATGTACAGCGAGGTTGGATGGTGAGGAATTGGAAAATGTGAGTACGTTTAAGTACTAGGGTAGTGTGATGAGTAAGGATGGAGGTTTGGAGGGTGAAGTGCTTGAAAGGGTACAGCAGGGAAGAAAGGTTGCTGGTTCCTTGAGAGCAGTGATAAGAAGCAGGGAGGTGAACATGGAAGTGAAAAAGTTACTACATGACAGTATTGTGATACCAACTCTAACGTATGGAAGTGAAGCTTGGACGTTGCTGGAAGGACACAAGTCAAGATTGAGAGCAGTGGAAATGAGTTATTTAAGAGGAGACTGTGGAGTCACATGAAGAGACAGGTTGACAAATGAGGATATAAAGGAGCGTTGTGGTGTGGATGTGGATGTGATAGGAAGCGTTAGGAGGAATACACTGAGGTGGTTTGGCCATGTGGAGAGGATGGAGGGTGAAAGACTGACGAAGAAAATGTATGCGAGTGAGGTGGAGGGGGGAAGAGGGAGGGGGAGGCCGAGGATGAGATGGAGGGATGGGATGGAGAGGTATATGAGAGAGGGGGGTGAGAGTTGGGAGAGGGGCAGTGAAATGGCAGGGGACAAGGCGACATGGAGACGATTTGTTTGTGGCCACCCCGAACAGGATTGAGGCGTCTGGCGATAGATAGATAGTAACTTTGTGCATATGGTAGAAATCCAAAAATTAAGTTGTCTTTCAAGACCCCACATGGCATTCCAGGTTACGTTTTTTCACCTGGCATATAAAGGGTTAATATCTCTTCATCCCATCCCTGCAACACATCTTTGGCTTTCTCCTACCACTCTCTCTCTCATTCATTCACCTCTCCACCCTATCCCTCCACCTCATCCTCAGTTTCTCCTTCCAGCTCACTTACACATACTCTCTTAAGTCACTCTCAATGTTCATTCCCTCCACATTGCCAAACCATCTCAAGGTACTTCCAACATATTCCAGCACATCCACATCAACACCACAGTGCTCATTAACTTACCACAGCCAAATCAAATGCAGAAATAGACAAAGTCAGTAATGAATTCATACTCTAGTGAAAGTTTTTTCAGGTGGTACTACTACTACAAGAATAACTTACCACATCCAAATCAAATGCAGAAATGGATGGTGGATCAGCAATAAATTCATAGTCAGGTGGTGGCTCCTTGGGTGCAGTTGCCTCCAGCACTGCCGAGCGCAACAACTCCTGCTGCTTCTGCTGCTGAACTTGTGATACCGTTTGTTGCGGCAACCGACCCGCAGGCAAATCTTTATCTCCTGTGGATAATAATGAATGATAATCATAATGATAATAACAAAAGAAAATCAACAAGCATTTCTCCCCTGAATTGGTACGGAGCATTTGTTTTTGTCTGACCTGACGTGACTTATTTTCTTTGATTTACTGAACACTCTAACAAAGGACTCAATATGTAATACCTTCTCCTAGGCAACCTCTCCATGTCTAGTCACTCCAAAATAAAAAATGAATGGCACAGTGAAATAACAAATAGCTGACCTGGTTTTCCTGTGCGACATTCATTGACCTTGTGCTGGTAGTATGCATGGTATGGGTCGCCAGGGTTGAGGAAGTTAAACTTAGGGTTGTTCTGCTCATGCTGACGGATCCGAGCCTCAAATTCTGGACCATTTCGTGCCACGAAGTTTGCAGTCTTGTCAACAATGTCTGTGGCTGAATGAAGGAAAAATGCGAGTACAAGTGTAATACTGTACAGGATTTTTTGCTGCTGCTGTTGTGGCCTCAGGCTCATTTTGATCATGAACCTGCTCTACTGCAAACTGATGCTGCCCTTTACCTGCAGTTTGCACCATACAACCTCCACACTGTCCACCACACAACCTCCACACTTTGCACCACACAATACTGTGCACCACACAACCTCCACACTTTGCACCACACAATACTGTTCACCATACAACCTCCACACTTTGCACAACACAATACTGTGCACCACACAACCTCCACACTTTGCACCACACAATACTGTGCACCACACAACCTCCACACTTTGCACCACACAATACTGTGCACCACACAACCTCCACACTTTGCACCACACAAAACTGTGCACCACACAACCTCCACACTTTGCACCACACAATACTGTGCACCACACAACCTCCACACTTTGCACCACACAATACTGTGCACCACACAACCTCCACACTTTGCACCACACAATACTGTGCACCACACAACCTCCACACATTGCACCGAGCAATACTGTGCACCAAACAACCTCCACACTTTGCACCCTGCACGAAAACGTGACCCCAGCACAATGCTAAAAACCACAAAATGATGCTATGAGGGTCGACACTGCTGGACCCAATCAGACGAAGCAGAATAAACTATGAAGCCATGCTACATGACAGCCACAGAGGCGGATTTCAATCACCAAAAAACAGAGGCGCTGCTACCCAATTGCAGATGACACAGCCTTTGTGAACACAGAATCAAGATTTGGTTTGGGCAGCAGGAGAGGCATCCCCTGTGGCACTCAGTCTATGCCTCACCCTGACAGACACACCACGATGCCACACTGGACCTGACCCTGACAAAGTCTCCCTCATGCCGTCACTAGCCAAGCCATGAACACACACACACACGTGTTATCACTTAACGCACCTATAACTACCCACATTCACTGACTCCTAAAAAATATTTCTTTCTCCATTAAGTATGGAAGAAGGGTAGTAGCAAAAAGGAATATTTGGCTGCCAAGCGTAGGGCTACAAGAGAGGTATACAGGGCAAAGTCTGAGTCACAGAGACTATTACTTGATAACCTAAATCATGGGGAAAGGAAAAATATACTTAGGGTGGCAGGTCAAGTGAAGAGGGATAATCGGGATATTATAGGTGAGCAATGTGTGAAGAATGATGAAGGAAGGGTAGTGGTGAACAGTGAGGATATTAAAGATGCATGGAGAGAGCATTATAACCGGTTGTTGAATGAGGAGTTTCACTGGGACAGGGAAGGTTTGGAGCCAGCAGATCCAGTGTCTGGCCCTTGGCCTTTGATTGATACTGCTACTGTGAGTGAGGCAATAGGCAGGATGAGGGTGGGGAAGGCAGCAGGTGTGTCTGGGTTGACTGCCGAAATGTTGAAGGCCTCAGGCGATATAGGGGTGAGTTTAGTCACTGACCTGATTAACAGGATTATTTAAGAGTGTGTTGTCCCAGATGATTGGCTGAAAAGTGTAAATGTAAATGTATATAAAGGGAAGGGTGATGCCCTGGAAAGAGGAAATTATAGAGGTATAAAGCTTTTGGATCAGATAATGAAGGTAATGGAGAGAGTTTTAGAAGGTATGATTAGAGAAAGAGTGAATATTGATGAGATGCAGTTTGGGTTTATGCCAGGTAGGGGGACCACTGATGCTATATTCATTGTTCGACATCTTCAGGAAAAATATATTGGTAGGAGAAGGGATCTTTATTTTGTTTTTGTTGATTTGGAAAAGGCCTTTGACAGAGTCCCTAGAGAGGTGGTGAAGTGGGCAATGAGAAAGCTTGGCTTGGAGGAGTGGCTGGTTAGGGTGGTTATGGCTATGTATGTGGGTGCTCACACCCAGGTAAGAGTGAATGGAGATTTGAATGATGAGTTTTCCGTGAATGTTGGTGTGCATCAGGGGTCAGTCTTGAGTCCCATGTTGTTTATCATGGTACTTGAAGCCCTTTCACATGACTTTAGAAACGGACTCCCGTGGGAGTTGTTGTATGCTGATGATTTGGTGTTGATTGCAGAGAACAAAAGGGAGGCGGAGGAAAGGTTTAGGAAGTGGAGATGGTATGGGGCACAAGGGTTTAAGGGTAAATGCAGATAAAGCAAAAGTGATGATATCTAGGGCTGGTGGCGGTACTGTCAAAGACGAGGGAGAGTGGCCATGTGCAGTTTGCCACAAGGGCGTGGGAAGTAATTCCATCTTGTGCGGTGTGTGTGATAAATGGGTGCGTAAGAGATGTAGTGGTATAAGAGGTAGACCGCGAGATAATGCTGATTTTATGTGTACGGTGTGTCGGGGTGAGCAGGTGGCGATTGTCAGCAATGAAAGGATTGAACTTGCTGGTGAATCTCTTGAGTGTGTGGAAGAGTTTTGTTACTTGGGAGACATGTTGTGTGCTGGAGGTGGGGCTTGAGCTAGCTCTGTGGCTAGGGTGAGAAGTGGTTGGAAGAAGTTCAGGGAGCTCTTGCCTCTCCTGACATTGAGAGGACTCTCCCTACGTGCTAAGGGGTCTTTGTCTGTGGCATGTGTTAGGAGTGTAATGCTGTATGGTAGTGAGACCTGGGCAGTGAAGGAGGAGGATATTCGCCGGCTCAGACGTACAGAAATGACAATGATTAGGTGGATGTGCAGTGCGTCCCTGCGTCCAAGGCCTGGAGGGGCTGGGTGTACGATGGAAGAGTTGAGAGGTAGGATGGGACTGGAGTGTATTGGTGCTGTGATGAGAGGTAGACTGAGATGGTTTGGACATGTGGAGAGAATGGGGGATGATAATTGGGTGAGGAAGGTGAGAAGTGTTAATATTGGGGGTGGGGTTATGAGGGGTAGACCGAGAAAGACATGGGACAAGGTCATTAAGTGTGACCTCAGGGTTAAGGGACTGAACAGGGAGGCTGCAATGGATCGTGCAGCGTGGACAGCCGTCATTAGGTGACCAAGGCCGACACATGCAAGCATGTTGGAGCCTTTAAAAACGGAAATGAAAACGTGGTACCGTAACTTGTTGGAAAACAAGTATTCTGTAATTTTCCCTTGTGAACTAATCATGAGTGTCTTGGATACAGTGTTGGTGATGTGTTAACATATCTTAATAATATACTCCTCACTCTCCCAGATAGAGTTTGCTATTATCCCCATTGTGAGTACCAAACATTTATAAAGGCAGCAAACCTAACATACTACAGCATTATACTTTAGCAAAACAGCTCCTGCATAACCTGAACACTAAACAGGCAAGTCACCACATACCTGACGTGCCACACACTGGCAACCTCCGCTCAAAAATCGCTACAAGTCCATCATCCTCTTTTGGAGGGATTAGAAGTGAACTGAACAATATTTGTTTAACAAGCAGTGGAACCATCTAGTCATATCAGCACCACTGTGCGAAGGCCACCCTCTCCACCACCAGAATACAGGAATACAAAAGAAGTACAGGCAGTGCTCTCATATCACACTGGGGCTGGGGCTTTATTTATTTATTTTTCTTTGGTAGGAGGGGGCACTCACCATCCACTCACTCAATGTAGTGCTGCTCTCGAGTGTCTGTCCTTTCCTTTCCTTCCTTCCTCTTCTGTCATTCTTTACTCCATTCTTTCCTCGTCTTTCTGCCTAGGGATGACTTTACAGTCCCTCTTCTATCTATCTTTCCTTCATTCTTTCCTCTTTCCTCTGCCTATAGGTGACTCTACACTGAGTGACAAGCCAAATGGTTTCCTGTACACCAGGAAACCATTTACTGCACTGGGTGGTAACCATATAACCAAATTATGGCACCTGGTGGTTTAGAGGGTAATTACAGCACTCCAATCGGATGGAGCTGGTGAAGGTTTATATCCACGGGGTTGTTGGGGTGTATTGCTCACGTAATGCCACTCCGGGATGAGTGAGGCTGGTCACTCTCATCTTAAATGTCAGGATCAACTTGCCTAGTCCCAGGCTCCTACGCTCCTCATGGGGCAACGTAGAATTGGATGACGGATGGATTTTTTTTTTTTTTTTTTTTTTTTTTTCCAGATGCCATAATCCCATCAGGGATGGACACAAACAAATCACCACCATGGCATCCTATCCTCTGCCATTTGGTTGCCTTTCCCCCAACTCACACCATCCTCTATCATATAATACTCTCTCCACTCCACTCCATCCCTCCAATTCATTCTAGGTCTCCCCCTCCACCTCACTCTCATACACTGTCAGTCTCATTCTCCATCCTCTCCACAATCCACATAGCCAAACCTTCTCAGAGTATCTCTTAACACATTCAATCACATCCATAAGCTCACACCCTCCTTTATTATATACCCAGAACAGTAGGGCCCCGCAACTAACGTTTTTTTGACTAGCGATTTCAAGTCTAGCAATAGGATAGAAACTGTCTTCAGCTTCATAACTAGTGACAAAAACCTCAAAACTAGCAACTCCATGCCAATCGTCGTCTAGTGAGCGAGCCGCACCTACCAAGCGAGTCACATGGCATGTTTCAATTCACTGTTGTCCTGCCCATTGCTACGCTAGTGTGACCTTGCCCTTTTTTTATACCTGGCTACCCCCAGTGTTCACTGTTTTTGCTAGCCTCATGGCTTCTGTGGCTGGTGGTGGAAATGGTGGTGAACCTAACGACTATGAAGGGTTTGAAAGTGATGATGAGATACTACATGAGATACAGAGAAACGCTGGTGCTTGACAGGGTAGCAATGGTGGAGAGGAGGGTGGCGATGGTGGTGGCGGTGCTTTCTCCCAGTAAGTATGTGCACTCCCAATTTTTTCTTTCAATAAACAGCATTCTGAGCATGTAACGGTGACTTTTTATTGCTCTGTCCTATTAATTATAGTAAGTACATAAAAATGTGACTATTTAGTGGATAAAAGTAGACAAAAGGGGAAAATAGTTGAACTTTGTAAATGTTCCAGTCTATTTTTATTTTTTGCTATATAAAGCTTGCCTCCAAACTAGCAGTTTCACAACTAGCGAGGTTTCATCAGTCTCTTAAGATCACTAGTTGCAAGGCCTTACTGTAATCCCTCTCCACTCCAAGCCTCCAGTTCATCCTAGGTCTCCCCCTCCACCTCACTCCCATAAACTGTTCAAGTCAGTCTTTCATTCTCCAGCTTCTCCACAATCCACATGGCCAAACCTCTGAGTATCTCAACATTTTTCAGCCACATCCACACCAATACCACAACATTCCTTTACTTCCTCATTTGTCTGCCCATCTATTTCATTCAGTTTTGGAAAGACTCCTCAAACTGAACTGTTTAAATATAGCTACCATTGCTTTCCTACCTACAAACATTTGAGTATGGCTACTATGCACACCATGTTTGAGAATCATTTACAGGCACTGTGCTATCAGAGGTTGAAGTTCTCACTAAACACTGAATCATCCTAAAAACTACTGTATAAACTCTCATTCCGAATATCCAATTTCCAAAAACCTCCACATTCCATATGCTTCTAAGTGATACTAACACTTTCAATTACATCCATAAGCTAACACCCTCTACCATATACTGTATACAGTATACTCTGTCTTCACAGTCAATACCTAACTGAAGACAAAGTTTAGCTGTGAACAAGTAACATATAGGTTAACAACAAATGATATATTACTAATATATGGTTAACATTATTATTATTCCATCATCATCATCGGGACCTCCTTTCCCACCCTAGGGCAGGGTGAGGAGTAGCAATGTCCAGACAGCCAAAACTTGCCCAATCCAATGGGCCAAACTTCCATGCAGTCACCATTCAAGCCCCCAGAATCCTGGCTTTATCTGATACGCCAAAAAACATTCACCACGTACTGTAGCTTCACATAAACGTATCCAATAGAGTTAATCCAGACACTATCACGTTAAAAAGGGGTGCCAAATCCCTGATCATACGCTTCTCCCCACAACATTCTTCCAGCCAGCTCGATCTCTACTCAATCCCATAGCCTCACCGACTTCCAAACCTCTCTTCCTCACACATGCATCCACCATATCTCTCCGCCTTCTCCTTGGCCTACCTCGCCTCCTCCCTCCTTCAAATTTTCTCTGATATACCTTTTTCACCACTCTATCATTAGCTATCCATTCTCTCCACATGACCATACCATATCAGTACACTCTCTTCGATTCTGGTGTCCACAGACTTCCCACTCCACATCTTTCATGAACAACATTATTTCGTATCCTATCCGCTCTCTGTACTCCACATACATTCCTTAGCAGTCCCATCTTCACTGCTATCACTCTTGACTTTACATTTTAATGCCACACCAGAGTCTCACATCCATATGTTAAAGTTGGCACTAACACTCCTCACATAAGCCTCGTGCAGCTGCAACACTCAAGCCTCTGTTTCTTATCAAGGCCTTCATTGCACAGCTACTTTCCTTCCTTGTATCGCTCTACTTTCACATTCTTTTGTACATTTTCCTCTCTTTTCTATCACTGTACCCAGGTATTTGAATTCTATCACCAATTCAAGTCTCTCTCTCCATTCACTGTAACATCACACTGGGAGTCACCTTCTCTCTCAATAACCATCACTTTATTTTCTACATTTACTCTCGAGGCACAAGGCTCACAAACATCGGCAAACGCTACACTAATCTACACAGTTCTTGTCTAGTATTTGCAAGTAGTACTGCATAACTTCCAAAACACAGTATAGTACATCCCCACAATACAGTAGTTTCGAGTACGTGATCCCCCTTGCACGCGAGGATGTATTTTTTTTTTTTTTTAGTGTATTTTTTATTAGTAGGCGAACTGAACTCCTTGTAAGCAAGACGAGCAGTGAAGAGTGGCCCAAATCCGGGGTTACTCCAAGTACGCGACATTACCCCCCCAAGAAGCAATAATGGTTACTTACGCTCCGCCCACCTTATGACGTCGATGCTGCTCACTCGTCACGTGATGCTCATATGCGCCGCTTGGAAGGTGGTGAGGAGAGAGTCCCAGCAGAGGAAACACACGCGCACAGAGGGTACACTTGCTGTTCCAGGTACGTCCCCGTGTACTCTACGGCTATTTTTTTTTTGTGAGCCAGGATGTCTGCCCCCTCCTCCAGGAAGAAGTGCATCACCCATTCCATGAAGATGCAAGTCATTAGGAAGAAGGAGAGTGGGAAGAGTAACACGGCCATTGACAAGGAACTTGGCTTGGCAGAATTGTCCGTGCGAACTATATGGGGTAACAGGGAGGCCATAAGGAAGACTGTGAAGACATATGGGATGGTGGCATTGGACGGGAGAAGCAGGCTGACCAACCAGGCTATAATTCTTATGGAGCGGTACCTGGCTACATTTATCCTGAGGAAGGAGAAGGAAGAAATTCCACTGAATGGTCACTACATCAGGGACCAGGCCAAGATTTTCTACAAAGCTGCAGCTCTGAAGCTTGCTGTAAAGAAACCATTTAAAGCCTCCATGGGATGGCTTTGCTGCTTTCTGAAGAGGAAGGAGCTATGTCACATTCGCCTCACGGAGGAGAGTGCATCAGCGGATGAAATGGCAACCACGGATTATCCAGCCATCCTAAAGGGGATAATCAACGAGGTCGGCTACAGCAGGGACAAAATTTACAACACTGATGAAACAACCCTATACTACAAGGCTAAGCCGAAGTGTACTTATATTAGTAAGCACCAGCGCCAGGCCTGGGGCAGAAAAATCAACAAGAGCAGGATAACAGTCATGTTCGTCTTGAACTTACCAGGCTCACACAAGATGGGTCCTGTTGTGGTGCATACCGCAGCACACCCCAGAAGTTACAAGAATCTGCGCTGCATGGATGACAGCGGAGTATACTGGTACAGCAACTCCAATGGTTGGATGAGGAGTAGCATCATTTCATCCCTGATACCGTTGCAAAATCCCGGGAACTTGGCATCCCCTTCAAGGTGCTTCTCATCCTCGACAATGCCTCAAGTCATCCAACCTGGCTAGCAGACCTCAGCAAGGAATGCAAGATCGATTTTCTGCCCCCAAGAACGACCTCTCCCATCCAACCGCTAGACCAGGAGTTGATTCCAACGCCTCTACGATCACCTCCGCAGCAAGACCGACAGCTGTGAGGAACTGCAGGCAATTCTTGACTTGAACACAGTCGGGAGTGATGTCATGGACGCCTAGGATGGCTTGGACTTGCCACCACTTTCATCCTCACCAAGCACAGCACCCACACAACCAACTTCAACTCCTGAGAAGACTATTATGGCTTTTTGGCGGTCATTCAACCTCAAGGATGCCATCACTCTCTTGTTGTCCTCTTGGACAGATATAACCACTGCAACATTTAACCATGCTTGGCGCCTCCTTGTACTGCACCTGTGTGAAATCGCATCGGGAAGCGGCTTTCAGTCCCTGGCCGCTGCCGAGTCAGCCACTCTCACAAGCGCACAAGCTGTGCCAGGGTTTCAGGCCGTCTCGCTGGAGGAGATCAGGGGTTTACATTTGGCAGCAGCAGAGCAGGATCCCCAGGAAATCATGCAGCTAGTGGATGAGGCTGACGCAGAGCAGGAGATCACAGCAGAGAAGGCAGTAATACCAGTGATGGAGAGTGAAGATTTGTCCATGATGGAGATCAGCCGGGTACTGTGTGCCCTTGATAAATTCAAGGAAGAATTCAAGGACATCGAAAGCTCTCAGTTGCGAGTCTAGGAGGTGATGTCTTCACTGGAGAAAACCTTCCGCTACTACACAGACAAGTAAAACCAGGAAGTAAACAGACGGAAGCAAACACTCCCATTACCTTCAAAACAAAATGAGGAATCACTCCCTTCAACATCAGAGTCATTTCCGGAGGAGGATCAAGAGACTGATTCGATGTCTAAGGTGTCAGAAATAGACTTTGAAGGGTTTATGAACGAAGTGAGTGCATTAGCTAGTGAACGTGTCGAAAGTGCTGCTGACGAGAGTGGTGAGGAATGTGGTGTGTCGGGTGATGCAGTTGATGCACGCTGGGTGCCTCATCCAGCCTCGGATCCTCTTCTTACCTCCATCAAGCCTGTTGTCCTCTTGGGTAAAGGTGAGCAGCCATATTCTTGTTGGTTTAGTTAAACCATATCCTTGTTGATTTAACTAGTAAAGCCATTATCCTGTTGGTTTACTTTATCTCAGGTAATATGTCTTACATAGTTTCCCTGTATAGTACAATACTTAGGTCTGAATGGCGTCTCAAGGGTTGCCCATGAAGGGGGGTGGTGCCCATATATAATTTTTCCCATGAGTTTAGGCTACGTATTCACAGTATGCGAATTCCTATTACGCGACATCCTCTGCTGTCCATATACTTGCGTACTAGGGGGATGTACTGTATTCCATTTTCCATCAGGTATTTGGAACCAAGCAGTTCCAAATTGAGAGTTAGTACCATATTATGTATAGTGAATGGATGAATTTATTGTGAGAAAAGCTAGCACCAAGCCTAGGGATGCTATGTGGCACTAAGGTAGCAAAAAAAGGATGGACTATTAAATTAGATGCAAAATGTACAGAGCAGAAAGAAAGTAATATCAGAAACAGAAAATGTAGGAGAGATACCAGGGAAATTAGTAAGCAATGGGGGCAGGGTAATAATGAGAGGAAGGAAAAATCAGAGCTACAGAAGTGGAGCAAGAATGGCAGTCAAAAAAAAAAAAGTTACAGCGTGAACAAAGTGGCAGGGGTCGCCACTCATTAGCTGACCGTGAGTGAGGCGGATGTGACCCAAGCAAAGACGAGCAATGACAGTTATGTTTATTGAAAAATGTTTCTGGTGTGGGTTATGTTCCTATAAATTTCCTTCTCAAACCATTAACCTGCCCCATCCCGACGTTTTCTGGGCAGTGGTACGCCCCAGTCCCGACATTTTTTGACTTTTTTTTTTTTAGGCTCAAACATTCGCTTTTGGTGAGAAACATCGAAAATTCATAGAGAAATCACTCACCTGAGGTTTAAAATACTCGATCCAGGTACTAGTACCTCCTTACCTGACTGGGTTTTCTAACAAGCTGGCACCAAAGAAAATGAGTTCTATGGGAGGGTAACTATTTTATCCACTCATAAACAGTATTTATTTATTTACTTGGTACGAATTTATATGTAGTACAAGAGTATATTGGTTTTCAAACAGTAATATAGGCATTATAAGCATTGTTTCACTCACTAACTCATCACCATTCATGACCTTTTTTTCCCACATTACCTGATCATCATTTCTGACTGTTTCTTCCTCTAATGCTATGTAAACTTTGTCCTCCACATTGTCATCGATTGGGGAATCACTCTGGCCCTGAATGTCTTTATTGGCCAGGTCACTGGTAACAGGTGAATTGCCGAGACAATGGCGTGCAGGGGGGGGGAGAGGTTATGCGGTGTAAGGCACTGTCCCTGCTTGGCATCTTGTAGAGGAATAGAGGAAGGTGTCCCGTGTATACATGCCAAAAATCACTCGCGAAATCACTCGCGAAAATTGAAAATTGTGCAAATTAGGGACCTTGCAATGTTCCCGCGTTAATTTACGTCTCCGGGATATGAGTGCACATCATGTGAGGACGTGAATTCACGTCTCCGGGACGGGGCGGGTTAACAAAGATGGGTGGTAACTATATAACCAACCTGTACATGTTCCCTGTGTGTTAACAAGTGGATTGGTGGAGGGTTAGTGCCCCTCCTCGTACAACAACCAACTCAAAGACAAACGGTCACCCCCTACAGGACTGTGGCATCTGGCTATTACTAGACAAACAGATATAGTATGGTATGCAATCAAATTCAAGGCTGCTGATAAGTGGTCATTTCTTGTTATTCATGGGTATTCGCAAACGGTCACACCCACAAATAATAAAAACTCATCAAGAGACCCCACTGTATTAATGTAACTATGCAATGTCATTAAGAAATAGACTGGTCACCAGAAATTTGTGGTTGGACAAAAATAACAAATTACCAGTACAAAATAAGAAAAAAAAAAAAGCTCAAAGTACAAAAGGTAAAACTCTATGACAGCTTCTGTAATACTGTACGGTACAGTAATCCCGCATATTTCGCGGTAGTTACGTTCTTGTAACCCCCGCGAAGTCAATTCCGCGAATACTCTATTAACAATTGAAAACTTGCACTTGTGTCCACCATGCTGCCCATCACACAGTCCATGTCCATACTGATTGCGAGACAATTCGCCGTCAGACAATTCCCCGTCAAAACATGGACGATTCCCCTTCAGAACAATTCGCACCCTGGACGATTCCCCGCCATTCTATAAATATACTAATCAGTACGTTCATCAATATACTTATTAATTAATCAATACTTTAATAACTATATTTCAGGGGGATCCAGCAGTCTATGTTCAGTAGCGTAGGTTCTGGATATTATTTATTAGTTGCACCTTTAGTCAATAATTTATTTGTTTCTTCCTCGCTGTAGTCGCCTTTGAATTATATTCTAGCGTCACCCATAGCTATCTTCATTAATGAAGGCGAATTGTTTTGTGTTTGTTGTGACTGCGAATTGTCCCGAAACCTCCATACTCAGCCCGAAATACCTTCTTACAAGATTGAAAGCACATACTCCATTATGAAGGAAAAACGTAAACACCGTACTGTAATACACAATTATCTACACATTTATTAACAAAAAGTACAAAATAAAAAGATGCATTAACTGGTGATAGCAAACACTCGCACGTTCGTTTCTTAGCTTGTCCAGTAACACAATTTTCTCTGCTAAGGTCATAACTTGATCGTTTTGTCACTTTGGAGTTCTTACTAATTGTATTATCAGCCTTTGGTGAGGCTGGCTTACGTCCTGGGGCCATGTGGAAAGCAAGTGGGAGGCAAGAGGCTCATATCATAGTGTGGTTACAAGCACACCAGCCACTTAAGGCAGTCAGGCGTGGACTGAAGAATGCGGGACAGAGAGCAGTGTTGCCATATCCAAACAACGAAATTATGCTAGGGCAATGAAAAAATTATGCTAGATTGAGCATATTTGTTCCAAGTAAAAAATGAATTATGCTAACTTGAAGCTAAATGATAAAATTCTATACATATTCGTGCAACATATTAATTATGTATTGTTTACTATGAAAATATTAAAATGAACCTACATACAGTAAGAGGATAAATATCGGTATCTACCCATACTGCTTTTTCCCACGAAACTTACGTTTTTCTGATGGATTTTGATGTGATTCGTTCGATTTTGAGCATCATTTCCGTCGGAAATAACCAGATTTTGAGATATGCCCCCCCCCATCCCCCTGAAATAATGAGGGATCTTTGGGGAATCGGGGGTTATAGGGAGGGGGGAAAACACAGAAAATGGTCATTTCCGACTGAAATGAAGCTGAAAATCGAATGAATCATACCAAAATCCATCGGAAAAACCTAGGTTTCATGGGTAAAGTACAAAGCTCAAACTTATCCTAACCTAACCGAACCAAACCGAACCGAACCTAAAACAACCTAACCTAACCTAACCTAATCCAACCCAACCAAGCCCAAACTGAAAGTAACCAATTATTCAAACATCTTACCTTATTCGTCTCTCTCTCTCTCTCTCTCTCTCTCTCTCTCTGATTTGTAGCTTTTATAAAATTATTCTAAAAATATTCCATTCCATTCTAAATTATGCTAGAATGATTCTAAAACTTCTAATATGCTAAAAAATATTCCAGACTCGAAAATTTGATCAAAATTATGCTAAAAGAATAAAATTATGCTAGATATGGTAACACTGGCAGAGGGGCCACGGGAAAGGGACAGAGGGTGGCGTGAGTTTACCGCGCTACAATTGGAAGCTGCGGGAATTTCAATTTTTTTTTTTTTTCTGTATATTCAAGGATATTTTTGTTGAACTTATTAATGCTAAGAAAATCCGCGAGAGGGCAAAACCGTAGACAAAAAATCCGCAAAAAATGCGGGATTACTGTACTATTATTTCTTTTCTTTGGTAAATTTGCCATGTTAATCATTCAAAGTTATTCTAATAATTTTTCAATCTAACCTAACCTTATCAAGCTAGTCAAACTAAGCTAATCTAACTTATCTAACCTAGGCAATCTAATAATACCTAATAAATTAACTAAGCTGAGCTAAATACTCTAATCTAACTTAACCTAACTAAACTAACCTGGGGGAACTGACTGTCCAAAATTTCATGAATCTCTTTTCCTTTACAAAATACTGTGCAGAATAATATAAATATCAAAGAAATAAACTTAAAATTTGTAGACATATACAATTTCAGATCAATGAACCTCATCAATATTTACATGCACTATCTCCTGAGGCTTCCCAAGCTCTATCACACTACGACTCTCTCAACAACAGCTTTCGTAACTACTTCAACACATGCAAATCAATCACGAAATGTCACTGATTAGAAAACTACAGGTCTCCTCAAAACCATTTCACCAGTACATCAGAAATAAGAAAGCAGGTGCAGCCTCAGTAGGCCCCATAAGATTGGACAATGGTGTGTTAACATCAGACTGTACTCAGAAGGCAGAAACTTTTGCTACACATTTTTGTACAGTTTACTCAACTCATGCTCCTTACGCTCCCTTCCCTCACCAAACTTTTGAGGGTATCCTCGACACAGTGACCCTATCCTTGCAAGAAGTGAGAAATAGACTCGCAGCACTGGACCCGAACACCAGTATGGGACCTGATAGCCTCCACCCCAGTCTTCTGAAATATTGCCCAGCCTTAGCCTTACCCTTGTTTTTGATATTTCAAAAGTCTGTCACCATTGGTAAATTGCCACAAGATTGGAAAAAATCCATTATCATTCCTATATTCAAGAAAGGCTCTCGACACAAACCTCTTAACTATAGGCCTATTAGCCTAACCTCTGTCTGCTAAAAAACCCTAGAAAGATTTATTACAGAGGTATTATACAATTACCTTGACACTAATGGAGTGCTGTCAAATGAGCAGTATGGATTCAGACAGGGTAGAACTGTAGATGACCAACTGTTACTCGTGTATAATGATGTTACGGCGTGGGTGGATGCTGGGTATGTTGTGAATGTTGTCTTGTTTGACTTTAGCAAAGCCTTTGACAGCATCAACCATTCGATACTCACTGACAAGCTGAGGCTACTTGGGGTCAGTGGTTCCTTGCTGACTTGAATCTTTGACTTCCTGTCAGGCCGCACCATGCAAGTGTCTGTGTCCGGCTGCGCCAGTTCCTCAAGGAATGTTCTCAGTGGTGTTCCCCAGGGATCTGTTCTAGGCCCCTTGCTCTTTCTGGTATATATAAACTTTCTACCCTCATACATACGCTCCAAATGTAAATTCTTTGCTGACGACATGAAGATTTACCTCAAGTTGCGCCAAAACACTTGTTCCACATTAGCTGCAGATATAAGTACATGCCAGAAGGACATTGATATGGTCTACAATGTCGCTGAGTTCTGGGGTTTACGTTTCAATCTTGACAAGTGTACTGTTCTGCGATGTCAGAGAGGCCCAGTAGACTGGAATTCTATTGGTGCACTTCAGTACTATCACATGAACAACACCAGCCTCTCCGTAGAAACTACACACAAAGACTTGGGTATCTTGGTTGACAGTCCACTGAAATTTCATTCCCACATAAGAAATACAGTACTGTAAAAAAGGCAGCAGGCCTGGCAAATAATTTACTGAAGTCCACCCTCTGTCGAGACCGAGATTTTACGTTGACTTTATTCAAATCCCACATCAGACCCATCATGGAGTTTGGCTCCACTGTATGGAACACAGGCTACCACAGAGACCAGAGGCTCCTGGAGTCTGTACAGTGCAGATGGACTGAGCAAATCAGTGGCCTGTCCGAACTCAGTTATGCTGACTGTCTGAAAAACCTGGGCCTGTATTCTGTAAAAGGGAGACTGATCAGAGCTGACCTCATTAAATGCTGGAAAATCTTCCATCGCCAGTCCCCAATTGCACCGCCTGAGCTTTTTTCTCTTCCTCGTTAACTCACACCAGGGGCCATAGATTCAAGGTGGCCAAGCCCCGCACTTCAGCCGAGTGTAGACGCAGGTTCTTCAGCATCAGATATATAGACCTCTGGAACTCTCTTTCAGATGATGCTGTTAGCGCTGACTCAGTTGCATCATTTAAAAAGTCCCTCCATTCACAACTAGGTCACATCCTGTTGGACTATATTGAATAACTATGATTCATAATTCGAAGTCCTTCAAGTATTGCAACTACCGTGCATATGGCACAAAACTCAGCCTCTAATCAATAGTCTATTGTGATGATGATGTATATAGGAAACGGGGCTGGTGTGCCAGCAGGTATGGGCTGCCCTACTTCTTGAAAAGCAGATTCCTACCGAGCCATACTGTTAATTGTAATAGGGTAGCCAACCAGGTGAGTACACTCAAACAGGAAAAGCAACATCTGGCTATCTGTCCTATCAGTGGTATTATATTACTTATTTGCACAGCAGGCACATGCAAGTTTCAAATCCCCCACAATATGTTATGCAACTAAGAGTCTACCGTGAACCGGGGTGACTTCGTACGATTTTGAAGGTTATTTCATCCTGACACAATTTATTTTGGCCAAAATACTGATGTTAAGTATTACATACGTACGTGAGCCAATAACCTGTAAGTATCTAACAGCCAGATAATCTCAGTATCTCCATCTAGACGTAGTAAAATATTTTATAGGTGTCCGAGGTCACCCCGGACTGGGGAGACTTCGGACTGCCTTGGGGTGACCCTGGACACTCATTAGAAATGCACTGAAATGGGCCCCTAGTAGCTCAGCTGAATGTTTGGACAGTTCTGGGGGGTCTTCGGACACTGCGCGACTTTTAAAAAAATTGCTGAAAAAAATACAAAAAAATACAGAAAAATTACAAGTAAATAGTAGTGATATATAGCAAAAATAGATGAAAAAATAAATTTTCCATTGACTTACAACCCCAGTTTAGTTGATTATACATATACATTATAGGGAGTACATTCTCACGCTATGCGCAGGTTAAAGGCACAATTGTGACTGACTGACCGGACGGTTTAAAGCGTGCCGGCTATTTAAATGCCTAATTAAAGGGAACTTGGAATGGAGGAACAGAAGATAGGGAAGGAAAGAGCTAAAGAGTGAAGGAGCTTGGGAAGGAATGAGAGAAGGAGCTTGGGAAGGAGAAACAGGAGTTAGGAATGAGGAACAAGAGGAGGGAGTGGAGACGAACTATAAGGATATCATACCGGTACCGTACCATATGGTAACTTAAATAATATGTGTTCTCACATCATATTTCTTAGCAGCAAAAACAAAGATAAGCATGCAGACTGTGTACATTGTACAAAATATGTTTTATTACATATAAAAAAAGCAAATTAGATATGCTGTCTGACCTCAACCCTTTAAATATCCATTGTCCGAAGTTACCCCTTTAAATCCCAAAAATGCGTAAACATTCACTCATGTCATGTTTACATACATTTAAAATGCAGATTTTAACCCTTTCTCTGTTCCAATCTTCAAGTTAGACGTTAAAGTAAACCTCTAAATGTGTATAAGCGTGCGGTTTGTTATGATTCGTTCACACCAGACCAAGTTTTCCCGTTTTCATTTTTTCACCAAAAAATAGCATTGTCTTTATTACAATATATTCACCAGTGGAAAATAATATTTTAAAAAGATAATTATACATAACATTTTACAAAACCTATGGAACATTATCCAGTTTAAAGATATGCGATATCTTTCTTCGTTTAGCAGCTGCGTAGCATTTAATCTTTTTATGCAAATTTCGTCCGAAGCCACCCCGTGTCCGAATTCACCCCGGTTCACGGTATATTCTTCCAAGTTCATCAAAGTACAAAACAATAAAATTCATTTACAAGCAATAAAAATAAAACAAGCTTACAAGGCCCAAAGTACAGGCTAGGTGATACAGCAGTGACATGATAACTGGCCATGACGTCAATGCTACCAGTGGACAGAAACTAACATCTCTGTCCTGATCCATAAACACACTATCATTGAGTACAAAAATATACGTTCCTTTTATGAATTCAGACTCTGATGATATTTCTACTTCCAATCATATCTAGAAATGTTGCAAGGGTAATTTATTACCAAACGGGCACGGTGATTCCACATACAGCATATTTTTAAAAATCTCACAATCTCACGATAAGTAAATCTGGTACACATGCAACACAAACAGTCAACTGTTCCACTGTGAGTGAGATTGGAAAAAGATCAAATTTTGAGGGTAGTTAACAAAGCAGCCAGGCTGCATCACTCAGACTGGCCGTGCCTGTGTATCCTGTGTTAAAGCAATGGCAAACTTCATGATTTAACCAAACCTAACCTAATCCAACCTAACCTCACTTGCATGTGGCAGCCAGCTTTCAAATAAAATATGCACGTTAGGAACGTTAAACATGGCCAGCTACTGGCGGATGTTGGCGGCACATTTAAGCATACTAAATTCTCATTTATAGCTTTCAAGAGTAAATTTATAAAAATGGCCAATAGTTGTGGTAAACCAGGGATAATAACAAGTAACCTGTGAAAAAGACTCATTTCAGCAGAAAATACGGAATGGCCGCACCTGTTTGCTAAAGAATCAATTGTTGCGGTATAACTTTAGAAGTAACCAATGTTACTGATTTTCATTATATTACGTCCCTGAACTATTCTAAGACTTACCTTTTAAGCCTAGTTTGAGTTGGGGGAACAAATTTTGTAGGGGTAGTCATATAGTGGCTTAGGTTAGGCTATCGCTCAGCAGCGGATGAATGTTGCGCCATATTGGCTGGTGCAGGTGTTTGCACTCAGTCTGTCAGGCCCTAGGTTTGGTTAGGTTAGGTTAGTTTGGGTTAGTTAAATGCAGAATAGTATGTTTTCAATTAATTTTGATCTTGATTTGGGGGGATAAACCCACTTTTGGAAATCTTACTCGAAATTACAAAAGGGGCATTTTCCCCCCAAAATGAAGGTCAAAACTAATTAAAACACAGTATTTTGCATTGGAAACTATAAAAATAATAACAAAAGAAAACGTTGGTTACTTCTAAAAATTTACCATTGTTGCAAGTACTGTACTTAGATGTCAATTATTATGTTGGCCTACGCTACAGCAACCTTTATTAAAATCTTAACTAGTGTCAATCGGAGCTCTCCTAGATTTTGTCCCTACAAAACAGGAACCATGTGTGGTACTGGTGTCAACATAACTACAGTCAACGCCCCTGCCATACTCAATATACTCAAATTAACCATGTAATAAAGGATACTCCTCACTTCAGGCGGGGGATAGATGAAGCCCACCACATTTTTCTTCTCTTCACTCGGCGGAGCCTCAACTGGCGGCATTGTAGTGGTATTTGGTCGACGCTTAAGCTTGCAGTAATCCTCGCCTGCTGGCAAGAGCTTCAGTGATGGCTAATGGCACAAACAAAATGACAATATAAACGTTGGCCTCCTTCCTCGGCCACGGCCATGACACTCAATACACGGCAGCCCCTCACTATTTTCAGGACTCCACCCCTACCAATTTTATTATTATTATTATTATTATTATTATTATTATTATTCCATCTTTTTTTATTACTCACTATTTACAGACGGTTTCAGCCAACTTTAAAGGAGATTTTTCCAGATGGATGGGCTAGATTTTCATTAAACCGTATTCCTCTGGAGTATTGTAATCATCTATTAATAATGATATTAATAAAAGTCACGTGACTGAAGGGAGTAAACTTTTTTTTTTTCATTTTTCTACTACCTAAAGGTGTTATTCACTTTTTGGAAGTGCTTATTTTTAGCGTTTTGCCTCCCTCACAATTTTCAGGATTCCATAGCCAGAATCCCGTAAGGAGTGGCCAAAAACAAATCACCACCATGTCACCCTGTCCCTTGCCATTTCGCTGCCCTTCCCCTAACTTACATCCCCCTCTCTTCTGTACCTCTCAACACCATCCCTCCATCCTTGGTCTCCCCCCCTCCACCTCACTCACATACATCGTCTCCACATTCGGCCCTATAGGGTCTCGACTCCACATGGCTGAACCACTTCGATGTATTTCTCCTAACGCTTTCTACCATATTCATATCGACACGACAACGCTCCTTCAATTTTCGGGTAAGTGCTGAAGAAGGTGTGTGGCAAGTCCCTCCATCTTCTTTTGTTGTATTATATACTCTGTATACCTTTACAACAATAGAATTTCAGTCAATCTAGTTTTCGCCTATTTCTTCATACCCTAAACACTGCCTCCCTCACGATTTTCGGGAGTCCGAATCCCGCAAGGAGAAGCCACAAACATGTCACCCTGTCCTCTGCCATTTTGTGCCCTGCCCCCAGCTTACATCCCTACTCTCTCATATACCTCTCTACTCCATCCTTTGTCTCCCCCTCCCTCTCCCCTCCTCCACTTCTCACGCTCCCAGTTTGTCCCTCACTCTCCATGCCCTCCACTCCATCTCTCCATCTCATCGTCAGTCTCCCCATCCCACTCCCCCCCCAACACCACATTCACATATGCTCCTGTAATGTCTCTCAGTCTCCATCCCCTCAACACACCCAAACCACCTCGAAGTATTTCTCTTAATGCTTTCCATTACATTTACATCCATGTCACAACAGAGCACTTCCTCATTTGTCAGTTTGTTTCTCCATGTACTGTAGCTCCATGTGCTCCTCTCCACTGCTGTCATTCCTGACTTGTTCTTCCAGTGAGGTCCAAGCTTTTCTTTCATACATTAGGGTGGGAATGGCATTGCTCTCATGCAGTGTGTTTTTTTGTTTCCATGCTCCTTTCCCTGCTTTTCCCTGCCTTCATTGAGCCAGTAACCCTTCTTCCCTGCTGTACCCTCTCAAGCACTTCATCCTCCAACTTCCATCCTTACTCATCAGATTGATCAAGTACTTCAATCATTTACATTTTCCATTTCCTCATATCCAACCCCATCATGCATTTAGTGGCTTCATTTCTCTTGAAGGCCACAACTTAACTCTTCCCTACACTCACCTTTAGACTCCTTCTTAAATACTTTCCCAAACACATTTACCAAGCCTTGCAGTTCCCCTTCATTTTGACTTAACAAAACAGTATCATCTGCAAAAACAGAACAGGAACAGGAAGTTTCCAAACAGTCATCCCTCAGTAGGGCCACTCCAACATCCACTGCCCTACCTTGTATCTCTTTAATAACCCCATCCATTTACAAATTGAACAGCCTGGGAGATATGACACATCCCTGTTTCAATCCAACATTCAGATGGAGAAATTCACTCACTTCACTATCTCGACACACTGAAGCCCTAGCACCCTCATATCAGGAGTAGACTGTAGCACCAGTCGAGCAGGGCAGTACTCCCAAGGCGGATGGAAAGCTGATGACAGGGAGTGCTGGAGCTCCTGTTTCATCAGCCCTCAGGACTAGTTCCTGACCAATCCCCTTTGCTGAACTTCAGTGTCTCAGTTACACAGAGAGTAGGCCAGCATGCTCTCCAGTACAAATTTCTCTAACTATCTACACCAAACTGCATGCACAGTACACACTACACTTCCTTTTCCAAAATTCAAAAAAATCATGGCGTCTCCACACTCAGCCTCGGAGTCCCCAGGGGAGGGACCATAAATGCCCCCACCTTCCGCCCCTCTCCCGGTGATGACTTGAGCTGTCTGGAACCACTGTCTGACTCACTTCTTCTTCATTTCTGCAACATTTGCAGCCTCTAACTTTCGTGCTGTTGAGCACCACCTCTCCTCCTCTAAACCTCACCTTCTCTTTCTGACTGAGACTCAGCCGTCTGAGGCAACTGACAGCAAACCCTTTTCTGTATCCTCCTACTTTCTCTTGGGGGGCGCGGTAGCACAGTGGTAGCGCGCTGGACTCGTAATCGGGGGATTGCGAGTTCGAGCCTCGCCCGGGCTGCCATGCCGGGAGTGGTAGCTCGCTCCTGTAACCCTAGCGGGGCTATATAGTCCAATACAGGGCTTAGCTCGGGGGAACTCCATTTCTCCCATTTCCTACTTTCTCTATACTCATTTCAAGCCAAATGTGGCTGTTGTGTATATATACGCAACGACTTATCTTGCTGTCGTGTTCCTGAACTCACTTCTTCTGAATTCTCTACGTTCTGGCTTCGGCTTTCCTGTCATTCTCTGACTAATTATATCTGTGTTGTTTACTTATCCCCTTGTTATGCTGGTGTTTTTAAGGCGACTTCTCGTCGTAAATACACTAGCTACTGAAGTGGGGTCCTCTTTCTAGACCGGAAGTAAAGCACCAGCAAGGGAACAGGACATAAAACCCAGGCAGTATACCTTAACACATCTATTACCTTAATTCTAACTGTAACAACACACGTAGAGTGATATTTGAGATACAGGGGAACAGAGACACAGAGTTAATATTCAGCACCACAAAATAGAGTTACACTTAGCACACACTACAATGTTCATACAGGGAGATCTTGAATTATCTATGGTATTGTTTATGTGTCATTTTTAGGCAGGATATATGTAGAATGGTTCACAAAGAGAATAAACAAGATTGGGAGTCTGTATGGGAAATATTACTATAAATGAGGTGGGGTGCGGATAGCGACACTTGACATCGTCACCTTGTCATGGCGACACTCACACTCAGGCTTTTGACGGGCCCGTGCACCCTTACCTCAGGTGTTCACAGAAAGTTCTCTTATATGGGGGGACATGGATAATTACAATAAAGTTCATTCTCTGCCCTGCCAACACTGAGTTCTTGTGGGCTACTATCAACTACACTGTTCTTCACTTAGTCACTGTTCACTGCTCTTTTTCCCGACTTGTTCTTGACACAGGGAGGGAGAGTCACTATTTTCCTATATCTCCTGGGTAACGTTCACTCTGGGTCACACTCGTAGATGGGGTGCAGGGAGGCTCTCCCGTCTGGGGGCCTCGACCTGATAGGCGGCCCTCGTGCTGGGGCCGCGTCGGTGTGGTGCAGGAGGGCCCTCTGGTCTGGGGGCCTCGACCTGATAGGTGGCCCTCGGGACTGGGACCAAACAGCCGGAGTAGTCGGTCCTGTCGTCTTTGGCTCCGGGGAGTGAGGGAGCCCGGATCGCCTTCGTTAGGAGCTGGAGAGTCTGGCCTGGGTGTCCTGGGACTGCGGGCACCAAGGGGAAGAGGCGCCGTCAGGACTGGACTGCGGCAGCGTCTCCTTTGGGGCTCGGGCAGGAACAAGGAACTCCTGGGCGTGGGCGGTAAGTCCGATATCGGGCCTTGCCACCACTCTAGCGTCTCCTCTGGGGCTTTATTCCTGGGTAGTGACGAAGGGCTTCCACAAGGGAAAGAGGCTGGAGAAGGACTCACGTCACTCGTGTCCTCTCTAGTACGTCCTGAGGCCGGAGCCTTGGGTCGCCTTACCCTGGTACGTACTCTGGCTGTAGCTGTGGACTTGCCCGGCGTACGAGGAACAACTGAAGGGCATACTAGGCCGTCCCTTCCCCGCCACGTATATAGACCGTCGGCATGGTGTTGCTCCCGTAGTAGGGAAGGGCTACACGTACGGTAGCAGGGGCTCTTTACCCTGGTCCGTACTCTGGCCGTAGCCGGAATCTGATCTGTCCGATCAGGAACAACTGACGGGCGTACTAGGCCGTCCCTTCCCCGCCACATATATAGAGCGTCGGTGCGGGGTTGCTCCTGAAGGGGAGAACAGCAAGAGAGGGATGCACTGGGGCAACTCTCTCTCTCTGGTGTACTAAGGCCGGAGCCTTGGGTCGCCTTACCCTTTGTATACTTTGTTAGGCCGTAGCCTTGGGCCTCCTGCCCTTGGGCCTCCTGCCCTAGAGGGTGTAACAAAGCCATCAATACGGTGTTACCTGGGACTGAATCTTGTTCAGTCCCACCCCTATTCTGACGACCATTGCTCTGCCCGCAATGTAGTTTCCTTTCCCTGGTCACCTGGGGTTGGAACAATTGCGGGGATCGTGATGTCCTGGTGACCCTCTTGATCGGGGTCACTAACCCCATCGTTGTGTCCTCCTGGGGTGGTGGTGCGGTGGCGTCCCGGTGGTGGGGTGGGGGGTGGTGAGGTGGAAGGTCCGGCGGCGGGCATGGCGGGCATTTTACCCCTAAGTCTACTGACTATCAAAAATTCTTCGACTATCTTACTTCTACGATGGAACACATCCTATCCATTTCTCCTTTCTCTGAAATCTCCATTTTAGGAGATTTCAATGTTCACCACCACCTTTGGCTCTCCTCTCCTTTCACTGATCCACCTGGTGAACAAACCTACATCTTTTCTATCCTTAATGACCTAGAGCAGCTTGTACAGCACCCTACCCATATCCCAGACCGCCTTGGAGAGAGCTCCAACATACTTGACCTCTTCCTTACAACTATTCCTTCTGCTTACACTGTTAATCTTTTCTCTCCGTTGGGCTCCTCCGATCACAACCTTATCACCATAACCTGTCCTATCACTCCGGTATGGCCTGTGGACTCTCCAGGGAAACGTCGTCTGTGGCATTTTGGAGCCGCAGATTGGGAGGCCCTCAGGCAGTACTTCTTTGATTTTCCCTGGAATGATTATTGCTTCCATGGCCGGGAGCCATCTGGGTGTGCCTTGCGCATTACAGAGGTTATTCTCTTGGGCATGGAAGCATACATTCCTTTCTCGTATCCTTTGTCTAATGCAAGAAAGCCTTGGTTTAATCACGCTTGTTCTAATGCTGTCCGCAACAAGGAGAGGGCCTACAAAAGGTACCGGAGCCAACCCACCCCTGAATCACATCATCTTTACATTTCTGCCCGGAATCGTGCTAAGTCTGTTCTTCGCTCTACTGAAAATAATTTCATCAATATTAAATGCTCTTAACACTCCAACTCGAATTCTTCGAGATCCTTCTGGCACCTTGCTAAAAGCCTTTCTAACAACTTTACCTCATCATCCTTCCCTCCTTTTTTCTACTCTGATGTTTCTGTAGCTATTTCTTCTACTGATAAAGCAGATCTCTTCACACAGACTTTCTCCTCCAATTCCACCTTAGACGATTCCGGCACTGTTCCTCCATCACTTCCCCCCTCTGACTTCCTCATGGCTGACATTAAAATTTCTTCAGTTGAAATATTTTCTGCCATCACTGGCCTCAATACTAACAAGGCATATGGGCCTGATGGAGTCTCTCCTGTTGTTCTCAAGAACTATGCTTCTGTGCTTACACCCTGCCTAAGCAAACTCTTTCGCCTGTGTCTGTCAACTTGTACGTTTCCTTCTTGCTGGAAGTTTGGTCTCATTCAGCCAGTCCCAAAGAAGGGTGACCACTCCCAACCCTCCAACTATCGTCCAATTGCTTTAACGTCCTGTATTTCAAAAGTTTTCCAGTCAATTCTCAATAGAAAAATTTTAAGGCATCTTTCCTATCACAACCTTCTTTCCGATCGTCAGTACGGGTTCCATCAGGGACGCTTCACTGGCGATCTTCTCACCTACCTTTCAGACTCCTGGTCATCCTCCTTTCGGGACTTTGGCGAAAGCTTTGCCATTCCACTTGACATTTCAAAGGCTTTCTATCGAGTCTGGTGTAAATCTTTAATTTCCAAACTGCCCTCTTACGGTTTCTATCCTTCTATCTGTGCCTTCATCACTAGCTTCCTTTCTGGTCATTCTATAGCCGCTGTTGTAGATGGCCATCGTTCTTCTCCTAGATCTATCAACAGTGGTGTTCCTCAGGGCTCTGTCCTATCACCAACTCTCTTCCTTTTATTCATCAATGACCTTCTAAGCTGTACATCTAACCCTATCCACTCATACGCTGATGACTCCACCCTTCACCTTTCCATTCGGTTCCCGCGATGCCCATCTCAGCAGTTACTTCAACAAACAAGGGATGAGGCTATGGCACACCTAATGTCTGACTTGGCTCGTATCTCTGACTGGGGTAAAAATAATCTGGTTGTTTTTAATGCATCTAAGACTCAGTTCTTACACCTATCAACCCGACAAAATCTTCCACAGGTATACCCACTAATGTTTAATAATATTCAGCTTAATCCTGCATCATCCTTAAACATGCTTGGGGTTTTATTTACTCAGAACTTATCTTGGAAAGATCATATTACATCGTTTCGTTCGTTTCGTTTTTAAAGGCTCCAACATGCTTGCATGTGTCGGCCTTGGTCACCTAATGGCGGCTCTCCACGCTGCACGATCCATTGCAGCCTCCCTGTTCAGTCCCTTAACCCTAAGGTCACACTTAATGACCTCGTCCCATGTCTTTCTCGGTCTACCCCTCCCAACCCCACCCCCAATATTAACACTTCTCACCTTCCTCACCCAATTATCATCCCCCATCTTCTCCACATGTCCAAACCACCTCAATCTACCTCTCCTCATCACAACACCAATACACTCCAGTCCCATCCTACCTCTCAACTCTTCCATTGTAAACCCAGCCCCTCCAGGCCTTGGACGCAGGGACGCACTGCACATCCACCTAATCATTGTCATTTCTGTACGTCTGAGCCGGCGAATGTCTTCCTCCTTCACTGCCCAGGTCTCACTGCCATACAGCATTACACTCCTAACACATGCTGCATACAAAGACCCCTTAGCACGTAGGGAGAGCCCTCTCAATGTCAGGAGAGGCAAGAGCTCCCTGAACTTCTTCCAACCACTTCTCACCCTAGCCACAGAGCTGGCTCCAGCCCCACCTCCAGCACACAACATGTCTCCCAAATAACAAAACTCTTCCACACACTCAAGAGATTCACCAGCAAGTTCAATCCTTTCACGTCTGACGATCTCCACCTGCTCACCCCGGCACGCCATACACATAAAATCAGCATTATCTCGCAGTCTACCTCTGATACCACTACATCTCTTATGCACCCATTTATCACACACACTGCACAAGATGGAATTACTTCCCACGCCCTTGTGGCAAACTGCACATGGCCACTCTCCCTCGTCTTTGACAGTACCGCCACCAACCTTAGATATCATCACTTTTGTTTTATCTGCATTTACCCTTAAACCCTTTTGCCCCATACCATCTCTCCATTTCCTAAACCTTTCCTCCGCCTCCCTTTCATTTTCTGCAATCAACACCAAATCATCAGCATACAACAACTCCCACGGGAGTCCGTTTCTAAAGTCACGTGAAAGGGCTTCAAGTACCATGATAAACAACATGGGACTCAAGACTGACCCCTGATGCACACCAACATTCACGGAAAACTCATCACTCAAATCTCCATTCACTCTCACCTGGGTGTGAGCACCCACATACATGGCCATAACCACCCTAACCAGCCACTCCTCCAAACCAAGCTTTCTCATTGCCCACTTCACCACCTCTCTAGGGACTCTGTCAAAGGCCTTTTCCAAATCAACAAAAACAAAATAAAGATCCCTTCTCCTACCAATATATTTTTCCTGAAGCTGTCGAACAATGAATATGGCATCAGTGGTCCCCCTACCTGGCATAAACCCAAACTGCATCTCATCAATATTCACTCTTTCTCTAATCATACCTTCTAAAACTCTCTCCATTACCTTCATTATCTGATCTAAAAAGCTTTATACCTCTATAATTTCCTCTTTCCAGGGCATCACCCTTCCCTTTATACACATTTACAATTATACTCTTCAGCCAATCATCTGGGACAACACACTCATAAATAATCCTGTTTATCAGGTCAGTGACTAAACTCACCCCTATATCTCCTGAGGCCTTCAACATTTCGGCAGTCAACCCAGACACACCTGCTGCCTTCCCCACCCTCATCCTGCCTATTGCCTCACTCACAGTAGCAGTATCAATCAAAGGCCAAGGGCCAGACACTGGATCTGCTGGCTCCAAACCTTCCCTGTCCCAGTCAAACTCCTCATTCAACAACCGGTTATGATGCCCTCTCCATGCATCTTTAATATCCTCACTGTTCACCACTACCCTTCCTTCATCATTCTTCACACACTGCTCACCTATGATATCCCGATTATCCCTCTTCACCTGACCTGCCACCCTAAATATATTTTTCCTTTCCCCATGATTTAGGTTATCAAGTAATTGTCTCTGTGACTCAGACTTTGCCCTGTATACCTCTCTTCTAGCCCTACGCTTGGCAGCCAAATATTCCTCTTTGCTACCACCCTTCTTCCATTCCCCGGAAAAGCCTTCTTTTCTCCTTAATTGCAGCTTCTACACCCTCATCCCACCACCAAGTTACTTTATGTCTTGGTGGTCCTCTTGTCCAGCCGCATGTTACATCAGTAACTCTCAAGAAATTGTTCTTGAGGGCTCTGTACTGTTCATTAATGCCTCTGTCTACAGCTCCCTGTTCAGCCACCACTCTCCTCAACTCGCTATAGAAGGCATCCCTTACTACTTGGTTTTTCAGCTTCCATATTTTCCTCCTAGGTACATAAGTCCTCTTTTTCATCACTTGTTCTTTAAGCACCATATCACAAATCAATAGTTTGTGCTGCTACACACACACTCCTCACTTCCTATAACTTTAACATCCCTCACTAACCTCCTATCGACCCTCCTAACCAGAAAATAATCTATCTGACTGCTATTTCCCCCAGACTCATACGTAATTAACCTACTGTCTCTTTTCCTAAAATATGTGTTGCACACAATCATGTCCGTTGCCTCCCCAAACTCGAGTATCCTTTCCCCTTCTGCATTCCTTAGACCATATGCACATCCCCCATGCATTCCTTCATAACCTTGTGCTGCCTCACCTACATGACCATTTAAGTCCCCTCCCAAAATCACTATCTCATCATCCCGCATACCACCCACTACACGTATTAAATCATCCCAAAATCTATCTTTCTCTGATTCATCCAATCCTGCCTGTGGAGCATATGCCGATATAATCACAGCTATCTTTCTTCCCAACAAAATTTTCACTACCAATATCCTATCGCTTACTCTCAAAACATTCATAACATATTCCACCCATTTCTCCGCAACCATCACACCAACACCTCCATATCCGTCTGTCCCCCCCTGCCAAAACAACTTATAGCAACAGTCCTTCCCAACAATCTTTCTGGCTGATCCACCCCTGTACCGGACTTCCTGCAAACACGCCACATCCACCCACCTCCTACTGAATGCCTCAACGACTTCCCCCGCTCTTCCCCTCAAACTTCCCACATTCCATGAACCCACCCTCATCCCCGTGGGTGATTTACTGTCCTCAGGCTTGCTTTGAAACCTTTTTTGTTTTGTCATCTTCAGTATTAATAAATGGGGACAGACACAGCACAGGTCCCACTCACTGCACAATCCCAGGTCCAGGCAATGGATCCGGGACCCCTAGCCCACCAGCTTACCAGTGGCTGTGGTAGTGGCCTCGGGGCACCCTGCCAGGACAGCTGCAGGGACACCCTCCAAGCGCGTCTTGGCACTGCAACTATCCCGCCATTATACACCCACTGATAGGGCAGCCTCATGGGGCGCTACTCCCAGGTTCGGGCCCCTCTCCATTGGGCGGAAGCGGCAGCCTGGGAACTGCAATGCCCTGTACCCTCTAGCACAGGCCCGAGCCCCATCTCGCCCTGGACCCATGATCTATGCCGGCGGAACCCCCACCACGCCTCCCCCCAGAAGTCCGCCACTAGGTAGCGGGGGCAAAGTTTTCTGGCCGCATGCCCTTGCTGGCGCCAACCCCTGTAACGTAGTGGGATACGTTGTGTGAAATGTAAAGTGCATGTGGTGTAGTGCATAGATAGTTAGAGGAAATGTTTGGGAGAGTATGCTGGTCTACTCTCCATGTTACTGTCACACTGAAAATCTGCTTCCAAGAGATTAGGTGTGCTAAGCTGACTCCGTTCTTTCTTTACTCCTGCACAATTGTTGACTCTATACACAGGTTTTATCCGCCCCTGTGTGGAGTACAACTCTCATGTGTGGGGAGGCCCCCCACATACAGCTCTTCTCAATAGGGTGGAGTCAAAAGCTTTTTGTCTCATTAACTCTCCTCCTCTTACTGACTCCCTTCAACCTCTGTCTCTTCGCCGCACTGTTGCATCTTTATCTCTTTTCTATCGCTACTTCAATGGTCACTGCTCCTCTGAACTGTCTGCATTCATTCCTCCACCTCTACAATGGGCACGTAGCACCTGTCTACCAGCAAACTCTCATCCCTTTTCTGTCCAACTCTCTAATGCAAGAGTTAACCATTACTCCCAGTCCTTCATTTATGCAACAGGTCAACTCTGGAACTGTCTCCCTCTGTGTGTATTTCCTGCTGCCTATGATCTCCAGTCTTTCAAACACAGTGTGTCCAGGGATCTCGAAATGATCAGATCTTGAATTTGGCTCTCTATTGTATTTTGTTTTTCTCTTGGAGGGAACTGTTATTGCTGGCTCATGGCCTTTGGTTCCTTCTTCCTCACAAAAAAAAAAATTATATACTGTCAGGGTATTCAACAGCTTCCTATTTATTCCTTTATATATATATATATATTTTATTTTCCACATTCCTTGTCTATCCACTCTGCCTTATGCTTTCTCCAAATCCATGAATGTAGCATACAATTTCTTTCCCCTCTCTTTAAACTTCTCCATTAAATGCCTTAGGATGAGGCATTTAATGGAACCCCCCTACCCCCTGGGGGTAGGGGGGTTTCAAGAATACTCCCCCAGTATCCCTGCTTGTCGTACGAGGCGACTAAAGGGGTTGGTGGTGGGTTAGTGCCCCACCCCATAAAAAGAACTAACAAAAAAAAGCAAATAAAGCGCCTCGGACCCGGACGGACCATACGTTGACGACTAAGGAACGGACAAAGGACATTCTGAGGATGGGAACATGGAATGTGAGAGGAGTGAATGATGAAGTGAAAGAGAGAGAGATTGTCCAGGTGCTTGAGGATGCAAAAGTGGATATATGTGGATTGACTGAAACTAAATGGAAAGGTGAAAGGATGAGAGAATGGGAATACGGTGTAGGTATATGTGCGGGAGTCAGTGAGAATGAGAGGGCAAGAGAGGGAGTATGTCTGATGATAAGCAAGAAGTGGAAGGAGAATATAAGAGAGTATGGAACAGTGGGTGCAAGGATTGTATGGGTGAGGATGAAAGTAGGTATACAAGCATGGGCGATTGTATGTGTGTATGCTCCAACAGAGGATCGAGTGGCAAGAGTGAAAGATGAGTTTTGGGCGAGAGTAGAAGCATGTATGGACAAGTTTGAGAGGAGCGAGAGAGTGCTGTTGATTGGAGACATGAATGGCAAAGTTGGGAATGTACGAGTGGATGGAGTGGTTGGTCAGTGGGGTGTGCCAGCTGAAGTACATGGGAATGGTAGTGCTTTGGTGGACATCTGTGCTGGTAAGGGGTTGGCAATAGCCAACACCTACTTTCGTCATAAGATGATCCACCGGTATACATGGAGAGTAATGAGAAGGATGGATGGTGAACTTGTTGAACGAAAGGCAATGATAGACTACGTGTGTGTGGATGAGCGAATGAGAAGACAAGTGTTGGATGCAAGGGTGTGGAGAGGGTGGGGGAATGGAGTCTCGGACCATCACTTAGTGATGGCTAAGGTAGAGCTGCAAAGAAAGTGGTTGAGGGGGCGAAGGGGAAGACAGGAGGAAGCAGCTCCTGTGAGAAGAGTGGAGAAATTGCAAGATAGTGAGAAGAGGACAGAGTATAAGAGCATAGTGGAAGAAAGATTGGGAAGGTATGAGCTAGAGCAGATGGAAGGGGTGGAAGACGTATGTAAGATATTCACGGAAGAGATAAGCGCAGCGTGTGAGGCGGTTTGTGGAGTGAGGAGGAGATGCAAGGGTGTGCAAGGGACAGCATGGTGGAATGATGAGGTGAAACGAGCTGTGGAACAAAAGAAGAAGGCATATGGTGAATGGTTAGCGAGTAGAGGTAGGGGAGAAGATGAGAGAGAGAAGAGAGAGGTATATGTGAGCAGGAGAAGGGAGGTTAAGAGACTGGTGAAGGAGAATAAGAAGAAAGTGGATGAAGAGTTTGGGAGGAATCTGAGTGTGAAATGGAGGGAGAGTAAGAAATTGTTTTGGAAGGAGGTAAAGAAAGTAAGGCAGTGTGAAAGGGGAAAGAATAGGGGAGTGAAAGACAGGAATAATAGATTGTTGGTGGAGAAGAGAGAGAAATTGAGGAGATGGAAGGAGCACTTTGAGGATTTGTTGAATGTAGAGAGTGAGAGCAGTGTGAGTATAAGTGGTTGGGGAATGGCTGGGAGAAGAAGAGATGAGAGGAGGGAGGAAGAGATCAGTAGGTCGGAAGTAGTGGAAGCGATGAAGAAGATTAAGCTGGGAAAGGCCCCAGGAATTGATGGAGTGTGTGGTGAAATGCTTAGGTATGGGGGTGAGATTGTTGTGGAGTGGATATGGAAGTTGTGTAGATTGGCTTGGGAAGAGGGAAGGGTTCCAGAGGACTGGAAATCAGGTATAATTGTTCCTCTGTACAAAGGAAAAGGGGAGAGAGAAGTATGTGGTAACCATAGGGGTATTTGCCTTCTTAGTGTGACTGGTAAAATATATGGTAGAATACTCATTGAAAGGGTTAGGCATATGACAGAGGAGCTAGTTGGAGAAGAACAAGGGGGATTTAGGAAGGGAAAAGGGTGTGTAGATCAGATATTTGTTCTAAGATGTTTAGTGGAGAAGTATCTAGAGAAGGGAAGGAAAGTGTATGCTGCCTTCATGGACTTGGAGAAAGCTTATGACAGAATAGATAGGAAAGGTATGTGAAAGGTATTTAGAATATATGGACTGGAGGGGAAATTGTTGAGTGCTGTGAAGAGTATGTACGAGGGAGCTAGGGCTACTGTGCGAGTGGATGGTGAGCTGAGTGAGTTCTTTGATCTCAATGTGGGACTGAAACAGGGGTGTGTAATGTCTCCATGGCTGTTAAATATATATATGGATGGGGTTGTAAAGGAGGTACAAGGTAGGGCAGTGGATGTGGGGGTGGCCCTAATGAATGAGGATGAGATTTGGAAGCTTCCGGTGTTGCTGTTTGCTGATGATACAGTATTGTTGAGTGAAGATGAATGGGAGTTGCAAGGTTTGGTGAATGAATTTGGGACAGTGTGTAGGAGGAGGAAGCTGAAAGTTAATGTAAACAAAAGTAAAGTTATGGTGTTTGAGAGGAATGAAGTCACAGAGTGTGCAGTGAGGTTGGATGGTGAGGATATGGAGAATGTGAGTGCATTCAAGTACTTGGGTAGTGTGATGAGTAAGGATGGAACTTTGGGGGATGAAGTACGTGAAAGGGTACAGCAGGGAAGGAAGGTTGTTGGCACACTGAAAGCAGTGATGAGAAATAGGGAGGTGAGTATGGAAGTTAAGAAGTCACTGCATGATGGTATTGTGATCCCTACCCTGACGTATGGAAGCGAGGCGTGGACCTTGCAAGAGGGGAACAAGTCAAGAGTGAGAGCAGTGGAAATGAGTTACTTGAGAGGAGCATGTGGAGTGACGTGGAGGGACAGGTTGACGAATGAAGAAGTGAAGGAACGTTGTGGGGTAGATGTGGATGTGGTTGAAAAGATTAGGAGAAATACACTGAGGTGGTTTGGACAAGTGGAGAGGATGGAGAATGAAAGACTGATTAAGAGGGTGTGTGTAGGTGAGGTGGAGGGAGGGAGAGGGAGGGGTAGACCGAGGATGAGGTGGAGGGATGGAGTTGAGAGGTATATGAGGGAGGGGGGGGTGAGTTGGGGGGAGGGGAGTCAAATGGTGGGTGACAGAGTGACTTGGAGGCGTTTTGTCTGCGGCCACCCTTTGCGGGATTAGGGTGTCGGGCTATAGATAGATAGGTAGATAGGATGAGTATCTGATCTACAAAATCTCTTCCATCCTGAAACCTCCTTGCTCTTCTCCAACCAACTCATCATTCCCCTAACTCTTTTTTTTTTTTTTTTTTTTTTTTTTTAATAACAGAACGGAGGAAGGAAAAACAAATGGAGAAAAAAAAATTATCCATACACCAGATTACTGGTGTCCTCTGTTAACAAAATATCTGTAACAGTTAGAATTGAACAGTTGTAGGTTGAAATTTGGAGGAAAACAACTTTGGGGAAGCGAGTTCCAGAGAGATGCAGTTCGGGGAATGAAAGAATTCTGATAGGCAGAAGTTCTGCAATATGGATGAGTGACATTCCAGTCATGAGCACTACCAGATGCCCGTGTAGCACGAGGGAAGGCATGGAGAGGTGGCACCATGGACGCAACTTCGTCTGAGCATTTGCCAAAAAAATATCTGTAAAATAATGCAAGGGAGGCAACATTCCTTCTTACTTGCAGGGGAGGTAGTTTATATGTAATGGCAGGGTTGTTAATGATTCTAACAGCTTTATTCTGAATTTTGTCTAGTTGTCTTAATGCAACCTCTCCACAACCATTCCACAAGGGTGAGCAATATTCAAGCTGAGAGCGCACATGACTCTTATAAATTATAGCTAACTGCTCATCGGCAAAGAAGTTACGGACTCTGTACAATAATCCAAGTTTCTTTGAGGCGGTTTTAGCAAGTGATCTGACATGAGAGGTCCAGCTGAGGGCACTGTTAAGTGAGACACCAAGAATTTCAATACTTTTGGAGATGGGAATATTAGTAGCACTGAAGGTAATGTACGAATCTGGCAATATCTGTCTATTAGTAAACTGTATATATTTAGTTTTACTAGCATTAAAAGAGACAAGGTTGTTTTGTCCCCATTCACTGATTGCAGATAGATCTTGATTTATGGAGATGGCTGTACTGAGTTGAGAAGTAGAGATATTAGACCTTGTAAATGGATGTCTGAGTGTGAATGAACTATGTAGTGTTGAGTCATCTGCATATGAGTGAATGGGATTGTGAGTGACAGATAAGAGATCATTAATATGAACCAGAAATAGGGTTGGCGCCAGAACTGATCCCTGCGGCACGCCGGCGTTAATTGAGTGGAAATTCGAATATACATCATCTACTTTTACTCTTATTTTCCTGTCACTAAGATAAGAAGAAATCAAAGGAACAAAAGACGTTAGTCCATAGCAAGGGAGTTTGGACAGCAGGGAACGGTGCCATACTCTGTCGAAAGCTTTAGAGATATCAAGAGCTACTGCATGAGTTTCTCCATGTAGATCAATTGATTGATGGATGGTATGAGTTAGGAGATTGAGTATGTCAATGGTGGATCTTTCGTGGCGAAAACCTTATTGTCTATCATTAATTAAGTTGTTGGATTCAAGATGTTTAACAATATGCTTATTAATTAAAGTTTCAAATACCTTACCAAGAGAAGATGTGATAGCTATTGGTCTGTAATTGGAGGGGTCAGACGAATTTCCTTTCTTCGGAACTGGGTGGATATTGGCTTCTTTCCATGAATTTGGGAATAAAGAAGTACGTATGCATAGTCTGAATAATTTAGCTAGGACAGAGGCAAGTTCAGGGGAACACTTTTTCAAAACAATTGGCGGAATTCCATCTGGACCTGGAGCTTTGTTGGTAGGTAATGTCAATAAGTATCCTACCATATACTTTTTCTATTACACTGAGACAACAAATGCCCCTATGATTACCACACACTACTTTTTCCCCTTTTCCTTTATACAGGGGAATAATTATACCTGACATCCAATCCTCTGGGATTCTACGTTCCTTCCAGGTCAATCTGCACATCTTCCACATCACTTGCATATGACTTCCACTTCTTCAGTATTTCTTCACACACTCCATCATTTTTTCCTGGGGCTTTCCTCATTTTGACTTTCTGATCTCTTCCTTTCTTCTCATTTATCTTCTTCTCCCACCCATTCCCCAGCCACTTATACTGGCGTCACTTTCATTCTGTGCTTAACAATTCCTTAAAGTGTTCTCTCCTTCTACTCACTTTTTCTCCCCTCTCCACGAGCAATCTACCATTTTTTTTTCTTTTACTCCCCTACTAACTTCCATACCACCCTGTCTTACTCTCTTAACCTCCTTCCAGTATGTTTTCTTACATTTCCTCCATTTTATACTCAAAATCCTTCCAAGCTCCTCATCCACTCTCTTCTTACTCTCTCTAACAAATCTTTTCACCTCTCTCCTCCTCTTTACATATAACTTCTTCTGTCAACTTCCTCCATGCCTCTGTTTCCAATCCTTTCACTATACAATCTCTTCTTTTGCACCACAACTTGCCTCACCTTCTCATTCCATCATGCTGTTCCTTGCACCTCTTTTGTCTTCTTTTTCACCCAACACACCACCTCACATGCTGCACAGATTTCTTCTGTGAATAACTTGCATGCATCTTCCACATGCTCCGTCTGCTCCAAATCATATTTACCCAATCACACCTCCACTTCTCTCGTATATTGTCTTTTTTTTTTTTTTTTTTTTTTTTTTGCAACGTTTCTACCCTCTTTGAACTGACTGCTTCCTCCTGCCCTTTTCTCCTTCTCTTCATTCAGCACATTTGTACCTTGACTCTCACCACTGCTAATCAGTGGTCAGAGTCCACATCCCCATCCTCTGTATGCTCTTGTATCTAGCACATATCTTATTCTCTCATTCACACACACATAATCAGTCATTGCCTTTCATTTATCAAGCTCACCACTCATCCTTCTCATCACTTGCCACGTATACCTTTGGATCATTTTGTGCCCAAAGAGGGTACTGTGACCCTATCACCAACCCCTTCCCCACACGGATGTTCGCTAGAGCACTACCATTCCCATCAACTTTTGCAGGCACATCCCACTCACCAACTACTCCAGCCATCTTCACATTCCCTAGTTTTCCATTCATATCTTCAATCAAGAACACCCTCTCACTCCTCCCAAACTTTCCCATGCGTGCATCCACATTGACCCAGAAGTCTTCTTTCACTCTGCTTGCATGGTCTTCTGTCAGCTCATATACACACACAATTGCCCACACTTGTATTCCAACTTTCAATCTTACCCACACAATCCTTGAACCATGTGATTCATACTCTCTTTATATTCTCTTCCATTTCTTCTTACAACAGTATATATACCATCCTTTGCTCTCTCATTCCCAGCACTCCCACTCATATTCCCAAGCCATACTCCCACTCTCTCACACATAAGAACTCTACCACATATTTAAAATTTTTCTTAAGTCTTCTACTTTATCTATCTCCCTCACAATTTTTTTTTTTTAAGGACTCTATCCCTAATATTTGATTGAAATCTTCTATAGTTTTCTTATTAACATAGTGCTTAGGGAACACCTTCATATAGTGACACCAGTATAATTGGGCAGCTTCACTTTCTGGTTATATAAACGTCCCTCAACTCCTACCTTGTCCTCTAAAAGGAGTATGGTGGGTTGCAGATGGGCAACTTATGACTGCAGTCCATTGTGCTAACATTCCAGATGAACTTACATGGCCATAGTTTTTTAAACTATAACTTCTGATCATTAAAATCTTTTATGACTGACTAGCTGATATGTTTATTGGTGTAAAAGCATACTAAGTAGGCCTATCAGTCATTTTTTGCCATACCAAGGAGTGTGGGGGCCCAGGGCAAGGATACACATCCCCAACATTTAAGGCAAGAGCAACCAGCTTCGTTTACCCGAGTGGTGTTATGTGAGCAGAGCAATAGACCCCAGGTATCCCTCAACTTAAAACCTAACACATGCTGTATGCAAGGATGCCTTAGCAAGTTAACATGGAGAGCCCTCTAAATTTCAGGAAAGGTAACAGCTCCCTGAATTTTTTCCAACCATGCCTTACCCTACCTTAGCCATAGGGCTAGTCACAGCTCCACCTCCAGCACATAACATGTCCCCCAAACAACAAAACTCCTCAGCACACTCAAGAGACTCTCCAAGCGAGATCAAGCCTTTCTTGCCTCTCATTTGCTACATGCTCCTCCCTATACCCCAGACACATGAAACCAGCATTATTTTGCAGCCCACCTCTGACATCACTACATCCAATATTCACCCATTTGTCACAAACCTTGCACAAGATGGAGTTACTTCCCACACCCTTGTAACTAACTGTACATGGCCACATTCCCTCTGCTCTAATAGTACTGTCACCAGCCCTAGATATCATCACTTTTATTTTATCTGCATTTACTCTCGAACCCTCTTACAGTACCCCATTCCAGCTCTCCACTTCCTAAATCTTTCCTTTGCCTCCCTTTCATTTTCCGCAAAACACACTGTGTTAACAGCATACAACATTTCCCATGAGAGTCCAGTTCTAAAGTCATATGAGGGTTTCAGGATCCCTGATGCACACGAATATTCATGTAAATCTCATTACTCAAACCCCGTTCACTCTCACCTGAGTGCAAGCACCCTCAAACATTACCATAACCACTCTAACCAGCCATTCTTCGATCCCAAGCTTTCTCATCACCCACTTCCCTACCTCCCTGATGTCAAAGGCCTTCTCCAACTCAACAAAAACAGAATGCAGCTCTCTTTTTTTCTTTTGCATTTTTCCTGAAGCTGTCAGATAATGAATATGACATCAGTGGTCCTGCATCTTATCAGTACTCATTCTTTACCATATCATACCTTCCAGGACTTTCTCCATTACCTTCATCATCTGATGCAAAAGTATTATGCCTCTATAATTTCCTATCTCTAGGGCATCTCTCTTCCCCTTGTACGCATTTACAGTCACACTATTCAGCCAGTCATCTGGGACAACACACTCTATATACCAGTAATCAGATTTACCAAATCAGTAACTAAACCCACTCCTATATCTCCTGAGGCCTTCATCATTTCGGCAGTACACCTGCTGCCTTCCCCGACTGCATCCTGTATATTGTCTTGCTGGCATTAGAAGAATCAGTCAAAGGACAAGGGCCAAAAATTGGATCCGCTGACTCCAAAAACTCCTCATTCAGCAACAGCTTACAATGCTCTCTCCAGGCATCCTCAATATCCTCTCTGTCCACCACTACCCATCCTTCACCATTCTTTACACACTACTCACTTGTGGTATCCCTGTTTTCTCTTGTCATCTATTTTACCACTGTAAATACTACATTGCTACTTTTTGTACTAGTAAGGCCACCCAGTAAAAGTTTCTGAGACTCAGATTTTAGCCTGTATTACTAGCTAGTAGGAAACTGGTCTGTTGAATATCAGGGGTGGAGGGGGGGGCAAATGCCTACCACACCTCCCTAAATTCGTGTCTGCTGTGTATTCCCATAAGAACACAGTTTTTGAAACATAAATATTGAAAGCTGCAGCATTACAAGCACTGCATATTTTGCCCTTAATCATCCTAATCATCATCCTGCCTCTTTTTTCCCACCTGAAAGTGGGATATGGAACACATAGCCAGGAAAAGAAAAGAATGCTATAGAATACAATAATGAGAGAAATAATGAGTTATTTGAGAGTAGCATGCCGAGTTACATGAGCAGACAGACAAATGAGGAAATAAAGGAGCATTGTGGTGTTGATGTTAAAGTGACTGAAAGCGTTAAGAGAAATATTCTGAGCTGGTTTGGCCATGTAGAGGATGAAGAAATAGACTTTGGCTAGAGGAGTGTATGTGTGGTGGAGGAGGGGGAGGTCAAGGATGAGATGGAGGAATGAATTGTTCATTTCATTTTGTTTTGTTTTTAAAGGCTCCAACATGTTTGCATGTGTCAGCCTAGGCAGCTCTCCATGCTGCTCGATTTCTGGCAGCTTCCCTATTCAGTCCTTTATCTCTGAGGTTACACTCAATGACCTTGTCTCGGGTCTTTTTCAGTCTACCTCTTGCAACCCTACCACTAACGTTAACACTTCTCACTTTCTGCACCCAATTACCATCCCCCATCCTTTCCACATGCAAAAACCATCTCATTCTACCTCACCTCAGCACAACACCAATTCACTCCAGTCCCATCTTACCTTTCAACTCTTCCATCGTAAACCTAGCCCCCACAGGCCTCACACTCAAGATGCACTGCACATCCACCTAATCATTGTCATTTATGTATGTTTGAGTCTGCAAATATCCTCTTCCTTTACTGCCCAGCATTACACTCCAAACACATACCACATACAATGATATCTTAGCACAGACAGATTGCCTTCTCAATGTCAGGAGAGGCAACAACTCTCTTCACCCCCCCCCCCTCTCTCTCTCTCTCTCTCTCTCTTTCTCTCTAAAATCTTGTCCCAAAGCCCCAACAGTCCTCCTACGTGCAACCAGCCACGCCACGCAGCTCCATGTATCACTGTAAGCCTTTCCCTCGCATCCCCTTCATGATAGCTTTTTTTTTTTTTTATATGAGAGGAAGAAGGAACCAAAGACCGCGAGCCATTCCTCGCTCTAGCCACAGAGCTAACTCCAGCCCCACCTCCATCACATAACGTCTCCCAAATAACAACACTCTTCCACACACACACACACACACACACACACACACATGAGACTCACCAACAAGATCAATACTTTCACACCTGACAGCCTCAAAGTGCTCTCCCCGACACACATGAAATCAACATTATCTTGCAGTCTGCATCTAATACTATCTATCTATCTATCTATTGCCAGACGCCTCAATCCAGTTTGGGGTGGCCACAAACAAATCGCCTCCAAGTCGCCTTGTCCCCCGCCATTTCACTGCCCTGCTCCCAACTCACACCCCCCTCTCTCATATACCTCTCCACCCCATCCCTCCATCTCATCCTCGGCCTCCCCCTCCCTCTTCCCCCCTCCACCTCACTCACATACACTCTCTTCGTCAGTCTTTCACCCTCCATCCTCTCCACATGGCCAAACCACCTCAGTGTGTTCCTCATAACGCTTCCTATCACATCCACATCCACACCACAACACTCCTTTATATCCTCATTCATCAGCCTGTCTCTCCATGTGACTCCACAGGCTCCTCTTAAATAACTCATTTCCACTGCTTTCACTCTTGACTTGTGTCCTTCCAACAACGTCCAAGCTTCACTTCCGTACGTTAGAGTTGGTATCACAATACTGTCATGTAGTAACTTCTTCACTTCCATGCTCACTTCCCTGTTTCTTATCACTGTTTTCAAAGAACCAGCAACCTTTCTTCCCTGCTGTACCCTTTCAAGCACTTCACCCTCCAAACCTCCATTCTTACTCATCACACTACCCAAGTACTTAAACGAACTCACATTTTCCAATTCCTCACCATCCAACCTCGCTGTACATTCACTGACTTCACCCCTCTCAAAGACCATCACTTTACTCCTCCCTACATTCACCTTTAGATTCCGTTTCTTACACACTCTCCCAGACTCATCCACCAACCCTTGCAGCTCCCCTTCGTCTTCACTCAACAACACTGTATCATCTGCAAACAACAGTACAGGGAGTTTCCAAACACTATCCACTCTCACCAGGGCCACTCCAACATCCACTACCCTACGTTGTACCTCTTTTATTACCCCATCCATGTACAAATTGAACAACTATGGAGACATGACACATCCCTGTTTCAACCCAACTTTCGAAGAGAAAAATTCACTCAGTTCACCATCCACACGCACTGCAGCCTTTGCACCATCGTACATACTCTTCACAGCATTCAACAACTTCCCATCTGCTCCATATATTCTTAACACTTTCCACAATCCTTGTCTATCCACCCTGTCATATGCTTTCCCCAAATCCATGAAAGCCGCATACAACTTCTTTCCCTTCTCTAGAAACTTTTCCACTAAAGATTTAAGAATGAATATCTGATCTACACAACCTCTTCCCTTCCTAAAGCCTCCCTGTTCTTCTCCAACTAATTCCTCTGTTCTTTCTCTAACTCTGTCAGTAAGTATCCTACCATACACTTTTTCTATTATACTAAGAAGACAAATGCCCCTATGATTACACACACTTCTTTTTCCCCTTTTCCCTTGTACAAGGGAATAATTATACCTGACTTTGAATCCTCCAGGACTCTACCTTCCTCCCAGGCCAATCTGCACATCTTCCACATCCATTCTACTACTATACCCACCTATCACAGACACTGCACAAGATGGAATTACTTCCCACATCCTGTGGCAAATCACATATGGCCACTCTCCCTCTTCTTTGACAGTATCACCACTGGCCCTAGATACCATCACTTTGGTTTTCTCTGCATTTACTCTTAAGCCCTTGTCCTCCATACCATCTATCCTCTTCCTAAATCTGTCCTCCACCTCCCTTTCATTCTCTACAGTCAACACTAAACCCTTGGCATACAACATCTCCCAGGGGAGTCCCTTTCTGAAGTCACATGAGAGGGTTTCAAGTACCATGATAACCAACAAAGGGCTCAAGACTGACCTCTGATGCACACCAACATTCATGGAATACTCATCACTCAAATCTCCATTCACCTTTACCTGGGTGCAAGCACCCACATACATAGCCCTAACCAGCCACTCCTCAACCCCAGGCTCCCTCATTGCCCGCTTCGCCACCTCCATAGGGACTCTGTCAAAGGACTTCTCCGAATCAACAAAAACAAAATACAGATCCCCTTTCTCTGAAGTACTGTATATTTTTCCTGAAGCTGTCAAACAATGAATATGGTATCAGAGGTCCCTTTGCCTAGCATCAACCCAAACTGCATCTCATCAATATTCACTATTTCTTTAATCATATCTTCTAGAACTCTCTCCACTACGTCCATTATCTGGTCCAAAAGCTTTATGCTCATATAATTCCTCTTGCCAGGGCATCACCCTTCCTCTTGAACACATATACAGTTATATTCTTCAACCAATCATCTGGGACAACACACTCATATATGATGGTATTTATCAAGTCAGTAAGGAACCCCACTTCTGTATCTCCTGAGGCTTTCAGCACTTCAGAATTCAACCCAGACATGCCTGCTGCCTTCCCCACCTATATTCTGCATTGCCTTGCTTACAGTAGCAGCATCAATCAAAGACCAAGACCCAAATAACAGACCTGGAGACTCCAAACCTACCTTGTTCCAGTCAAATTCCCCATTCAACAATCGGTTATAACGCTCTCTCCAGGCGTCTTTAAGAACCTCACAGTTCACCACTACCTTTCCTTCATCATTCTTCACACACTGCTCACCTATGATATCTCTGTAAACCTCTTTTCTAGCCCTGTGCTTGACAGCCAGGTATTGCTCTTTGTTACCTCCCTTTTTCCATTCCCAGCAAAGCCTTCTTTTCTCCTTAACTGCACCTTCTATACCCTCACCCCATCACCAAATTACTTTATGTTTTCTTTTTGGGGGACCATTGTCCAGCTACACAGACTCAGTAACTCTCAGGACATTGTTCTTAGGAGCTCTGTTCTGTTCTTTAACACTTCTGTCAACGGCTCCCTGTTCAGCCACCACCCTACTCATCTTGCTATAGAAGGTATCCCTTACTGCTTGGTTTTTCAGCTTCCATATTTTCCTCCTAGTTGCATAGGTCCTCATTTTCATTGCCCGCTCCTTTTGCACCATGTCACATAACAATAGCTTGTGTTGCTGCACACACTCCTCGTTCCCTATAACTTTAACATCCCTCACCAACCTCCTATCAACCCTCCAGACCATGAAATAGTCTATCTGGTTGCTATTTCCCCCAGACTCGTAAGTAATCAACCTACTCTCTCATTTCCTAAAATGTGTGTTGCACACAATCATGTTCATTGCCTTCTTCCTCATTTCTTGTACAATATGCACATTCCCCATGCATCCCCTCGTGTCCTTGAGCTGCTTCACCTACATGACCATTTTAATCCCCTCCCATAATGACAACTTCAGTCATCTCCCAAACCACTGACCACACATATTAAGTCATCCCAGAATCTATCATCTTCTAAATCATCCAATCCAGCTTGTGGAGCATATGCCAGTCTAAACAGAAATGTGACCCCACTGAACAAAATTTACATTACTATTATCCTTTCATTCACTCGCATTACATTAATCACAAAATTCCACCCATTCCTCCTTAACAAACACACCCACACCACCATATCCATCTGCCATATCCTGCCAAATTATCTTGTACCGACAATCCCTCCTGGCAATCATTCTGGGTGATCCACCTCTGTATCTAACCTCCTGGACACATACATCCACCCATCTCCTACTCAATGCCTCAACCACTTTCCCTGCCCTACCCCTCAAACTACCCACATTCCATTATGCCACTCTGATCCCCTTGGATGATTTAGTTTCCTCAGGCTTGCTTTGAATTTTCTCCTTTTCTGCCATAATTGGTAAAAATAAAGTGAGAGACAAACCACAGGCCCCACCCACCTGCAGTCCCAAATCCAGGCATGGGACCTGGGACCCGCAGCATGGTAGTGGCCTTGGGGCATCGTGCCAGGACAGCTACAGAGACACCCTCCAAGCACTACTTGACACTGTAACTGCCAAATCACACCCATTGTTAGGGTTGCCTCCTAGGACATTACTCCCAGGTTCGGGCCCCTCTCTATTGGGCAGAAGCGGCAGCCTGGGAACCATAATGCCCTATACCCACTAGCACAGGTCCTCACCCCATCCCATCCTGGCCTCAAAATCTATGCTGGCAGAGCCCTCGTCACACCTTCCCTCAGTATGTCCACCACTAGTTAATGGGCAAAGTTTTCTGGCCACATGCCCTTGCTGGCATCAACCCTTGTGACGTAGTGGGGTACATTGTGTGAAAGTATGTAAAGCGCATTTAGGGTTGTGCATGAGATAGTTAGAGGACAGTGTATGGGAGATTATGCTGGTCTACTCTCCATGTTAGTGTTACACAGAAAAGGTCAGCAAAGGGGGATGTTCAGACATTGTGGTACCCAGTGAAACAGCAGCTCCAGCTCTCCCTATCACCAGCATTTCCATTCTCCTGAGTGTATCATTCTGACTGGCTGGTGCTACAGCCTACTCCTTGTCAGCCAAGTGGAGAGATATATGAGAGAAAGGGGTGTGAGTTGAAGGGAGGGCAGCCAAATGACAGAGGACAAGGCAAAATGGAGGAGATTTGTTTGTGGCCACCCCATACAAAATTAAGGCATCTGGCAATAGATATACTGTACTGCATAGGGAACCAATCAAATGCGTGCCCAATGAAATGGCCACACAAGCTGTATTCACCATTCATGACTTTCACACACACACACACACACGAACCGCCGGAGAGAGAGGTCGTCCCAGGCATCGCTCCTAACCTTGAGTAGTTCCAGGAATTTTGTCTGTCCTGTCTCCTAGGGTCTTTCTTTAAATTTAAAATAATGAAAGTTGGTAGACTACCAAAAATGTAAAGATTTGTTGGCAATAGTATACATGAATGTTTGTGGCTTATTCGGTAACAGCTGTTTAGGTACTTTACCGGTACGTTAAAGATGGCCGAAAATGTAAACAATGAGGGAATGGAATTTCAAGGATTTGATGCTAATACCAATGTCATGGACCTGGTGAAAACTTTAATTATGAGGATTAGTGAACTCGAAAAAAAAGTAGAGAATCTAGTGATAAAGGATGTGTCAGGAAATACGGAAACCACCATACAGAGTCTAATCCAGTCCAACGAAACAGCCAATGAAGAGATTAAGAATTTGAAGAGGGAAAATGTTGAACTGAGGAGGAAACTTGAAGAGAGTACTAATAAAACGGAGAAGGTGAGTAATGTACTAGAAGAACACAAGGCAAAGTGGGCACACGTAGAAGAAGAACAGAAAGAAGTGGTCAGCTTAAGAGAGATCATCCAGGAAGAAAGGGAAATGAACAAGAAAGAAATGGAAGAAAATGTAGTGAAAATACTGAAGAAAAAAGAGAAAATAGTGAGAGAAACTGTAGAAAGGAACAGATGTGTGGTAGTATTTGGAAACAGGGAAGAGGAAGAAAAGGTTAGGTTCGCAAGACTCGAGAGAGACATGAACCTGGTGAGAGGTATATTAGGCAAGATTGACCCCGAAGGAGACAAGTGGGTAAAAGAAATTGAGGAAGTAAGGAGGATAGGGCCTTACAAGAAAGGGGAAACAAGACCAATGAGAGTCAAGTTTACATCAGAAAGTGTAATAAATGAGATACTTAAAGTGACCTGGAAATTAAGCAAAGAGGCGGGTATGTAAAATATTATAATAAGAAAAGATCTGAATGAAGAAGAAAGAGAAGTTTTAAAATCATTAAAGGAAGAAGTAAAGGAAAAAAATGCTAAGAGGACAGAGGAAGAACGTAATACTTTTTTTTGGAGAGTATTGGATATGAAAGTAAGGAAATGGTATTTAAGGAAATAGAAGTGAAGGAAACTAGGGGGGATGGTTGTGAAAGATCAGAAGTTGAGGAAGTGGTAATGGACAGAGAGTAGGAGAGAAGAGGGTATTAATAATGTCAAAAATAATTTGAAGGTGATATATACTAATGTTGATGGTTTCATATCGACAAGGATCGAAATTAATGATTTCTTGAGAGAACATGAACCTGATGTCATGTGCTTTGTAGAGACCAAATTAAGAGAAGATATTGATGTTCATTTGGGAGATGGTAAATACAAACTGTGGAGAAAAGACAGAAAAGAAAAAAAGGGAGGAGGAGTGATGATAGCAGTGAAGAACAACATAAATGTAGATACTGTGGAAATGGGAGAAGGCAGGGCTGAAGTGATATATATGAAATTAGAAACTGGAGAGAATGTTAAGAGAGACATGGCGGTAGTGTATGTTCCCCCAAAGACTAGAGCATGGAAGGATGACGAATACCATGAGATGTTGTCAGATATGGCTAGCTACTTGCAAAAAATAATTGAGAAAAGCAATAATATAATTTTGGTGGGTGACTTTAATTGTAAAGAGGTGAACTGGGAGGAATGGTACTCGGGAGGCGGCGAGGGATTCGTGGGGTACTATGTTATTAAATATAATAATGAATAATGTGATGACGCAGTGGGTCAAAGAAGAGACACGGTTTCGAGGTGAGGACACACCAGCAAGGTTAGATTTACTGTTCACCAAAGAACCCGATGTAATAGAATCATTGGAATATCTCTGTCCTTTGGGAAAAAGTGATCACGTGGTCATTGAGTTCCAGATGTTAATAGGAAACGTTGAGCCAAGAGACGAGCTTCATAGACAGGGAAGATACAACTTTGGCAAAGCAAATTTTACAGGATTGAGAAACTTTTTTGAAAATGCGGATTGGAGAAAATTCAGAGAAACAAGAGAGATACAGAGGAAGTGGGATATCTTTCTAGACCTCTATAATTTGGGAGTGAAAAATTTGTACCAAGAGTAAGAGGGAAAGAAAACAGGAAAAAGGAGTGGTTTAATAGAAGGTGTATGATAGCCAAAAAAGAGAGAGATAAGGCGTGGAACAATTGGAGAAAGAGAGGTAACGACAGAACAAAGGAAGAATATAAAAGAACAAGAAACGAATACACAAGAATACGTAGGGAAGAAGAAAGGAATTTTGAAAAAGGTATAATTGACAAATGCAAGGATGAACCCAAACTGTTTTATAGATTTGTTAATGGCAAACTGAAACAAAAGGAAGGAATCACCAAGCTGAAAGTAGATGGAGAGGTCTTTAAGGATGCGGCAATGCAAGCAGAAATAATGAACAAACGTTTCCAGTCAGTTTTCACTAAAGAAAAGGAGCTTGTGGAAGGGGAGGGAGTGATTAGAAATGTTCCGGTGATGAAAGATATAAAAGTGGAGGTGCAGGAAGTGTATAAATTACTGGAAACTCAAGATGTAAGGAAAGCCCCAGGACCTGAAGGAATTTCTAATTGGGTACTGAAGGAATGCAGAGAACAACTGGCGGATAAAATTCACAGCTTAATTGTATGCTCACTGGAAGAGGGGAAAGTGCCAAAAGAATGGAAGAGGGCAAATGTGGTACCAATTTACAAGGGAGGAAACAGGGAAGAACCCCTGAATTATAGACCAGTGTCTCTAACCAGCATGGTCGCAAAATTGTGTGAAAGAATCCTGAAAGACAGATGGATAAAATATCTGGAAGAGATGAATATTTTGGCTGAATGTCAGTTTGGATTCAGAAGTGGAAGGTCATGTGTTTCAAACTTGTTGAGCTTTTACTCAAGGCGATTGATGTGGTACAGGAGAGAGATGGTTGGGTGGATTGTGTGTACTTAGACTTAGAGAAGGCCTTTGACAAGGTACCTCATAAGAGACTAATGTGGAAACTAGAATATATAGGAGGACTAAAGGGGAAACTTCTGGAATGGATGAGAGACTTTTTGAGAGACAGACAAATGAGGACAGTAATAAAGGAAAAGATGTCTGGATGGAGGGAAGTAACAAGTGGAGTCCCTCAAGGCTCAGTGTTGGCGCCAGTAATGTTCCTGATTTACGTAAATGATATGGTAGATGGAGTGAACAGTTATGCGAGTCTGTTTGCTGATGATGTAAAGATCTTGAGGAAGATAGAGGTTGAGGAGGATTGTAAAATACTGCAGGAGGATTTGGATAGGATACACAATTGGAGCCGGACGTGGGAAATGAAATTTAATGTAAAGAAATGTAAAATATTGGAAATGGGTAAAAGTACCAGGAGACCATCACTGAATTATTTTGAATTAATCACAAAAAGGAGAGAAGAGAAAGATTTGGGAGTGCTGGTCCAAGATAGTTTGTCACCAGAAAAGCACATTAACAAGATAGTTGGAGAGACTTATAAGCTCTTGACTAACATAAGAGTAGCATTTCATTATATGGATGAGGAAATGATGAAAAAATTGATAGTGGCCATGATCCGCCCCAGGTTAGAATATGCAGCGGTAGTGTGGTCCCCACACAAAAAGAAAGATATAAACAAGATTGAGAGAATATAAAGAACAGCAACCAAGATGGTCCCCAGTCTGACAGACCTGTCATACAGAGAGAGGCTGGAAAAACTGAATTTGCCTTCGTTAGAGGAAAGGAGAAAGAGGGGAGACATGATTGCGGTGTTCAGGACCATGGTGGGAGTAGATAAAATTGACAAAGAAGATCTGTTTGTATGGGATAAGAGAGCAACAAGAGGACATGGAATGAAATTGAAAAAGTCAAGCTGCTTGAAGGATATCAAGAAATATAGCTTTCCTTACAGAAGTATAGACTTATGGAATAGCCTGGACAAAGAGATCGTCCAGTCTAAAAACTTAAACGAGTTTAAAGTTAAATTCGACTTATTGAGAAACAGCGACGGAAACCCACGAGCATAGTACATTCCGTTATATCACAATTAGGTATATTCTTAAATATTTAGAACGACTCAGACAAAGAGGTGGTGCATGAGAAAAACATTCATGTGTGTAAAGGTAGACTTGATAAATGTGGATATGGAGACAGGACAACACGAGCATTGCTCAATTCCTGTATACTACAAATAGGTAAATACAAATAGGTAAATACACACAGATGCACTCATGAGGCTGAAAGTGTTAATCATCCTTCTCAGCAGCAACGCTTTTACAATATTCTGGGTTTAAAAGGGGAAATAATACAAAAACTATAAACAAAAGCATTTAAACTATACAAACACACAAGTTCCTCATGAACATTTGTTATCAGTTTAAATTAGTAAGAAGTTTTGCTTTATACAGTGGAAAATATCTTATACAGTATATACTGGTCTACTGATATCTAAATGGCAAATACAGAAAATAAACTATAGTGTGTTTGTTTTAACCTGACAAAGATCCCGTCCCTTTCAGCTCAGTTGATGGCCAAATGTAGCTAGACTGGAAAGTCAATTTGGTGACCAAGGAGACTCATTTCTACCATATACCTCTCAACAAACTTTATATAACCATGACTTGGCAGTGATGTAGTGAGAGTGGGCCAGTTCTATGAGGTGAACACAAACCGAGTACAGCATAAAATGTGGAATGCCCAATTACTGCCCTAAAAATTACTGCATTCTGAACCAAAATTTTTTCTGATTATTGGCAATAAATGAGACAATTGTCTTAAACTCTTCAGGGTGGTGATACGTTATACTTTCTACATCTTACTACACCTGACAAATATCCTTAACCCCTTTAAGCTCAGCTGATGGCTAGGTGCAGTCAGACCGAAAGATAAATTTGAATAGCAACCACAGAGACTCATTCCTATCTCATAACTAAGGCTCATCAAATTTCACGTAACTTTGACTCCCTACTTGTTTTGTAGAACTGGTCAAGTTCCACCACATGAAAACAAACTGACCATACCAGATGACTTGGTGGTAGGTGGTGGTGACCACTGTCCACTCAATGTACTGCTGACTACTACTTCGTTACCTTTGTCATTCTTTTTCTGTGTCTGTCCTCTTTCTATGTCTTCCTTTCCATTCTGCCTCTTTTTATTACTCTTCTTTCCACTTCAGGTGGCTCTACACTGAGTGACAAGCCTTATAGTTTCCTGTAACCCGGCAAACCATTCACAATGCTGGGTGGTAGCCATACAACCAAATAACAGGGTGATGTTCAGTCTGCTATGGTGTCCCTGCTAATTGGATGGAGATAGACAGGTGAAGTGTCCATCCACGAACCAAACCTCCACACTTTTCCCCAAGCCTCGCTTAAGAAGACGCTGTCAACTGCAAGGGAACATTGGTTCACTGCATGGAAGGCCCTGCAGGGACAGTTAATTGCCTATGGTTGATGGGTCTGCTCAGCCTGACAGACCAGGGTTGATCAACAACAACCAGGTGACCATACAGTATTCACTTTGAGAGCTGTATTCTAGGTGGCACTGGAGACTTCACAGCAACTGTTCCTAAGCAAATTTATTTAGCATATTACACCCTATTCTTCCATACAATATTACTTTAATAATGTTCTGATGTGGCTTGATTCCTTAACATACAAGAAGAAATTGCTAAGGAAGAGATACAGAGTGATTTACTACTCTGAGTCCCTAAAACAATATCAATATTTTCATCATTAACCTCTGCAGTGCTGATTCTTTGTAATGCAATTTACCTTCCCTGAGTCAGTGTTTTATAACCAATGTACACTGTAACTCCTATGAGGCTTGCAGCATGGCGTGTGTAGACCTTCACTGTACCTCATAATTATGAGGTCCGCTATGCGGAAGAGGTTATTGAACTAAGTGAAATCTGGTACCAAGTTTCTTCACTTCATTACAGTTTAACCAAAAGTACACCAAGTTCTGAAAGTGGACTTGGTGTTTAAACATAATTAAACTGCTCCATGCTACAAAATTTTTAGTACAACTTATCCACAGGAATGGCAAAATTCTGATCAATTATCAAAGATGGTACAATCCCTGGATCAGTGTAGCTGACCAACTAACGGCCAGTCAATGCTGTAGCGGTGAAAGAATAGCATTTTCATTTTTAGCAAATGATTTTTTAAATTTATATGTCAGAGGTTTTACAAACAGTGGTAGGTGGAGGTGCTCACCATCCACTCACTCGACGTAGTGCTGCTTTGGGTGTCTGCCCTTTCCTCTCTTCCTTCCTCTTCTGTCTTTTTTTCCTTCATTCTTTCCTCTTCCTTCTGCCTACAGGTTACTTTACGCTCCCCCCTCTGTCTTTCTTACCTTTGCTCTTTCCTCTTCCTTCTGCCTATGGGTGACTGTACACTGACTGACAAGCCAAATTGTTTCCTGTACACCAGGAAACCATTTACTACACTGGGTAGTAAACATGTAACCAAATTATTATGGCACCTGGTGGTTTACGGGGGTAATTAAAGCACTCCAATCGGATTGAGCCTGTGTAGGTTTACATCCAAGGGATGCTTGTGGTGACTCAGGGATGAGTGGGCTGGTCACTCTCATCTTAAATGTCAGGACCAACTTGCTCCAACGCTCCTCATGGGGTGACTGGATTGGATGATGGATGGATATATACAGGTGACCCCCATGACTCGCGGCCCCGCCATTCACGGCCCCGCAAATTTGTGGGTCAGTCCTTGTGAAAAATTTTTGCAGATAGGAATTTAGGAATGAGGATGATTTGCGGTGTAGGTCTCTTCCCATTCCTGTATGCCCAGTCCATGGAGGTCACCAGCTACATAATTTACTCCTTTTATAATTATACCCATTAAAAACTTTTTCCTTATTACAGTTTAATATACAGTCCAGTAGTCCAGTATATATTTGATATTTTATGCTGTTTTCATGTACCAGAAATGGTTTTAAAGGTCTTTGTGCACACTGCAGCAGGAATCTGTGGCAGTCATCTGGGACAAAATTACCCTTATAACCACACCTATTAATAACTTTTCTTTTATTAAGGTATTGCATAGTGTACTACAGTATATGTTTGTGAGGCTTTATACTGGTTTCATGTCCCTTAAATGATATTCAGGGGCTTACAGGGGCAACTTAATACTGCAGAGGCATTTTCTGGGGGAAGCGTCCACTATTCACGGGAGTCAGTGTCCCCTAACCCCCACAAATATGAGGGGGAACCTGTAACTGATATAGACTGAAGTTTGTGAGTACAGGGTTTCATATACTTGTAAATCCATTCATTAATAACAGATACGCTGGAGTTATTCTGGGGCCTCAGTGTAGCGAATCACCCTGTACAAATATCATGTAATTTCTACTGTAAACCCACAAAGAGAGAGAGAGAGAGAAAGAATCTTATAGTGAAAGAGTTCATGGACACTAATGCCTGCAGCTCGAAAATCTCTCCAAAGTCAAATACAATGGTCAGCAATACTCATTTCACCTCAACCTGGCCTAGATTTTTATCCTTCTGCACCATATTTCACAGAGCTCAGTGACAGAAAAAGACACGGCTGTATGGCCCTACATCCCTTCCATAGCACTTGTCCATGGCTAACATTACAGTCAAGTGTTTATTTTTTGCTACATGTGAGCACAGAAGATGGAGTGATGACAGTTTTATGCCAGGTTAGAGAATAAATGGTACAGCAGCAAGACCTACAAACAAAACATGTTATCAAAGTTAAGAAGTTCAAGTATTTCACTTAGAGAATATAAACAGCACATAACACATAGTTTTACTCAAAGACCAACATACAACAATAAAAAAGAAAGAAAAAAAAAAAAGAAAACTATTTACACATGCCATGGGCATGACTCATCAATCCTTGTGAAGTAATCAAAATATAGTCAGTGTCAGATCACTTAGCCGTACATTGCCATCATCATCCACACACCTTTTCTCACCCAGGATTAGGTGAGGTACAGTCCAGAGAGCAGGGAAAAAACTGATACAGAGACAAACTATAGTCAGCCCAATTAAATGGGCCATGCTATCATTCAAGCCCCCAGAATCCTGACCACCTCACAGGCATAAAAATCGACAATGATCACTTCATTTCACCTATCAGTTAGAGTCAACTTGTACAAAGAACTGTTAATTGCAGGTAGTGGCAGCAGTAGTAGCAGCAACCAAGGTTGGAAAAATTCATTTTTTTTTTTTTTTTTTTTAACTGGATTTTTTAAAATTTACATCAGATTCTTAAAAACCTATGATTTTTTTTTTCTCCAACCCTGTTTTTGCCTTTAGGAATTCTGTCACAAGAGTATCACACTGGGTCTTTTTTCCTGCCACTTGCTGCAATGCATCCATTAGGCATGATTATATACCATTGTTCAAATAAACAGACTTACAAAACTGAAAATAATAATGTGAAAGGGAAGTGGCAGTAAGGCAGTGCACCCCAGGCAGCACTTGTTGGTGTGGGCGAGGTTACTCACACTGTCAGATGCTGAAGAAAGTTGCCAACTTGTCTTTTATATTTTGTCAAAGTAGGATCATATCATTAGACTGAATCACGTCACTGTGTACTCAAAGAAGAGTTTAGTCATATGTTAACACTGAGTATAACCACATATATTATCAAGGAGCCTTCTCTCCTCTGTTTTTTAATATTTGCCTTGTAACAAAAGGCAATCACTGGTGTCTCACTTGATCAAGATCAGTACAGGAAGAGTACAGGCCAAGCAGACTTGATGCATCTGTACAATACACACCTTTTTTTTTTTTTAATTTTTTTTTTTACAAAAGAGAGGAAGGAAAAACAAATGAAATAAAAAAAAATAAATAATCCATACACCAGATTACTGGTGTCCTTCATTCATAAAATATCTGTACCAGTTGGACTTGAACAGTTGTAGGTTGAAGTTTGGAGGGAAATAACTCTGGAGAAGCAAGTTCCAGAAAGATGCAGTTCAGGGAATGAAAGAATTCTGACAGGCAGAAGTTCTGCAATTTGGCTGAGTGACATCCATCACATTCTCTCTCTCTTTCATTTTTACTATATTTATATAATCCATCTTGATTTAAATCATGATTATATTCTATCTATCTATCTATCTATAGCCTGACGCCCTAATCCCGCAAAGGGTGGCAGCAGACAAAACGCCTCCAAGTCACTCTGTCACCCACCATTTGACTCCCCTCCCCCCAACTCACCCCCCCCTCCCTCATATACCTCTCAACTCCATCCATCCACCTCATCCTCGGTCTACCCCTCCCTCTCCCTCCCTCCACCTCACCTACATACACCCTCTTAGTCAGTCTTTCATTCTCCATTCTCTCCACATGTCCAAACCACCTCAGTGTATTTCTCCTAATCTTTTCAACCACATCCACATCTACCCCACAACGTTCCTTCACTTCTTCATTCGTCAACCTGTCCCTCCACGTTACTCCACATGCTCCTCTCAAGTAACTCATTTCCACTGCTCTCACTCTTGACTTGTTCCCCTCTTGCAATGTCCACGCCTCGCTTCCATACGTCAGGGTAGGGATCACAATACCATCATGCAGTGACTTCTTAACTTCCATACTCACCTCCCTATTTCTCATAACTGCTTTCAGTGTACCAACAACCTTTCTTCCCTGCTGTACCCTTTCACGTACTTCATCCCCCAAAGTTCCATCCTTACTCATCACACTACCCAAGTACTTGAATGCACTCACATTCTCCATATCCTCACCATCCAACCTCACTGCACACTCTGTGACTTCATTCCTCTCAAACACTGATTTAAATTGATTTAAATCACATGATTCAAATCATAACAACCCTGTCAGCAACCCTACTCATGGGAATGTGAACTCTGTAGACTGCAGACTGAAGCTGCCCTCCTCTGGCAGTCCATCATCCTTCTTTTCATTCCCAGGGTTGGGGTCAATTATGAATTGAATTGGAACTGATTAAAAAAAAACTGTGAATTGGAACTGAACTGGAACTGAGAAAAATATAAAAACAAAATTAATTGAACTGAACTGGAATTGATATAAACTCCATTGATGGCAAGGTCTTCAGGCCAGACAGGTGCAGTCTAGGATGAAACATTTGAACAACTTATGATATCAGCTGCAGTCCTCAGTAACTTGGACTCATTCTTGTTTTGTTTACTAATAAAAAGAATTACACAATTTGAACTTTTAGTTGGTAAAGAATGTAAATGGTTTGTGTAGCTGAGCATTTCCAATAATAAATAAAGATGTTAATTTGAAACCTCATTTTTATTTCTTTCCGTTAGATTAATGATACTGGGATGATTAAAACTGATTTTGAATTGAAAACATTTTAACTGAATGAAATATCGACCATAATGAACTGAACTGAATTGGAATTAACCCGCCCCGTCCCCACGACATACGATGCACATCGCAACATTTTTTCACGCTGTCCCCACAACATATATCGTACGTTTTGCAATTGAAAGACCCGTTGTTTGCACATTTTTCAAGTTTCACGGGAGATTTTTGGCAAGACCTTCCTCTACCCCCAGCCAGGCGGCGACACTGCTTTACCCTGTGTAACCCCCCCCCCCACACACACACCATTTTCTCGGCAACTCACCTGTTAGCAGTGACCTGGCCAGTAAAAACATGTAGCACCAAGGTCTCTCCGACAATGAAATTCAAGGCGAAAGTGATTCCTGACATGGAGGACAAAAATTACGTGGCAGCAGAGTTAGTAATGAGCAGAAGTGATGAGAAGGTAACGTCGCCAAGGTACAGTAGGTGCGGTATGTTGATGTGTTTAGTGAGTGAACAACGCTTATATCACCTATATTATTGTGTGAAAACCAATATACTCTTGTACTACATATAAATTTGTACCAAATAAATAAATATTTACCTGGTCTGAGTGGTTTTGGTTAAGTTTCCCTCGAATAGGAAGAGTCTTTTACGGAGCGCGCCTTCACAGAAAGCGGTACCAGATGAGGGCTTCTCACCTGTTTACGGCATTTTTAACTTCAGGTGAGCACTTTCTCTCTGAATTTTTGATGTTTCTCATAAAAAGTGGAGGTTTGAGGGGGAAGGGGAAATACAAGTCGAAAATTTGTCTTTTTTTTTTTTTTTTTTTTTTTGGGGGGGGGGGAATAAATAAGTGGGTACAGGACGGGTTAAAGATTTCTTTTTTTATGAATGAATTCAATTGAACTGGAATTGATTAATTCATATTTTATCCTGAATTGAACTGACAAAAATGAATTGACCCCAGCCCTGCTAATGACCATATGTTGTCAGACTGGAGGGCTAATTAGACTAGCATCATAGGAGACTCACTCCTATCTCATGACTATGGCTCTTCAAATTTTAGTCACAACCTAGTATTCAAGCTTTAAGAGTGGCCTAGTTCTGTCAGATGAAAACAAACTGATTACAGTGTAAGCGAGAATATTTTATAGTTGATCCTATTCACACCACTAATTAACCTAAACTAAACAAAAACTTGTGGCACAATGTCCATCAAATCATTTGCCAAACTCCTTAATCATGGAAGGGGTGGCCACAGTCAATTCACTTCCATCTCAACCTGTCCTCTGCCATCACACTGCCATCTCTACAACTCACACACCCCTCTCTTACATACCACTCCACCCCATCCCATCACATCCTCTTGTCTGTCCCTTCTCCACTTCTCACATACAATATCCAAATCAGTCTCTCATTCTCCACTTTCTCTACATGGCCAAACCATCTCAAGGTACTTCTAATGCTTACCAACACATCCACATCAACATTACACTCCTTGACATCCACATATGTCTGTCTTTACACACTTATTATAAACCAGTCATGATATACAGTTGGCCCCTGCTTACTGACTTTCATGTTACAATTTTTCAGAAATTCAAACTTATTTGGGAAGAATTTATTGCATTATTTTCTCAAAGAAATCTACAAACTACTGTGTTAAAGTACTATGGTTTCTATATATAAAATTTTACTGGAGGCAATTGGAAAAACAATAGTATGTCAGCTTCTATCAGTGTTCACAATGTTCACAAGTGATTTGTATATATATAGCCCAGTCCAGCAACTCTGGACTCAGACATTTCAATTTATGAACCAACTCTGGAAACCAACCAAGTTTATAAATGGGGAACAATGTGACATAAAGGGTGGTTTGTAAACAGTGCTTCACTTAGATTCATCCAGGAATATCTTATGTGTCGCACTGGCTTAGTCTGCTAGTGTTGGTGTGGCAGTGGGAGTAAGAAAAGAATAAATGATGCACGACAGCCACTGATAATGGTGACTGTGCTGCCCCCATATCACACAAGAAATCACCAGGGAAGAGGAAAATGAGTGTCATACATAAGCCACCCTGTATTATAGTACAGCTTCCCAACTCTGAACATCCAATTTCCATGATATTCAATTTTTCCTAAAGCCTATGGACCCAAGCATTTCCGATTTCAGTGTTTGTACTGTACCAAGGTGTGTTAGTGTACCAGCAGCCTTCGCACCCTCGTAATTGCAGCCGCCAGGAATGCCACATGGCCAGTGTCTGCTGAGTACTGATCATGAACCTTCTGTAGGCGAGGCAACACATCCTGTAGAGCTGACCATGCCTGCTTCCGAAGATTTTCAACTTCTGTAGCCGTCAGGGTGCGAGGGATGCCAACCTGTAATGACAAAAAATTGGCATCATTCTGTATGGGCAAGTTTTGTCAATGCCACAGTGGACATGCCATTGTGAGACACATACTGTAAGCAACTCTCCTGCCATCCACCCATTGGATGTACAGTATCTTTATACAGAGCTGATCAGGTTCACTTAACTAGGCTTAGAGCTGTGTTTCTTAACCTTTTCACCAGGTTACCTACTGGCATCCCAAAATAGGGTGTTACTACCCCATCCTACTTAAACCGGGAGAAAAAGTAGAAAAACATATTGGTGCTGTGCTGATAATGTATTTCCAAGTGATTATACAAGCTACAGAAAGAAGACAGTGTATGCTTTTCAACTACATTAAATCATGTTTTCCGCAGAACATACACTAGGTTAAACTACTGGTGCGATGGATGAAAAGTTATTTCTTTAATCAGTTTCTCTGTGTGTGGCTCAGTTGGAGGCAATAAACATCGTGTCATAGTCCACAAGCATCCTGATTTTTTTTTTTTCTTATAGCATTGCAGAAAAACCCACTTCACAGCAGTAAGTAGTTGCAACTGGCATTAGGATCTTGTGTGGTCACTCTATAGAATAGTTTATTCTTTACCAAATTTCATCCAGAAAGGTCAATGTTTTACCAATATTAACCCTTTAAAAGGGAAAAATTACCCCCTTAAGGGTACAGTAATTACCCCCAAGTTAAGAACCACAGGCTTAGAACAGCACATTGCCCAGCCCTCCTCAGTTACCAGCTTTGATTTGGGTTGGATGGAATCACAGATTCAGACAGAGGGGAGGAGGGGAGCACTCACCATCCACTCACACAATGTAGTTCTGCTTTGGGTGTCTGCCCTTTCCCCTCTTGCTTCCATCCTCTTCTGTCTTTCCTTCATTCTTTCCTCTTCCTTCTGCCTACAGGTGACTTTACACTCCCTCTTCTGTCTTTCTTTCCTCTTCCTTCTGCCTGTGGGTGACTCTACACTAAGTGACAAGCCAAATGGTTTCCAGTACACCAGGAAACCATTTACTACGTTGGGTGGTGACCATATAACCAAATTATGGTGCCTGGTGGTTTAGTGGGTAATTAAAGCACTCCAATCGAACTGAGTCTGCATAGGTTTATATCCAAAGGGTGGTTGATGTTTATTGCTCATGTAATGCCACTCAGGGATGAGTGAGGCTGGTCACTCTCATCTTTAATGTCAGGACCAACTTGCCTAGCCCCGGGCTCCTACGCTCCTCATGGGGCAACTTAGGACTGGATGATAGATGGATGGATGGATGGAATGACAGATGACACATACCCTGCTTGTAGAATAACAAGACTACACAACATACCACACATAACAGAGCACTGTGACACTGACAAAACATAAAAGGTGTTGGAAACCTATGGGACAACCCCATAAGGGCAGGTGCTTACCTGCAGTTGATGGGTCCGCTGGGCCAGGCATGACCAGACTCAAGCACTAAGGACAACATTTATCTATCTGTCTATCTATTGCCAAACGCGTTAATCCCATACAGGGTGGCCACCAACAAATTGCCTCCATGTCACCAGCCATTTCACTGCCTTGCTCCCAGCTCACAACCCCCACCCTCATATACCTCTCCACTCCATCCCTCCATCTCATCCTTGGCTTCCCCCTCCACCTCACTTACATACACTCTCTTCATCAGTCTGTCAATCTCTATCCTCTACACATGGCCAAGCCACCTCAATGTGTTTCTCCTAACGCTTCCTATCACATCCACCTCCATACCACAATGCTTCTTTACGTCCTCATTTGTCAGTCTGTCTCTCCATGTGACTCCACAGGTTCCTCTCTAATAACTCATTTCCACTGCTCTCACTCTTGACTTGTATCCCTCCAACAACGTCCAAGCTTCACTTCCATAAGTTAGAGGTGGTATCACAATACTGTCATGTAGTAACTTTTTCACTTCCATGCTCACTTCCCTGTTTCTTATCACTGCTTTCAAGGAACCAGCAACCTTTCTTTCTTGTTGTACCCTTTCAAGCACTTCACCCTCCAAACTTCCATCCTTACTCATCACACTACCCAAGTACTTAAACGTACTCACATTTTCTATTTCCTCCTCGTCCAACCTCACTGTACATTCACTGACTTCACCTCTCTCAAAGACCATCACTTTACTCTTCCCTACATTCATCTTTAGATTCCGTTTCTTACACACTCTCCCAACCTCATCCACCAAGCTTTGCAGCTCCCCTTTGTCTTCACTTAACAACACAATATCATCTGCAAACAACAGTACAGGGAGTTTCCAAACACTGCCCTCTTTCATTAGGGCCACTCCAACATCCACTGCCCTACCTTGTACCTCTTTTATAACCCCATCCATATACAGACTGAACAACCATGGAGACAAGACACATCCCTGTTTCAGCCTAACCTCACTTCACTATCCACACGCACTGCAGCCTTAGTCCCCTCATACAAACTCATCACAGCATTCAACATCTTCCCATCTACTCCACATATTCTCAATACAGTAAAAGTCCTATTATTCGGCATCTATGGGACCGGGATGATGCCGAGAAATTGGATTTGCTGAATAATCAAAAACCTACCCACTCAGTTCCTTAAATATATTGGTGAACACTGTCATCCCCACTTATGGTATTACAACTGTGTTTGAAGAGAGTACTGTATACTGTACAATACTGCAATCAATACAGTGCTATACGTGAACCTGAAATATATATATATATAAATTAGTGAACACAGACAAGTGTAATGACACAGTAGGCCTACAAGTCAGATACACTTCCTGGATGGCTGAAATGATACGGAATATTACTTACCAGCTCAGTACATCACTTGTATTGGTGAACTCATCACTACTTATATTATTACAAATATGTTTGGAGTGAGTACTGTATACAGTACTTTTTCCAAACACAAAATAAAATAGTCGGAAAATTACATAAAATAAAGTGAAGGAATATGAATTGATAAGGTCTGCCTGATGAAAGTTAAACGTATATTTAGCACTCATTCTTTTGTTCGTTTTTTTGTTTACATGTGAAAGGGCGAGTATTGATGCAAACAGTAATGTATTCCCTTAACCCCTTAATAACCTCTGGCATTGAACAACCCTTTACAGTACTGATGTCAATGATGTCAAGTTAGTGAGCTATGAAAAAACTGTGAACAATTATGGGAAGGGAACGAAGGTCACTGGTATGTTTACACAACTCTACGTTACGATTCCAAGCAGTCAGGGGGTCGGTTAATCTCAGATGTTTTCGCCCATTTGGTAAATACATTGTAACTTTGTAATTTCTCCTGTGACTCATAGGGAATCACAGCATGGGTTTAGGAAGCTAAATAACACATTGCTAGGTGCGCCAGATGATTATCTTCACATCTTTAAGAAAATGGAAGAAATTTAATCCCTCTTTGAGTAGGTAAAGTTTCTTCCATTCTTCTGAAATCAAATTACAGTATTTTTCTTAAAGATGTGAAGATAATCATCTGGCTCACCTAGCAATGTTATTTAGCTTCCTAAACCCATACTATGATATCGCTATGAGTCACGGAAAAATTGATAAAGTTACGATGGATTTACCAAATGGGCGAAAACATCTGAGATTAACCGACAGCCTGACTGCTTGGAATCGTAGCGTAGAGTCGTGTAAAAATACCTGTGACCTTCATTCCCTTCCCATAATTGCTCAGTTTTCTTTAGAGCACACACTAACTTTCCATCACTGACATTGGTACTGTAAAGGGTTGTTCAATGCTGGAGGTTATTAAGGGGTTAATGGGATATATTACTGTTTGCAACAATACTCTCTCTTTCACATTAAACACAAAAACGAACAAAAGAATGAGCGCTAAATGTAAGTTTAACTTTCATCTGAAAGACCTTAGCAATTCATATTCCTCCAGTTTATTTTTAAGTATTTTTCTGACTTTAGGTTAGGTTAGGTTAGGTTTGGTTAAATTATAAGGTACAGTTAAACTCGGTTAGGTTAGGTTCAGTTAAACAGGACAGGCCCTTCCACCATTATGTTGAGGAATAAAAATACTAAAGCTGTCACAGCCGTACAGCTAAAAACAACGGGGAAACTGATTTAACAAGCAACATTTATTTATGGGTGATGCATTACAGTGTCAGTGGTTCATGGGCTACGCAATTACTGGTAAATGTCATTTTCAGGAAGGCATCAAGAATGAAAGAATTTCAAGAATTAGCGTGGGGGCTTGGAATGTAACCCTCACTAATTTGGTGGGGGGGGGTTACTGTACTGTATGATACTGTGCAATATTGTAATCAATACAGTACTATACCTGAATCTGAATAAAAATATAGAAATTAGTGAACATACAGAAGTGTAATGAAACATTAGGCCTACAAGCCACAGATAACACTTCCTGGACTGCCGAGATGATTCCGGACATCTGCCGAACAATCAATGATTTTCGTAAATGGGACTATTTCTCAAAACTGCCGAAATGTCGGATCTACCGAACAATCAGCTGCCGAATAATAGGACTTTTACTGTACTTTCCACAATCCTTGTCTATCCACCCTGTCATGTGCTTTCTCCAAATCCATGAAGGCTGCATACAATTTCTTTCCCTTCTCTAGAAGCTTTTCCACTAAAGATCTAAGAATGAATATCTGATCTACACTGCCTCTTCCCTTCCTACAACCTCACTGTTCTTCTCCAACTAACTCCTCTGTTATTTCCCTAACTCTGTCAATACATATCCCACCATATACTTTTCCTAATACATTAAGAAGACAAATGCCCCTATGATTACCACACACTTCTTTTTCCCCTTTTCCTTTGTACAAGGGAACAATTATACCTGACTTCCAATCCTCTGGGACTCTACCTTCCTCTCAAACCAACCTGCACATCTTCCACATCCATTCTACTACTATCTCTCCTCCATGCTTCAGCATTTCACCACACACTCCATCAATTCCTGGGGCTTTCCCCATTCTGACTTTCTTCATTGCATCTACAATGTACATCCTACTGATTTCTTCCTCTCTTCTCACATTGCTCCTTCTCCCAGCCATTCCCCAACCACTTATACTCGCATTACTTTCATTCTCTATGTTCAACAATTCATTATTCCCTTACTCGCGGGCCGTTGCTACCGTGACGCTTGTTACATATGTACCATACCACGGGGAGTCACTTCTGTGATCCAGGGAATTTTTAAATCGCCCAGGCTTTCAAGTGCAGTCCTGTAACACCTATCAGTACAGCCAGTGTGTAGCTATAGGCAGCGCTGCTAATACAGCTAGTACTCACATCCAGTGTTACAAATTCAGCCATTTTTCTGTGTTTGCCTCGCCTTCCCACCTCCCCTCCCTTAACCCCTCCCCCGCCTAGCTACAGTCTTGCTGTGCAACGCAACTCCTGGCCGGTTTTTTTCCATTTGCTTTTTCCATTGACATGTGCCCTATGCCCAATTATCATACTAAAAAATATATTAAAAAAAGGGAAACGGCTAATTGATACTGTCACTGACCATGAAGTAGTTAATTTATCACCTGGCAACACCCCACATGCACTTGGTTGCTAATTTTCCCTGTTCATTACCATTTAAATGTCCCTTATGACCTATTCTCTTACTAAAAAATATATATAAAAAATGGGAAAAGTGATACTTTCATTGACCTGCAAGTAGCTAATTTATCTTTCACTGCTATCCCTGCGGGAGGGGCATAGCGCGGTGCAGCTATCCCCGCGGGTAAGGGGTTAAAGTGTACTCTCCATCTGCTTACTTTTTCTCCCTTCTCCACTAGTAATCTACCGTTTTTATCTTTCACTCCTTGACTAACTTCATTGCCATCCTGTCTAACTCTCTTTACCTCTTTCCAGAACATTTTCCTACAGTCCCTCCACTTTACACTCCAATTCCTTCCAAATTCATCATCCACTCTTTTCTTACTCTTCCTTACTAATCTTTTCACCTCTCTCTTCCTCTCTAAATATCTCCCTCTTCTGTCTCTCAACTTCTTCCACGCCCCTATTTCTCCTCCATTCATTGTATGCTTTTTTCTTTTGTGCCACAGCTTGTCTCACCTCTTCATTCCACCATGCTGTTCCTTGCATCCCTTTTCGTCTTCTCTTCACCCCACACACCACCTCACGTACTGCACATATTTCTTCTGTAAATATCTTGCACACACCTTCCACGTCCTCCATCTGCTCCAATCCATATTTACCCAATTGCTCCTCCACTTCTCTCTCATATTCTGCCTTTTTCTCATCCTCTTATAACCTTTCCACTCTCCTTGCATCTACTCCGTCCTCTCGTCCTTCCCTTCTTCTATTTCTCCATTTTACTTGGACCTTGATTCTGACCAACACTTAAGCCCACTTCCCCAACCACTATATGCTCTTGCATTCATTACACACCTTCGCATCCTTTCATCCACACACATAATCAATCATTGCCTTCCTTTCATTCAGTTCACCACCCACCCTTCTCATCACTTGCCATGTGTACCTGTGGATCATTTTGTGCCTGAAGAAGGTATTGGCTATCACTAACCTCCTCTCGGCACAAAAGTCCACTAAAGCACTGCCATTCTCATCTATCCAAGCAGCCACACCTCACCCACCAACTACTCTGACCACCTTCACGTTCCCTACTTTATCATTCATATCACCAGTCAAAAACACTCTCTCATTCCTTTCAAACTTTCCCAGGCACACTTCCATGATTGTCCAGAACTCTTCTCTCACTCTGCTTGCATGATCTTGCACTGGCGCATACGCACACAATCATCCACATTTATAGTCCAACTTTCAACCTTACCCACAGAATCCTTGAGCCAACTGATTCATACTCTCTTATATTCTCCTATCATCTGTTACTCACAACAATACACACTCCTTCCTTTGCCCTCTCATTCTCACCTACTCCTGCACATACACCCCATCCATATTCCCATTCTCTCACATTCTCATCTCACCATTTAGCTTCAGTTAATCCACATACATCCACTTTTGCACCCTCAAGCACCTGGACTATCTCTCTCTTTCACCTATCATTTGCACCCCTTACATTCCACACTGCCATCCGTATCATGTCCTTTGTTTGGTCCTTAGTCGTCATCTTTTGGTCAGTCCTGGTCCGGAGGCTTCTTGTTCGTATTTTTAGTTGGTTGTTTTCCATGGAGGGGGACTCACCCTCCGCCAACCTACTTGCTGTCACGTAGGGAATATGTGTCAATTGGTTATGAGGTTACCACCCAGCACTGCAAATGGTTTCCTGGTTTACAGGAAATCATCAGACTTGCCACTCAATGTAGAGATACCCTAAAAAACAGAGTACAGTACAAGTCCCATTATTCGGCATCTATGGGACCAGGATGATGCCGAGAAATTAGATTTGCCGAATAATCAAAAACCTACCCTCTCAGTACCTTAAATATATTGGTGAACACTTATCACCACTTATGGTATGGTATTACAACTGTGTTTGGAGAGAGTACTGTATACTGTACAATACTGCAATCAATACAGTACTATACCTGAATCTGAAATATATATATATATATTAGTGAACATACACAAGGGTAATGACACAGTAGGCCTACAAGTCAGATAACACTTCCTGGATGGCCGAAATGATACGGAATATTACCTACCAGCTCAGTACATCACTTGTATTGGTGAACTCATCACTACTTATATTATTACAAATATGTTTGGAGTGAGTACTGTATACAGTACTTTTTCCAAACAAAATAAAATAGTCGGAAAATTGCATAAAATAAAGGGATCTGAACTGGTAAGGTCTTTCTGATGAAAGTCATAAATTACATTTAGCACTCACTCTTTTGTTCGTTTTTTTTTTTACATGTGAAAGGAGAGTACTGATGGAAACAGTAATGTATTCCATGAACCCCTTAATAACCTCCGACATTGAACAACCCTTTAAAGTACCGATGTCAAGTTAGTGAGCTATGGAAAAACTGTGAACAATTATGGGAATGGAACGAAGGTCACTGGTATGTTTACACGACTCTATGCTACGATTCCAAGCAGTCAGGGGGTCAGTTAATCTCAGATGTTTTCGCCAATTTGGTAAATGCACCGTAACTTTATCAATTCTCCAGTCAATCATAGCGAATCATAGCATGGGTTTAGGGAGCTAAATAACACATTTCTAGGTGTGCCAGACGATTATCTTCACATCTTATAAGAAAATGGAAGAAATTAAATCCCTTTCTGAGTAAGTAAAGTTCTTCCATTCTTCTGAAATCAATTTATTTTTCTTAAAGATGGGAAGATAATCGTCTGGCTCACCTAGCAATGTGTTATTTAGCTTCCTAAACCCATGCTATGATTCGCTATGAGTCACGGAAAGATTGATAAAGTTACGGTGTATTTACCAAATGGGCAAAAACATCTGAAATTAACCGACCGCCTAACTGCTTGGAATCATAGCGTAGTCATATAAACATACCACTGACCTTCATTCCCTCCCCATAACTGTTCAGTTTTCTTTATAGCTCACACTAACTTAACATCACTGACATCGGTACTGTAAAAGGTTGTTCAGTGCCGGAGGTTATTAAAGGATTAATCGGATATATTACTGTTTGCATCAATGCTCTCTCTTTCATGTTAAGCACAAAAACAAACAAAAGAATGAGCACTAAATGTACGTTTAACTTTCATCTGAAAGACCTTAGCAATTCATATTCCTCCAGTTTATTTTTAAGTATTTTTCTGACTTTAGGTTAGGTTAGGTTTGGTTAAATTATAAGGTACAGTTAAACTCGGTTAGGTTAGGTTCAGTTAAACAGGACAGGCCCTTCCACCATTATGCTGAGGAATAAAAATACTAGAGCTGTCACAGCCGTACAGCTAAAAACAATGGGGAAACTGATTTCACAAGCAACATTTATTTATGGGTAATGCATTACAGTGTCAGTGGTTCATGGGCTACGTAATTACCGGTGTCATTTTCAGGAAGGCATCAAGAATGAAAGAATTTCAAGAATTAGCGTGGGGGCTTGGAACGTAACCCTCGCTAATTTGGTGGGGGTGGTTACTGTAGTGTATGATACTGTGCAATATTGTAATCAATACAGTACTATACCTGAATCCGAATAAAAATATAGAAATTAGTGAACATACAGAAGTGTAATGAAACATTAGGCCTACAAGCCACAGATAACACTTCCTAGACTGCCGAGATGATTCCGGACATCTGCCGAACAATCAATGATTTTCGTAAATGGGACTATTTCTCAAAACTGCCGAAATGTCGGATCTACCGAACAATCAGCTGCCGAATAATAGGACTTTTATTGTACCACTACACTAAGTGGGTGGATGATGGGCGCCCCAACCTACCACAACATTTATACTATAATAATTCTCTCCTTCTCTAATTTAGCTGCCACTGCCTGGGGTCAACTAACTCTTAACGTATGTGTGTGTGGGTTTTTCTTTTTTTAAGCATTACAAAATACAGGTAACTCGCACGGAACACGATCTCACGGAACGCGCTCGCAATTATACATGGTAAGGGCTGGGATACATATAAGACAACGTTCATTCATTGCCAGACGCCATGTATCCCAGACGGGGTGGCCAATGGCTTAGAGTTAATTGTTTTACAGGGAGGGGCACTAATCCTCCACCAACCCCACATGACAACGTAAGATTAAAAAACCATTATGAAAACTACAAATTAACGCAGGAGAGGCCTTTGAAAGATCAAATCCTCGAACGTCACCGCAGCGCGCGGTTTGTTTTGATTACGTGACGATCTAGGCGGGAAATTATTCAGTGAGTGAGACATTCCCGAGAACAGTAGCACAGTATTTGTAAGTTAAATATTTACAGTACTGTACTGTTCTGGTAAGTTTATGTGCAACTTAAATTACTATTAAATAACGTTAAAGCAAGAAATAAAGTCTTATAACCAGTTTACCTGATAGGCGTCAGAATATTGCCTTTTTTATTTGTTCGTTTTTTCCACAATACTGTACAGTATTTGTAAGTTAAATATTTACTGTTCTCGTATGTACTGTACTTGTAAGCACTTAAATAAAGTTAAATCATTAAATAAAGCCTTGTAACCAGTTAACCCGAATTATATGATTACCCATGATCGGCATCGGAATATTTGCCTTTTTGTTTGTTCGTTAAACTCTTACTGTACTGCTTTTTCTACAGTAATGTATTTGTAAGTTAAATATTTACTGTTCTGGTATGTACTTGTAAGCAATTAAAGCATTAAATAAAGCCTTGTAACCAGTTAACCTGATTTATATGATCACCCATGATCGGCGTCGGAATATTGCCTTTTTTGTTTGTTCGTTAAAGACTTATAATAAAAGAAAAATACATTTTTGTCTTGGTATCTTTACCTATTTGCTCAGGTTTGCTGTAATGGTTTGGATCATTTGATGCAATGCAACTTGTAGAAAACTGTGAATAAACTTTCGGGAAGTGAACAAAAATCTGGGACATGAGACTGACCTTGACTTCACCCTCTCATGTATCATCTGTCAGTTCACCACCTGCTATCGTGATGAGTGGATGTTCGATTTTTTCGCTCGTGGCCATGCCTAACCACGCATAGGTACACCCATTATCTCGACCCAGACAGAAAATACAATCTTTTTCCTCCCTTGCAAAACACAAACAACCACCCTGTTTACGAGACAGCAATATATATTGCGAAAATAACAAGGTAAAATGATAAAGATGAACGTAAAATGATCGAGAAAGATGAACATGTTATTACGGAAGAAGTACGTTTTCCCCGTCTGTAAACGTATTTATTTCTGCTTTGTATCTGTATTCGTAATAATTAGACTTATTGTTAGTTCTGAAACTGCATTACGATTCTATTTTTAGCCATTCTCGTGGTGTGGGAGCTAAAGTTGTGACACAACTTCCTTATTGCTAATCGGACTGACCCTCCACTTTATTCTCCCGTGGCAGAGTCTAGCCTTGGAGGACGTGCAGTTTTCTCATTTAGGACTGAAAATTCAACTCTTTCGCTCCCTTTTCCAAGCATGGGCACAACGATAACGTAAAAAATAACTCGAAACTACCATAAATATATATCAAAAAGGTGAAAATGTATTCATAACTTTTTTTTTTTTTTTCCAGCCATTCTTAACAGATTATGCACTGAAATCATTTGATATCACAATACTGCATTTCTAAGTTAAATATGTACTGTTCTGGTATGTACTTGTAAGTTAAAGCACTGGTACCAGTTAACCTGATTTATATGATTACCTATGATCGGCGTCGGAATGTTTCCTTGTGTTTACGTACAGTATTTGTGTGTTGAAGTTTTGCTCTGGAGTACTGTATTTGTGAGTTATAACATTAAATAAACCTTCTAACCACTTAAAGTGCTTTCTAGTGATTACCAGTGACAGATAACAGCAAAACAACACATTTGGGGGGTCTAGGGAGCAAAATACGGAGTAGTTTAAATATACGCGATTTCGCACCTAACACGGCACGGTAGGAACGAAACCCACGTGTTCCGTGCGAGTTACCTGTAATACTATTTACACTACACTTACAATTGTTTTTAAAAGCCTTTGCCATGCATGACTAATTTTTTTTTTTTTTTTAAAGGCTGTTTTCCAATGCTAAGGGAAAATATGAGAAAGTAGAGAACACCTTCATATCCACTTTTGTTATCATTACACACCTCTCGTCCAGAAGGGTCATCCTGCTGTCCTGGTGTTGTTGGTGCATGACACATAAAATACTCCAGGTGTTTCCACAATAAAAAAGTGGCTGATTCTGCTGCATGCACAGCCAGCTGCTCCTGTCGTCTATGCATGCTAACCACTTGACTCAGATGTTCCTCAGCCAGTTTACGAACAGCTGCTGGGCTTGCTGAGTCAGCCAAGGCACTGCTGACATACTGACGAAGGTGCTCCACTGGTTGGTTACCCTCTAAGGCTTGTAGGTGGGCACTGGCAGCTTGACAGGCAGTGCGTGCCACATCAAAATGTTGAGATACCTGGAATACACGAAACAATGATAATCATCATCATCATCATCGAATCCTATACTGTATTGCCCCATGAGGTTCGTAGAAGCCCAGGGCTAGGCAAGTTGGTCCTGACATTTAAGCTGAGAGGGATCAGCCTCACTCATCCCTGAGAGGCATCATGTAAGCAATAAGCTCCAACCACCCCTTGAATATAAACCTACACCGGCTCAATCCGATTGGAGCACCTTAATTACCCACTAAACCACCAGGCGCCATAATTTGGTTATATGGTTACTACCCAGCTTAGTAAATGGTTTCCTGGTGTACAGGATATTATTTGGCTTGTCACTCAGTATCAAGTAACCCGTAAACAGAAGGAAGAGGAATGAAAGAAGGAAAGAAGGATGAAAGAGGAAGAAAGGAAAGGAAGAGAGGGAAAGGCAGTCATCCAAGAGCAGCACTACACTGAGTGGACGGTGAGTCCCCCCATCTACCATAAACAATAATATGTGGGGGCACTCACCATCCACTCACTCAATGTAGTGCTGCTTTGAGTGCCTGCCATTTCCTCTCTTCCTTTCCTTCCTTCCTCTGCTGTCTTTCTTTCCTTCATTCTTTCCTCTTCCTTCAGCCTATGGGTAACTCTACACCGAGTGACAAGCCAAGTGGTTTCCTGTAAACCAGGAAACCATTTCCTATACTAGGTGGTAACCATATAACCAAACTATGGCACCTGGTGGTTTAGTGGGTAATTAAGGCACTCCAATCAGATTGAGCTGGAGAAGATTTATATCCACGGGGTGGTTGGGGTTTAATGCTCAAATAATGCCACTCAGGGATGAGTGTGGCTGGTCACTCTCATCTTAAATGTCATGACCAACTTACCTAGCCCCGGGCTTCTACGCTCCTCATGGGGCAACACTGGACTAGAACAGATGATGGATGAATGGATGGATACTAAAATTAATAATGTTCTTTTGTTTGCAGATGATACTGTCATGTTAAATGAGGATGAAGGGGAATTGGAAGACTTGATGAATGACTTTGGGAGAGTGTGTAAGAAAAGGTAAATGTTCAGAAGAGTGAAGTTGTGGTCATTGAGAGAAATGAAGTCAGTGAATGTACATTGAGGCTGGATGGTAAGGACATGGAAAATGTGAGTGCATTTAAGTACTTGGGTAGAGTGACGGGTAAGGACAGAAGTTTGGTAGATGAAGTGCTTTAAAAGGTACAACAGGGAAGAAAGGTTGCTGGTTTTTGAAAGCAGTGATATGGAATAGGGAAGAGAGCATGGAAGTAAAAAATTCACTGCATGGTAGTACAGTATTCCCTCGATTATCAGACGTAACAAAGCCATCGGTATATGTGGATATGGATGAAATCCGGATAAAGAGCAATATCCTACTTACCAATACCTACCTATGTCCAACCTATATGTACAGTACCCCTCCTAACTGTGGTAGTGTTCTTCAGCCTTTCAACTATTTAGACATCAAAACACATATGGGAATATCAAATATAATGCTAGACACTATGAAAACAATGCACAAACAATAAAAATAAGAGTACTTACCACCCAGTGAACAGTGGACACGCATCGTAACCCGCTAGCCTCCAGCTGATGTACAGTAATCCCACGTGGTCTAGTGGCTAACAAAAGCACTTAACAAATGTCAAACACCTCCTCCTCCATCCACTGGAGGTGGGCAATGAGTGGAGACAAGCGGCGAGGTAATGGAAGCCTACCCACCTCAGGAGACTCTGAAGACAGCCGCAAGCTCATGTCTGAGAGCGACTCAGTGGCTGTCGATGTGCTTGGTTGTGGGTCCGAGAGTGAAGACTGGGGACAAGGTGGTGGTGGTGATGGGGAGAACAGGCTTGCATACATGGGGATGGCATGCTTGAAAAAGGAGTTGATCTTGGTCTGACAACAGGTGCGACGACTCTGACAGAGGATGACAGCGTCCCTGACCGCCGACAGATCCATCACCAGTTTCAGTGGCACCAACTCCCTGTCACAGTGCGGGTGTTTGGCATATCCGAGCACCTGCTCTATGCTAGCACGGAGCGCACCAAGACGAGAGAATGATGGAGTGGCAGGGTGCAGAGAGTCAGGGTCCTCGTCCTCGTCCTCATTTCTGTCCTCTGTCAGCCCCACTGAGACAGCAGCGGTGATCTCCTTATCTGACAATGTCTGATAACAAGGATCCCTGTCGTCATCGTTCAATCACTCCCTCGTGTCATCGACACCCACATCCTCACCTGCCGAATGTAGATGAAGGTGGAAATTGTCCAAGTCAAATCCTTCAAAGTTGTGCGAGGACTTGTATTCCAGAAGGAGACGTGACCAAGCACTTTCAAGGGGTTTGAAGGAGACTTCCTTCCAAGCATTCACCCAGTTGAACAACACAGACTTGATGCTGTAACGGCGAAGATTTTCCAAGGTCTGCCCCCACATCTGTCGATCCCTTCCACGTCCTCTAGCACCACCATCACCTCGCTGAGGAGCCTCCGATGGTACAGTCTCTTCTCTGCCCTGATAACACCTTGGTCCATTGGTTGAATGAGTCATGTTAGGTGGCAGAAACATGCATCTGATATGACCGTTACCAGCAACCAATTCCTTCTCAGACGGATGCGCAGGGACATTGTCAACGATCAGGAATGCCTTTGCCTGGTCGTGAAGGATACCAAGTTCCTCTGTTTGATAACGGATAACCTCCTTGACAAAGTGTCTGTGGAACCAATCTCTGAAGATCCTACAGGTAAACCAGGCCATCACAGAATGGTACCACACAACAGGCAGGCTATCCACCAACCCATGGAACAATGTAGCTATTTTGCATGTCCAACAATAACGGGCTTGAGGCGATGCATCCTGTTAGCATTGGCGCAGCACAACACCAAGACATGCCATTTGGACAACTTCCGACCAGGCACAGTCTTCTTCCTCTCTTCTGCCAGGGTGTTGGTGGGCAAGGAGCAGCAGAAAAGGCCAGTTTAGCCAGCACTGTACTTTTGACCGAAAGCAAGGCCCTCATCCTCGATCAGGCGCTGCACTTTCTGGCGAAACAGCTCAACATCCTCCCCTGTCGCGTCCAAAGCCTCACCATGTGTCTTACGGCCAGTAAGTCCATGTCAAAGTTTGAACCGGAAAAGCCAACCTTCAGATGCCTTGAAGTCGTGCACGTTGTGAAGGCATGCAAACTTTTTGGCTGCCGCCTTCAACTCAGTCCCATGTACATGCATGATGGCACCCCACTGTTGGCGGAACCAAAGCAAGGTCAACTGGTCGATGGCGGCGTGGCAGGGCTGAGACATCACCTTCCTGTCGTCCTTCCCAGTGGCATCGTTACTGAGGCAGCTTGGACCGTGATTTCTTGATATCAAACAAGGCTGAACAGGCCAGATCATACTCCCATAAAATGCGTGAAGTGGCCCAACCCTCATCAACCTTGCTCAATATCTCATGCTTCTTCTCCAGAGTCAAAACCTTCCTTTTTCATTTCTCAGGTGGTGGTGTGGCCATCATCACACACACGAGAATGCCGCACAGGAAAATCAAGGCCTGAAGAAGGTAAGGAACCACCACAAATGCAACAATGGAAGCTGCCATGGTTACAACTCAGCCAAGCACATTCACACTTGAGAGAGACAAGGACAGAAACTGAGGGCTGGTACAGCACATGAAGACAGTGCTGCCATGTCTCAACCCACGCTTGGCTATGAGCACTATCTATCTATCTATCTATTGCCAGACACCTTAATCCCTTTTATGGGGTGGCCACAAACAAATCACCTCCACTTCACCCTATCCCACGCCATTTCACTGCCCTGCTCCCAATTCACACCCACCTCCCTCATATACCTCTCCTCTTCATCCCTCCATCTCAACCTTGGCCTTCCCCTCCCTCTCTCCCCCTCCAACTCATTCACATTCACTCTCCTAGTCAGTCTCTCACTCTCCATCCTCTCCACATGGCCAAATCACCTCAGTGTGTTTCTCCTAATGCTTCCTATCGCATCCACATCCACACCACAATGCTCCTGTGAGCACACAAGTAAAAAACGCCAAACTGACCTATAATCACACCGGTTAATTTCACTCAGCCAGGCAAATGTTGCCATGCGGCAGCAACACTGGATCCCCGTACATCATGGCATCACGCAGCGTCCAAGATATCCGACCGGCCAGGCGACTTTGACCATTTGGTAAGGAGGCAGACGGCCGCACATGCCCACAAACGTCCAAGTGCTCTGGGCAGCTGGGGGTACTTTAACAGTTCCGTGAAGGGGCAAACAGCTATTTTCGCTCAGCCGGTAGGTAAGGGTCTGCATTACTCGCGCGCGACTGGTAGCAACCAAGTGATCTGGGCAGCCAAGGGACTTTGGCCATTCGACGAAGAGGCGGACAGCCATTTTTGCTCAACTGGTGGGTTGCGGTCTATTACCCACACATGGCCAGAGAGGCTTGCCAACCGTCCACCCAATTTTTAAAATTTGTAGGCTGCCCAACCAGTGATGTCAAAAATTTTATGTTTGGATAAGGACAAAGAAATCCAGATAGAGAAATAATAGAGCCAAGGTCTAACGTTCGGTTACAGAGCACGTCCGGAAGCAGAGCGTCCGGATAATGAAGCGATTACTGTGATATTCACTTAAACGTATGGAGGAAAAGCTTAGAGTCTGTTAGACGGACACAAGTCAAGATATTCACTTAAACGTATGGATGAAAAGCTTGGACTCTGTTAGAAGGACACAAGTCAAGAGTAAGAGCAGTGGAAATGAGTTACCTAAGAGGAGCATGTAGAGTTAAATGGAGAGAAAGACTGACAAATGAGGAATGACGAAGTGCTGTGGTGTGGATGAGCATGTGACAGAAATCATTAGGAAATCTATACTTAGGTGGTTTGGCCACTTAGAGAGGACAGAGAGTGAGAGACTAATGAGGAGAGGTATGTGAGTGAGGTGGAGGGGGCTGAGGGAGGAGGAGATGGAGGGGTGGAGAAGAGGTATATGAGATTGGGGTGGGTGGGTTGGGGGGAGGGTAGCAAAATGGCAGGGGACAGGGTGACGTGGAGGCAATTTGTTTGTGGCCACCCCTTACAAGACTGAGGCGTCTAGCTGTAGACAGAGATAAGGTAGATAACACAATAGTGATTGCACCAGCAGCAGTAATAGCAGTACTAACTGAAACCCAAGTTCATATGAATGTAAGCCCAGAAGACTGCAGGCTGAAGTTACTTTTATCCTGCAGTTCACAAAGCTCCATTTGAGGGATAGGAAGTAGTTAAGGGATATTTGTAAAGCAAAGGTTCCTCTCTCCAGCACCAGGTGAAACTGAGTGGACAGACTGGAATGCTAATGAAGTGGAACAAAGAATAGGTTTGGCTAGCTGGTTCCCTTCCAAAGGCTGTAGATGGTCACTTGTAGCCTGACCTCAAACAGATAGAAAGAAACAGAATAGTCTGACACTTGTTAATACCTATGTCTTGATGCTGGAAACGGATTCTTTCATGTGGCTGCACTGATATTCGGAGGGTGGAATAGCCTATTACTCCCAATCTCCTCCCTATCCTTCAAAAGCAGGATGGAAGACTGTAGAAGAAGGGCAACTTCAGCCTGCAATCCACTAGGTTCACATTCAGATGAGCCAGAGATGCAACTACCGCCGCTGATTTGTCTTCCCTCACAGAGCTACTAAACAATCCAAAATTAAACTAGTAAATACTGGAAAGAAAAAAATCTACAAAAGATAAGAGTTAAGTGTTACTGAGACTATTAATATAGCCCCATGCAAGAGTGGTGCTGGACAGGGACACCTTCACGTGGTGGCACCAATCTGGCTGGGTGGTTGCCCTATGTGGTTATACAAACGTTCCTTAATTCCCTCCCATTCCCATGAAACCAGGATGGTGGACTACAAATAAGGGCAACTTCAGCCTGCAGTCCACTGGGTTCAGACAAGGTTGGATACACAACAATATGCAAAACAAATGACTGATTCATACAAAAGTTTGTTTTTCACTCACCTGGCTTGCACACTCGACCAGCACTGCCAGTGACAGTGGCCGGCCCACCGCACCAGTGGCACTGTGGCTGGTGTCCATGGAGGGGCGAAATACTAGGGTGACATCCCTCACAGCACTCCCCCCGTGAATCAGGCGAGCTGTGGCGTAGTTTAGAACACTGGTTAAGGTGGTGAGGGTGGCCGTGCGTGCAAGCTCACGAACATTCACACCTTCTTCGTTTTCTGGTAAAGTTTCAAGAGCAGCAGACAGACGGCTTTGTGGCAGGACATGGGGCAGTAGTGCAAGCAAGAGCTGCTGCAATCGAGTGGCCTGGGCACCGGACTCCAGCTGAGAGGGGTCTGTGGGTGTGATGGGGCCTGGCGCTGCAGCTCCAGCTACTGCGGCAGATAGCAACGCCACCTCTTCAAGTGCTGGTAGAGATGGAGATGCCGGCACACAAAGGCCAACTGCAAATGCCTCACTGTGGGCTGCCAGGAACCTAAGAAGATGTGCAGTGGCTGAGTAATTTTCAGTACCCAGGGAAGTTAGGATGGCCAAGTAAACTCTGAGTGCCGCAGCCAGTACACTGCGATAGCGCTGCACTGCACTTGGTAGGAAATCATCGGCACTGGTTGTCTGAATGGCCAGCTGTGTCGGCCGGTAATCCAGTGCAGCCATTTCCGAGAGACGGGTCGTAAGGCCAGCTTGAAGGAGAAGACGTGCACCATTGGACGAGAGGGCTACTCGAGCTAGTAAGGACATCCGAGCCTCATACACGTATAACGGCCGTAAATCATCATCATCAGCAGTTAGAAGGGCCAGTAACTGCCGGTCATCTGCTCTGAGGTCATCTAGCAGGCGACGTAGGTGCCCGTGGTCAGTGAGGTGGGACAGGAGGAGGGATTCACCTGTTAGGGGGGCTGCCCGCTGCTCTAAGGCTGCTAGGGCACTGAGACAAGTTAGAGCCAAGACCTGACATACGTGATGACCCCCTCCAGACTCAATTGCCAGGACGTCTACTAACTGAGGCAGCTCCTCTCTCACCACTTCATAGTTTTCCCGATGAAACTGTTCCTCCTGAGTTTCCCGAGGGGCCAGAAGCAGAGCAGAGGTTCCAGCTAACTCCTCTTCCTCTGTGCTATCATCTCCACTGGCCCGAATCTGTAGGTAGTTCAGAAGGGCTGCATAGGTGGATGCCCTTACCCCTTGGCCACATTGCCTGAATTTGGCCACACACTCCACAAGGCCTCGCAGAACCAGCTGAAGCGATGATGGGAACTCCACCTGGCCAGTTCCTGTGGTTCCATCAAGGAGTGACACATACTGAGGGTGGTGGCGAGGAGCTCCAGGCCTGGCATGTAGAGTTCGCAGGGTGGTAACTAGCATTAAAAGGGATGATACAAGCTGTGTAGTGAGTGCTGGGAGGGCCGAGTCATCAAGTAGCCTCCGAGTCAGGTCATGGGTGAGTGTATGTAGGAATGTATGGTGTGTAGGAGTGTCAATTAAATCTGGTGGTGTCACTGCCACCACCACTTCCACCACTTGTCGCCAACCCTCCAAGAAGTGCCTGTGGGCGTGAAGAAGTGCACGGGATTGGTTTAGGAGCAGTGCATGGCCCATCACCATCTCCAGCTCCTCCTGCAAGGGATCCCTCTGGGCTAGTGATGCCCCTGCACTCCCTTCCTGAATCAATGTTGTTAACTGCTGGTGAAGGAGCTTCAGGTTGACTACAGGACCTTCAGGTGCTGGACTTTCACAGCTGGTGATAAGTTCAGCAGCTCGAGGCAGATACTCACATTGCAAAGGTGGGGGTGAGTCTACACTTAGGTCCACTGCATCTAGGAGTGTTAGAAGTGGCCCCCTGCCCCCTGCCATTCCTCCAATCCAGCCCTGTGAGACATCTAAAGGTTCCTGTTGGGGTAATTCAGCCCCTGCAACGAGTAGGTGGATCATCCGTGCAAGCTGCGATCGCTGTTGGTGGCTCGCATGGTAGCGCAGTTCTAAAGCTACACAGCGCAACACCCATCCCTGGCACAGCAATCGCAGCCTTGAGTCATTGTGTGGGGGCCCCATCGTTGCAACCGTACGATACAGCAAGTCCCTCGAAGACCGCAAGTACCTTAATGTTGCAGCTGATGTCTCCCCTGTGCTACATAGTTGGTAAAGGAGGCGGTAAGCCACCTCAGCCAGGCTGGGAGGGCAGGATGGCAAGGCAGCTAAGGTGGCATGCAAGGCAGTTCTTGGATAACCCCTTGCTCCGGCATCAAGCAAATCTGACCTCAGGCTGGTGCTATCTTCAGCAGTGTATCCCAGGAGGAAATGTGCCAAATTAGGGGCTGGGAGTTGTAGGAATTTAAGAAGAAGATTGAGGGCAGCATGGGCAGCATCCAGATGTTCTTGAATGGCTAATGCTGCATGGTCTATAACTTCAACAAAACTGTGCCTCACTGATGTTGCTGTTGTTGTCGAGGCAGTGATGAGCGACAGTAAGTGGGACTGAGAGCTGGGTCTTGCGGCGGAGTTTGCAAGCAGACAGCAGGCTAAAGCAGCATGATTGGGTAATTCCTGATGATGACCTACTAGGCGAATGATGTTAAGAAGGTGATCGCTGACACCAGAGTGGATGTTGACACCCATCAACAATCGTTCCACCCCCAACACCACCTCTGGTTTGCTTGACTGTCCAAGAACTAGGTGTTGTTGCTCCTGTGCAGCCAGTAGCAACTGTAACACTAACAGCAGAGAAGCATGAAGGTCTTTCTGCCCTGGTACTTCCTTGTGCTGCTCTAGTATCTGTACACCATCATGCAGTACTGACAATACCTGCTTCTGAAGCAGTGAATCCTGAACAAGGTCTAGCAAAATTGAGTGTCCTGGGGGCTGGATGGCACTCTGATCAGCAGATGATGATGGTGTACGCAAATGTTGGGTCAACAATTGATGGAGGAGGTGCAAGCAGCCTCGTGCAATGGCCCAGCGTTCACCAGGATCTCGGTAAGTCCGTGAGTGGTGGCGGAGGAAAATACGATCTCGAACCAAGTCTAGATAGGGCCGAAAACCTGGAGGTCTGGTAGCAGCACCTAGCATGGGGGGGATACCGGCAGTCACAAGCTGTGTGAGAAGTCTTACTACAGCTCTCGTCAGTGGAAATTCCTCTCTGCTGGACTCTACCTCTTCGATATCCACCAGTAGTCCACGAGGTTTGTACCCGGCCACTCCTTCATGCAGAGGAATCAATCCTGCTCCCTCCACAAGCTCCCACACCTTCTGTGCTAAAGTTGGTGTGGTACTGAAGGCAGCTAAGGTATTAATCAACTCTACTTTAAGTACCAAAGGGACAGCACATGTTAGAAGTCCTGTACATACATATAGTGGTGCCCAAGCAGTATTCTCACACAAGGCCACTCGGGGTAGCTCATCCTGCCCGGCTACAGTTGCCATCAGCTGAAGTACTGCTAGTAATCCCTGTACCTCCTGGGGGGTGATTCCTCTTGGAGTACCCCTTGCTCGGTACATTGTGTCCATGGCCCCTGGTTCCTCAACTCGTAGGTTGTTATAATACTGAGTTAGAGCTGTCATGAAATGCTCCCATGCTAGGTTGCTGCCCTGCGACAGTGGCTGGCTATTCATGCGCAGGAAGTTGTAGACATATTGTGCTGATCGTGGTGTGGTTGCTAGACTAGTTAGAAGGTTTATATAAGGCACAAACAGGGATGGCGGTAGGTAGTCACCAGGTAGCCGAACAAACTTGAAGAGCTGCATCTGTCTAGTTCCCTGACTGCGATATGGCTGAGAGGTAGTTGGGAGAATTTCACTAGGGCACCAAAAATCTTCAACCATTTCCCCACACTGTCCATCTCGGTATAGGGCTGCAAGGCAAGTCAATAGCTCCTCAAAAGGCTGATCTAGGTTTGTTGGGGGCTGCAGACTTTCACGCAAATTGGCCGTAATCAATCTAGAGTTTTCGTCAGCCCGGTTTTTCATTGCCTTAACACGTTCTGGAGAGTTTATGATAAAGTCTGAGAGAATGGCGTGTAGGCGTTGACAATAAAATGTATCCAAGGGGGTGTTCTTTTTGGTCAATATGGAATTCTGAACAAAGGAGAATACTTTACCTTTCAGTGCCTCATCTAATACAGCATCATCCTCTTCTAATATGGCATCAATGTCTGCCAACTGTGTAGCGACAGCCACTTGCCTTAGGTTGGCTAAGCTTACTGTCCAGGCCAACTGCACAATTGCCTTTAGTCCTGGAGTTTCCCATGCCTGGTCAGACCTTATTTCTTTATGAATATCCTGTACAAAAGTTCTATCACTTGTAATGGGGAACTGTGCAAGGGCTTCAGTCATATCCTCACAGTTCAGTAAATGTCCAGCCTCCAAACTATACAAGAGTGCCATTAATAAAGCAAGATTTACAGGATCAAGGGAACCATCACTAGTCTCTGTTAGCTTAACTTTGGTCAGATAGTTAAGCAAACGCCGACACTCATCCTTCTTAAGCGGTGTTTGTGCAGCCCAGCAAAAAAGCGTGTCTGCTAACAGTCCACGCACAGCACTGAACTTCTCCAACACCAGTCTCCTATGCTTGGGGTCTCCCAGTGCACGATTCTGCTGCAGTAATTGTATCTCCTGGGTGATGTCCATGCTCGGTATCAGCTCCAGTATGCGGTCCACCAGTCCAATACCCAATACCGGGTCCAGGTACCGGGCAATACTCTGTGCCAGCTCTTCATTATCAGGAAGCAGGACCCAGGAGAGACCGGGACGAGCCTGGAAAGGAAATATTATACTGTATTGTACTTAAAACCTTGAACCCAATGACCCACTGTACACCTTATTCTAACCACCAACAGACTAGTTCATATACTCTTGAAGACTCTTTCAAACTGGAAAGGGTTACATGTAGCCTTCATTAGCAAGTATACTGTACTTCATTTTAATTTGGCTGACACTACACAACTTTATACAAATTAAGAAACATCTCTTGTAGTGAAATGGTTAATGAAGTTTGAATAAAATTCTTATTTATGAGGGCTACGTCTAACACGGAAGCTGAATGAAGCTGCCAGGAGATTGTATAAATATATTACCTTTATTTCTTTTTTATTATTATTATTTTTTTTGGAGAGAGAGAGAGGGAGAGAGAGAGAGAATTTGGGAGGTACTACTGTAAGAATGAAATGTAGCTACAAGCCTGGTAACTAGCCACCCAACCATTACCCTCAGGCAGGAAACATTCAGCCACAAGTACAGTCACTCAGTGTTATTTCTTCTGAGTCCCTGTATACAAAGACAAAGTTCAAGCTGAGACTCACCTACTGTTAAAAATCTTATTACACATCTCAAATGTCTTTTTTCCCAAGAGTTCCAGCCACTGCTGGGAACTAATTAGCTGGTTTTAGCAACTGGTTTAACTTCCAGTTCACAAACAACATCAGCTGCACCATGGCCAACCCCAGTATGAGGATTCCTTACCAGGAACTATGGCGTCATTATTATGTATGTACAGTGTGTGGTGAAATGCTTAGGTATGGGGGTGAGATTGTTGTGGAGTGGATATGGAAGTTGTGTAGATTGGCTTGGGAAGAGGGAAGGGTTCCAGAGGACTGGAAATCAGGTATAATTGTTCCTCTGTACAAAGGAAAAGGGGAGAGAGAAGTATGTGGTAACCATAGGGGTATTTGCCTTCTTAGTGTGACTGGTAAAATATATGGTAGAATAGTCATTGATAGGGTTAGCCATATGACAGAGGAGCTAGTTGGAGAAGAACAAGGGGGATTTAGGAAGGGAAAAGGGTGTGTAGATCAGATATTTGTTCTAAGATGTTTAGTGGAGAAGTATCTAGAGAAGGGAAGGAAAGTGTATGCTGCCTTCATGGACTTGGAGAAAGCTTATGACAGAATAGATAGGCAAGGTATGTGGAAGGTATTAAGAATATATGGAGTGGAGGGGAAATTGTTGAGTGCTGTGAAGAGTATGTACGACGGAGCTAGGGCTCCGGTGCGAGTGGATGGTGAGCTGAGTGAGTTCTTTGATCTCAATGTGGGACTGAAACAGGGGTGTGTGATGTCTCCATGGCTGTTTAATATATATATGGATGGGGTTGTAAAGGAGATGCAAGGTAGGGCAGTGGATGTGGGGCTGGCCCTAATGAATGAGGGTGAGATTTGGAAGCTTCCGGTGTTGCTGTTTGCTGATGATACAGTATTGTTGAGAGAAGATGAATGGGAGTTGCAAGGTTTGGTGAATGAATTTGGGACAGTGTGTAGGAGGAGGAAGCTGAAAGTTAATGTAAACAAAAGTAAAGTTATGGTGTTTGAGAGGAATGAAGTCACAGAGTGTGCAGTGAGGTTGGATGGAGAGGATATGGAGAATGTGAGTGCATTCAAGTACTTGGGTAGTGTGATGAGTAAGGATGGAACTTTGGGGGATGAAGTACGTGAAAGGGTACAGCAGGGAAGGAAGGTCGTTGGTACACTGAAAGCCGTGATGAGAAATAGGGAGGTGAGTATGGAAGTTAAGAAGTCACTGCATGATGGTATTGTGATCCCTACCCTGACGTATGGAAGTGAGGCGTGGACCTTGCAAGAGGGGAACAAGTCAAGAGTGAGAGCAGTGGAAATGAGTTACTTGAGAGGAGCATGTGGAGTGACGTGGAGGGACAGGTTGACGAATGAAGAAGTGAAGGAACGTTGTGGGGTAGATGTGGATGTGGTTGAAAAGTTTAGGAGAAATACACTGAGGTGGTTTGGACATGTGGAGAGAATGGAGAATGAAAGACTGACTAAGAGGGTGTATGTAGGTGAGGTGGAGGGAGGGAGAGGGAGTAGACCGAGGATGAGGTGGAGGGATGGAGTTGAGAGGTATATGAGGGAGGGGGGGGTGAGTTGGGGGGAGGGTAGTCAATTGGTGGGTGACAGAGTGACTTGGAGGCGTTTTGTCTGCGGCCACCCTTTGCGGGATTAGGGCGTCGGGCTATAGATAGATAGATAGACAGTATGTATGGAGAGACTTCCAGCTGGAGGGGCTACGTACAATCTTCAATAACCCCTTCACTCAAAGAGGTATATCCATTGTTAAAGCAAATCACCTGAAGGCCTATCATCACCAGACTCCTGAAGCTTGTAAGGGGTGGCCATAAATGAGTCACCTCCATGTCACCCTGTCCTCTGCCATCTACCTGCCCTCTGTCCAACTCACACCATCCTCAGACATATACTTCTCCACCCCATCCTTGGTCTCCCTCTCCCTCTCTACTGCACTAATATACACTCTTCTACTCAGTCTCTCATTTTCCATTCTCTCCACATGACCAAACCATCTCGGGGTACTTCTGACGGTGTAAAGTGAACCCATACATCTATCTAGAGCCTAATGCCTTATTATCAGATTGGCTGACCACAAATGAATCACCTCCATCTCATCAACCCCTCCACCATCAGAAAGCCTTCCCTCAAACGTATCTTCCCTAAGACTTTCTGTCTATCAGACTACAGTCAGATACCTTAATCCCAAAAGGAGGAGGCTAAATTAAATAACTCCATTTCACTCTATCCTCTGCCATGAGGTTGCTGTCCCTCCAACCTACAGTACTTACAGAGGATATTACCTATACCAACAGAGTGGGGGCACAAACCTGGGGAGTAGAGCTCCAGGAAGCTGCCCTATCAGTGAGTGTATACTAAGAGGAAGGTACAGTGCCAAGGCATGCTTTGGGGGTGTCCCTGTAGCTGTGCTGGAAGAGTGCTCCAAGGCCACTGTCACAGCCACTGGTCACAGCTGGTGGGGTGTGGGTCCCAGGTCCCATGCTTGGTCTTGGGATTGTGTGGGTGGTCTATCTCTCCCCCTAATTAATTCTAATGAATTTAACAAGAAATGTGAAGTAGAAGCCTGATACTAAATCACCCTAAGGGATCAGAGTGGCATCTTGGAATATGGGCAGTTTGAAGGGTAGTGCAGAGGAGGTGGTTGAGGCAATGTGTAGGAGGTGGGTGGATGGTGCAGGAAGTTAGATAGAGGGGAGGATCAGCCAGAATGACTGCCGAGAGGGATTGTCGGTACAAGATATTTTGGCAGGGAAGGACAGATGGATACAGTGGTGTGGGTGTGTTGGTTAAGGAAAAATGGGTGGAATATGTCATGAATGTAATAGGAGGGAGTGAAATGATTACAGTAGTGAAAATTTTGTTTGGTAGGTTCTCAATTTCATTCATATCAGCACAGGCTGGCTTGGATGATGAAGAAAATGATATATTCTAAGATGACTTAATATGTGTGGTAAGTGGAATGGGGGATGATGAGATTGTAGTTTTGAGAGGGGACTTAAATGGTCATGTAGGTGAAGCAGCTGAAGGATAAGAAGGGTACATGGAGGATGTGCATATGGTAGTAGAAATGTGGAAGAGGACACTCAAGTTTGGGGAGACAATGAACATGATTGTGTGCAACACACATTTCAGGAAAAGGGTAAATTGATTACATATGGGTCTGGAGGAAACAGCAGCCAGATGGATTATTTCATGGTCAGAAGGGTTGATAGGAGGCTGGTGAGGGATGTTAAAGTTATAGGGAACGAGGAGTGTGTGCAGCAAAACAAGTTGTTGAAATGTGACATGGTGCTAAAGGAGCGAGTGATGAAAATGAGGACCTATGCCCCTAAGAGGAAAATATGGAAGCTGAAAAAACAATCAGTGAGGGATGCCTCCTACAGCAAGATGAGTAGGGTGATGGCTGAACAGGGAGCCATTGACAGAAGTGTTAATGAACAGTACAGAGCTCTCAAGAACAATCTCCTGAGAGTTACTGATTCAGTGTGTGGATGGAGAAGGGGCCCCCTGAAGACATAAAGTAACTTGGTGGTGAGATGAAGGCATAGAAGCTGCAGTTAGGGAGAAAAGAAGGCTTTCCTGGGAATGGAAAAATGGAGGTAACAAAGAGTAATACTTGGCTGCCAAGCGTACGGCTAGAAGTGGTTTACAGAGCATAATCTGAGTCTCAGAGACTTTTATTTGATAACTTAAATAGTGTGGAAAGGAAGAAATATACTTAAGGTGGCAAATCAGATGAAGAAGGAAAAGAGGGATATCATAGGTCAACAGTGTGTGATGAATGATGAAGGAAAGGTAGTGGTGAACAGTCAGGTTATTAAAGTCACCTGGGGTGCATTATAACTGTTTGCTGAATGAGGAGTTTGGCTGGAACAGGGTAGCTTTGGAGTCTCCTGAGCTGGTGTTTAGCCCTTGGCCTTTCACTGATGCTGCTCCTTTGAGGAACGTAATAGGCAGGACACATGTCAGGAAGGCAGCAGGTGTGTCTGGGCTGACTGCTTAAATGCTGAAGGCCTCCCAGGTGACTGGCTGAAGTGTGTGACTGTAAATGTGTACATGGGGAAGGATGATGCCCTGGAATGAGGAAATTATAGAGGCATAAAACTTTCAGACCAGATAAAGAAGGTAATGGAGAGAGTTCTAGGAGGTATGATTAGAGAAAGAGTGAATACTGATGAGATGTAGTTTGGGTTTATGCCATGCAAATGAAGCAATGATGCCATATTCATTATTCGACAGCTTCTGGAAAAATACTATATAGGAAAGAAAAAGGGACCTGTACTTTGTTTGTGATGATTTGGAGAAGGCCTTTGACAGAGTCCTTAGGGAGATGGTAAAGCGGGCAATGAGAAAGCTTGGGATCATGGAGTGGCTGGTTAAAGTGGTAATGACTATGTATGTGGGTGCTCGCACCCAGGTAAGGGTGAATGGAGATTTGAGTGATGAATTTTCTGTGAATGTAGGTGTGCATCACGGGTCAGTCTTGAGCCCCTTGTTTATCACAGTGCTTGACATCATCTCATGTGACTTCAGAAATGGACTCTGTGGAAGATGTTGTATGTCGATGATTTGGTGTTGATCGCGGAGAATGAAAGGGAGACAGAGGAAAGATATACGAAGTGGAGAGATGGTATGGGGCACAAGGGCTTGAGAATAAATGGTGATAAAACAAAGGTGGTCGTATCTAGGGTTGGTGGAGGCACTGTCAAAGAAGAGGGAGAGTGGCCATGTGTAGTTTACCACAAGGGCATGGGAAGTAATCCCATCCTGTGTAGTGTCTGTGATAAGTGGATGCATAAAAGATGTAGTGGTATTACAGACAGACTGCAAGATAATGTTGATTTCATGTGTGAAGTGTGTCAGGGAGAGCACGTTTAAAATTGTCAGGCATGAAAGGACCGATAATGCAGGTGAGTCTCTCAAGTGCGTGGAGGAGTTTTGTTATTTGGGAGACATGTTATGTGCTGGAGGTGAGGGTGGCTAGAGTGAGGAGTGGTTGGAAGAAGTTCAGGGAGCTGTTGCCTATACTGACACTGAGAGAGAACTCTCTCTCCATGTTATGGGATCATTGTATGCAGCATGTTAAAAAAGTAATGCTGTATGGTAGTGAGAGCTGGCCAATAAAGGAAGAGGATTTTGCAGGCTCAAACATACTTAAATGACAATGATTATGTGGATGTGCAGTGCATCCTTGAATGCAAGGCCTGGGGGGACTAGGTTTACGACGGAAGAGTTAGGAGGTAGGATGGGACTGGGGTGTACAATATTGATGTTGTGATGAGGACAGGTAGATTGAGATGGTTTGTGCATGTGGACAGGATGGGGGATGACAATTGGGTGCAGAAAGTGAGAAGCATTAATGTTTGGGGTAGGGCTGTGAGCGGCAGACTGAAAAAGACCTGGGACGAGGTCATTGAGTGTGACATCAGGGATAAGGGACTGAATAGGGAGGCTGCCAGCAATAAAGCAGCACAGACAGCCACTATCAGACGACCAAGGCCAACACATGCAAGTATGCTGGAGCCTTTATAAATGAAACAAATGAAATGTCTTGAGGGTGTTAGCAAGACACACACGACTATTATAGTGGGGGGGGAAGGGGGGGGGGGCAGTGTTGCCTCCTCCTCTCCTGACCTCAGCAGTGATATCACATAAATACACTCATACACTCACCAATCAAGCCCATGGGACCTTGACAAACCTCAGGAGCATAACACATACACCTCATATTACCTATCAGCGTAAACTCAAGGACTATCAAGTCAGTACTGTATAGGGATGCAATACCTTTGTCACAGGCTCCTCCATACTTACTACATCATATTCTTATGGTGCGTTCTTAATACTTTTATAGGTTTAAATACTGGATGTTTTTATTGATCATACTGTTTTATATAAATACATACATACATAAATATACATATATCATACACACAGTGGTCCCCCTTATCCATGGAAATCCTATCCACGGTTTCAGTTACCAGTGGTCAACTGCGGTCCAAAAATATTAAATGGAAAATTCCGGAAATACAGGTCATAAGTATTAAACTGCACACTGTTCTGAATGGCATGATGAAACCTCATGCCATCCCACTCCGTCCCGCCCAGGACATGACTTATCCCTTTGTCCAGCATATCCATGCTGTACAGTACTGTTATTTTATCAGTTGCAGAGGGTTAGTGAACCTTTCAGCAGACCTGGCCTAACCCTACCCAAGGCAAGGTATGGGTGCTCAACTCAGTCACCACCACTACCAGCCACCTGTTGCCACGTAGCATAGTTTTATTTGAAATTTATCAAAATATTTCACTGCTGATGATTACTGTATGGACAAATTTTGCTTTAACAGATTCTAAAACACAGTAATTTTCAGTACTAGTGAGAAAATAAAACAACTCATAAATTACAACGCTGTCTGTGAACAACACTGTCTTTGTTTTGCAGGCGAGGCATTTGCATGGTTACCATAGCAACCCCTCCACACCTCACCATACATCATGACAGTGCAGCAGTTCACCAAAATAAACTGAATGTCATAATGCATAAGCTTATCATTTCATTATTAAACACAAAGGTGTTTGCTATTCATGACTGCTGAGCACTACTTTGCTATGAATATGACCAATAATAACTGGATGAGTGGTAAGCTCATTTTTCTACACGTGTACAAAGATACTGTATACGCTACCCGCCCATTAGTCACTTAACAGCCGTCTCGGTTATCAGATCAACTGTCACAGTCCCGCAGTGCTTACGTTGAAGTAACCCTTATTTTACTTAATAATAGCCCTCAAAAGCAAAAGCATTGATGCTGGCATTTCTGATATGCCAAAGAGAAGCCATAAAATGCTTCCTTTAAACCCTAAAAGACGGACATCGGAATGTTTTGACATACGCTCAGGAGGGCATAATCGGCGGGTGCGATATGGTAGGGGATTTGTTGGGGGGAGGTGTGCAGGGTGTGGTTGTTGTGGGGTGGTGCAGGGATGGGGACTGGGTGCTTGGGGGAAGTGGGGGATAGGGGGTGGGGGTAGGGTGGGGGTGGGGGGATGAGAGTTGGGGTGGTAGGTGGGGGATGGGGAGGGGTGTGGGGGGAAAAGAGTGGGGGTGGTGGTGGGGGTTGGAGGGGTGGTTTGGTTTGGTGGGTGTGGGGGATAGGGAGAGGTGGGTGGTGGGGGGATGGTGGTGGGAGTGGGAGGTGGCGGGGGAGTGGCTGGGGGGATTGGGGGTTGTGGGGGGCATGGGGGATTGGGGTGGGGTGAGAAGGGTGGGGTTAGGAGTGGTAGGGGACGGTGAGGGATACTGGGAGGACGGTGGGGGGAAGTTGGGAGGTGGGGGTGTCATGGGGGGAGGGCAGGGGGGTTGGGGTGGGAGGGTGAGGGGGGGTGGCAGCAGGTGGTGTGTGGGTGTGGTGGTAAGGGGGTGGGGTGGGTGGGGCATGGCCGCATATGCAGACACCTGTCTTTCTGGCCCTAGTACCCTTGGACAGCAAATGTGGACTACCGCCTTTCTGGGGTTAATAGTATATATAGTACTGTAGAGGGTTCGGTACTATCCACGAGTTTCAGCCAACCATTGGAGGTCTTGGAACGTATCCCCAGCGGATAAGGGGGAGAATACTGTGTGTGTGTATATACTGCATATGTGTGTGTGTGTGTGTGTGTGTGTGTTTATATAAATATATGTATATATATATATATATATATATATATATTTATGTATAATATATATATATATATATATATATATATATATATATATATATATATATTTATGTATAATATATATATATATATATATAGTACCCTCGCGTCCAACACGCGTTAGTCCAGCACGATTCAGGTCCAGCACGGAGAGCAAATAATTAGTATTATTTAATACGATTTAATTACTGCAACACAAGTGTGTTAGCATAACACACACAGAGCTCCGAGAAGTGGGCGAAATCCGCAGAGTTCACTCTAGCACGATCACCCCCGGTCCAACACGGCCATACTGGACATTCCCATGATGATGATAGCCAATGAAAAACTTCTGATCAAGTAGCCTTCCCCGCCCACTATCGTGACGTGATCGTGATGCCGCCCAATTAAAAACGCTTCTGGTGTCACGTGATGTTTTGTTTACATTTCTCCCGCCACAGCGCCACTCAGTCGCATAATTGCATTGGAAGGTGCTTTTTTCTTGCTGCATTTTCTGCTCTTGTTACTGCATTTTACCCTGTTCACGATGCCTAGGAAGCCTTCTGAGAACCCCATGAAGTGTCGGCACCTCCCTCAGGCCACCAAGCTAGAAAGCATCGAGAGAAAGAAGAAGGGGGAGAGGAAAGTTGACATTGCCAAGGCCTACGACATGAATGAAGCCAACGTGAGGATCATAATAAAAAACCAAGACAAGATCCTGGCAGCCGAAGGCTATCACACGGCACTTCATACCAGGTTTGCCGAGGATACGACAGGCAAAACAGTGTGACCAAAACTCAGGCAACTCGACAGAGAATGTATCATACTACAGCACTGAACATTTAGCCTGACACTGAATACATATTAATATTTTAGAATAAATATCAATCGTTTTGAAACCCTTCTCATCGGCGTGCGTACCAGTTTATAAACAAAGTTGCTTCTCCTTATTCTCTACCGAGTCAGCGACAGTGATCACTTTTCACAGTCACGAGACGGGGCTCTGGCAACAGTGTGAGAAGCATGCACTTTGCCGAGGATTACAGAGTGCTAGGACAGGCAGAAGCAGGACCTTCCATGGCTGTGACGAAGATAGTGATTCTGAGTGTGATTTTGAAGGATTTATGAGGGAGGTGCAACAGCCATTACCCGCTAGTGACGCCAGCAGCCATCCTCCGGGGACCCAGTAGGACTACCTACAGGCTTGGATACCACCTTCCATTCCCAGCAAGCCCACCAACACTATCCTAAAAGGTTAGTTATCATTCATAGCACAGCACCATTTATTATAATTACAGTAGTACCGATAAATGTATAGGTATATGGTAGGTATTTAGGGTGACTTTTCCTAGGGTTGCTGATATACTTCATTTTTCCCCATAAGCTCTCTTGTTAGTCCAACACATTTTTGGTCCAACACGTGACCCATGCATGACAATATTACCGTGTTGGACGCGAGGGTACTGTATATATATACTGTATATATATATATAAAGTAACCCCTCTACTATCCAGATGCTCACTATCTGGACTCCCCACTACCCAGACATTTTGGGCCTGGGATTTCGTAACCCCAAAATTGCCCCCCCCCCCCCCCCCCCCCCCAAAAAAAAAAAAAACAATCCCCCCCCCCCCATAATTTGAATTTGGTGCGTGGCGTGGACCAGCTGTGTTTTGCCGCATAGTTCCGCCAACGTCCTGCAGGGCAACGCTGCCTCCTCCCCATTTCCCGCCTGTCCGTCATCATGAGTGCACGCTCCTCACCATGGCCGCTCATGTACATGCTTTTGTGGTAGTGTCCTACCTCCTGCAGGCTCTGCTCTTCCTCTCCTGCCTCTTCTTTGTGTGTGTGAAGATGGCCCCGCCGCCCAAGACGAGGAAACGAGTGGTTCTGACTCTGAAGAAGAGGGAGATATTGGACAAGGTGGACACAGGATGGTCGACATCACGCATCCTCTGTGAATTCAACCTGGCCCACTCTATATTGTTTGATATAAAGAGATCCCAGGACAAACTTACCCAGTACATGGCTGACTTCGCATCGAAGACCAATCGCAATGTGGAGAGGAAGGTTATGTTCATTCCCCGGTTTGCAGAAATCAACCGCTCCATGCTGATTTGGTATCATCAACAACATGTTGCTGGTGTGCTGGTGCATGGTACGGAGCTGAAGGCTGCTGTTGAGGAGTTTGCAAGGTTACACGACATCCCAGACTTCAAAGCATCCAAGGGTTGGCTCTTCGCTTTCAAGTTACGGCATGGCCTTACCAACTGTAAGGCCCATGGCAAAGCCCTGGATGCCAACAAGGATGGAGTAGAGAAGTTTTGGCAGAAGATGAAGGGCTTGATCAAAAGGGAGGGTCTCACTCTCGGTCAAGTCTACAACGCTGACGAAACTGGTCTATTCTATCACTCAATGCCAACAAACACTCAAGCCGAGGAGACGGAGAAGCATGTACCTGGCTGCAAGCTTTGCAAGCAACAGATATTTGCTTTGTGTTGTGCCAATGCTAACGGCATGCACCGGCTCAAGTCCATTATTGTTGGCCGTAAAAAGCAGCCTTCGTGTCTTCATGGAGTGATGGATGTCCTTCCTGTCGTTTTGTACCAATCTGTGATGGCTTGGTTCACAGCCAAGATCTTCAAAGACTGGTTTTACTGCCACTTCGTCAAGGTGGTCATCCACTACCAGACAAACACACTGGCAATCCCACATGGCCAGGTAAAGGCTCTCCTTCACTGGACAATGCACCTGTGCATCTATCCAACAAGGAGTTTGTGGCTAAGAATGGCCTCATTAGGTGCATGTTTTTGCCACCTGATACAACTGCTCTCATCCAACCAAAGGACCAAGGAGTGATTGTGGCAATGAAGAGGCTGTACTGTCGGAAGTTCCTGGACAAGGTGATGGTTGTTCTCGAGGATGAGGACGAGCACAGGGAGGGACAGGACTTTGGAAAACCTTCGCCGCTACAACATCAAGTCTGCCATCTATAACTGGGCCAGTGCATGGAAGGAAGTCTTTGTCAAGACTCTGGATAATGGCTGGTCTCGTCTGCTTCTAAGACTCTGGAAAATGACTGGTCTCCTCTGCTTCTCGGAGCCGATGTGGCGCGCAATTTTTTAGGTATTGACATGGATGACTTCCATCCACATCTTCGTGCGGCTGACGACGATGTTGATGTGGATGAAGTGCGTGAGTGGTTGGATGATGACGAGGGCAATCCTGGGTATCAGATCATGTCTGATATCGAGATCGCATCTTCAGTTGCAGGTACAAGTACCCAGGTTGAAGATTCCAACATGGACAGCAATGATGACGTGGACTCCTCTCAGCGTGACACTACTCCAGCCATCCCCAAGCTGAGCGCACTCCACGAACACGTCGCATTCGTTCTCGACTACCAAGAACACCCGGACTGCGACAGGGAGATGGGGTCCTTGGGACTTGTGGAGGAAGTGCGCACTTTCAGGCAGCACTTCATCAATCGCCAGAATCATCGTTCCATATGTCAATCAACCACTGACAGTTTTTTCAGACCCGTGACCCACCCCGTGCCCAGCCCTGGCTCCACACCACTGCCTCCCCAAGACAGGCCTTCAACCTCCAAGCCATAGCCCAGCACATCAACCACGGTGGAGTCGCCACTGGACGTGAGTTTGCGCCTCTCTTCAGAGTCGTCTGCAGTGGGTAGTCCATCACCACATCCCAGCGACCAGCCCCTCAGCCACCTGCAGCACCTACTCTCAGACTCTGACAGTGAATAAACAACAAAAACTCGCCACTAGACCACACGGGAATCTACAGTGTTGTGCAGTGTTAAGAACAAAGCGCAGTGTTAAGAAATTAGAATTCTGAGTGCAAAGACTTAAGTCCAGAGTGCAACACTCTCTCAAGTTAAGTTACAATAAAGTGCAAGTAAGAAAAGAATCTGCAGTGTTAAGAAATTTGAAATAAGAGTGCAAAGATTTAGGTGCAGAGTGCAACAGAGATGAGAGTCAAGTACAGCCGAGCACAGATGAGAAAAGAATGCACAGTGCTAAGAAATTAGAAATCAGAGTGCAGATGACACAGTGCAGTGCAACGTTGGATTACTGTAGGTGCTTCAGGTGCACCTTATTACTGTCAGAGTCTGAGAGGACACGTGTTATTCATTGCGATGGCCACGGAATTGCTGTAAGTACCCAGAATGATGCTAAATAGTGTACTGTACTGTATTTTCCATACTCACCTTTAAAACCTCATTCTCTGGTTCCTTTGCATTTATTTCACTCTTTAATGTCCCTTATCTGTGTGAATAGGGCCTTAAATAGGTGCTATGCATGTCTGGTAGGGAGTTATAGAGGTGTTTTTCTGAGTTAGGCTGAGTTAGGGTCCATAAGTACCAGTCCAGGAGGGAGGGACCCACTGCCCGGACAGGCCCAATTTCCGGATATGTATTTGGCTCTATTACATCAGATAATGAAAAGATTACTGTATACCTGTATATATATATATATATATATATATACATACACACTCGAATTCTTGAGTAACACGTGGTTGAGTAACACGTTTTTGTTCTAACGCACTCAGCATAATGAGACAAGTCATGTCAACATGCGGAAAAACTTGAGCTCACGCGGGAAGTCAGCTGGCCTGACGACGAGATCTGAAAGTCACGCGCGATGTTATCACCCTCTAAACTCTGGCTATCTTTTCTGGGTGCATATTTCCATTCTGCATGGGTATTTATCTCAATACCACAGCCAGCCACCTCAGCAAAGTAGCCCTAGTGGGTTAGGTTAGGTGAGGTTGATGAGAAAATTTTGCCTGAGAAACACACTAAGCATATTTTTGAGAAAAACCAATGGTTAGTTTTGAAACGACTGGGCGAGCATAGTTCCTGACTGAGGGTTCCCAGTGGTGAGATGAATACGCATACAGAATGGAAATATGCTTCCTGGGCACACTCAAGCCCTAATGGTTTGACAAAATTTATGGGTTTCGCAATTTCGGGGGGAGAAATGGAACGAAAATGTATGCTAATCAGAAAAAAAATAAATACATGGAATGAAAATGCTTGCTAATTGAAGAAAAAGTTACTCTTTTATCCATGTGTTCTCCTAAGTTAGCGTCCAGTTCCACATTCTTCGTTCGATTTCGTGCTTCCCAACACATTTTCAACTGAGCATAAGGTTATCAATCCTTTCTCACACCTCACCTCGTTCTGCACAACACTCATAATGGGTTTCACAGTTTTAAGGGAAGAAATTGAACAAAAATGTTTGCTAATGAGAAAAAAAATATTTTCATTCATGCGTTCTCCTAAATTAGTGTCCAGTTCCACATTTTTCGTTCGATTTCGTGCTTCCCAACACATTTCGGACCAACTGAGCATATGGCTATCAAGTCCTTTCTTGCATCTCACTGACTTTTTCGGGACGAAACTGAACGAAAATCTTTGCTTAAAAAAAAAAAAAAAACTTCCATCCATGTCCTCTCGAAACATAGCATTTAGTTCCACATTCTTCACTCTTCTTCCTGATAGTCTTATATTTCTTGGATCACTTCTGGGTGGTACATAAACATTTCATGCTAGATGTTGTTTTTAGCTGTGTCAACTCATTTGACTTCTCAGGGTTACGGCCAAAGGGCCTGTCCTTACATAAGTGGTTAACTAAATTTTACCTAACCTAGCTTAACTATACCTAATAATTTAACCTAACCTAACCGACCCTAACCAAGCATCTAGTTGGGAAGTCGGGAGACAAAAATCACCTTTATGTACATTAAGACAGAGAGAGGTGAAAAGATTAGTAAGAGAGAGTAAGAAGAGAGTGGATGAGGAATTTGGAAGGAATTTGAGTGTAAAGCGGAGGGAATGTAAGAAAATGCTCTGGAAAGAGGTGAAAAAAGTAAGACAGGGTGGAAGTGAAGTTAGCAGGGGAGTGAAAGATAAAAATGGTAGATTACTAGTGGAGAAGGGAGAAAAAGTGAGCAGATGGAGAGAACACTTTAAAGAATTGTTGAACATAGAGGATGGAAGTAATGCGAGTATAAGTGGCTGGGGAATGGCTGGGAGAAGGAGAGAGGTGAGAAGACAGGAAGAAATCAGTAGGATAGAAGTTGTGGAAGCAATGAAGAAAGTTAAATCGGGGAAAGCCCCAGGAATTGATGGAGTGTGTGGTGAAATGCTGAAGCATGGGGGAGAGACAGTAGTAGAATGGATGTGGAAGATGTGCAGATTGGCCTGGGAGGAAGGTAGAGTCCCAGAGGATTGGAAGTCAGGTATAATTATTCCCTTGTACAAAGGAAAAGGGGAAAAAGAAGTGTGTGGTAATCATAGGGGCATCTGTCTTCTTAGTATAATAGGAAAAGTGTATGGTAGGATACTTATTGACAGAGTTAGAGAAAGAACAGAGAAATTAGTTGGAGAAGAACAGGGAGGCTTTAGGAAGGGAAGAGGTTGTGTAGATCATATATTCATTCTTAGATCTTTAGTGGAAAAGTTTCTAGAGAAGGGAAAGAAGTTGTATGCGGCTTTCATGGATTTCGAGAAAGCATATGACAGGGTGGATAGACAAGGATTGTGGAAAGTGTTAAGAATATATGGAGTAGATGGGAAGTTGTTGAATGCTGTGAAGAGTATGTACGATGGTGCAAAGGCTGCAGTGCGTGTGGATGGTGAACTGAGTGAATTTTTCTCTTTGAAGGTTGGGTTGAAACAGGGATGTGTCATGTCGCCATGGTTGTTCAATCTGTACATGGATGGGGTAATAAAAGAGGTACAAGGTAGGGTAGTGGATGTTGGAGTGGCCCTGGTGAGAGAGGATAGTGTTTGGAAACTCCCTGTACTGTTGTTTGCAGATGATACTGTGTTGTTGAGTGAAGACGAAGGGGAGCTGCAAGGTTTAGTGGATGAGTTTGGGAGAGTGTGTAAGAAACGGAATCTAAAGGTGAATGTAGGGAAGAGTAAAGTGATGGTCTTTGAGAGAGGTGAAGTCAGTGAATGGACAGCGAGGTTGGATGGTGAGGAATTGGAAAATGTGAGTACGTTTAAGTACTTGGGTAGTGTGATGAGTAAGGATGAAGGTTTGGAAGGTGAAGTGCTTGAAAGGGTACAGCTGGGAAGAAAGGTTGCTGGTTCTTTGAAAGCAGTGATAAGAAACAGGGAAGTGAGCATGGAAGTGAAAAAGTTACTACATGACAGTATTGTGATACCAACTCTAACGTATGGAAGTGAAGCTTGGATGTTGTTGGAAGGACACAAGTCAAGAGTGAGAGCAGTGGAAATGAGTTATTTAAGAGGAGCCTGTGGAGTCACATGGAGAGACAGGGTGACGAATGAGGATATAAAGGAGCGTTGTGGTGTGGATGTGGATGTGATAGGAAGCGTTATGAGGAACACACTGAGGTGGTTTGGCCATGTGGAGAGGATGGAGGGTCAAAGACTGACGAAGAGAGTGTATGTGAGTGAGGTGGAGGGGGGAAGAGGGAGGAGGAGGCCGAGGATGAGATGGAGGGATGGGGTGGAGAGGTATATGAGAGAGGGGGGTGTGAGTTGGGAGCAGGGCAGTGAAATGGCAGGGGACAGGGTGACTTGGAGGCAATTTGTTTGTGGCCACCCCAAACGGGATTAAGGCGTCTGGCAATAGATAAATAGATAGAAGACAATCACAGGTACGGCTTAAGGAACATAATGATAAAAAGTGGGAAATTTTTGGCAGGAAAAGGTACTTTACTAGGCTGAGAATAGTCAGAAAAATACAGAAAACAAACTGGAAGAATATGAATTGAATTGGTAAGGCCCTTCTACTGCTTTAAGTGACGCGTACGTTTACCAAAATAGCAAAAAAGCATGGCATGAATGAGAGCAACATCATAACGATTTGGAAGGACTGGGAGAAGATAAAGATCGTGCATAGGAAGTGATATGAACCTGGCCGCTGCGAAAGTTTATATGTTGTCCTGAAGCTAATAGGGCGTTATGTGGAGCATCAGAGAAAGAAAACTAACTAACTTTTACCCTTTCTTGCAAGGACAGTGGAAAGGTTACAAAAGGATGAGAAAAAGGCAGAATATAAGAGAGAAGTGGAGGAACGATTGGGCAAATATGAATTGGAGCAGATCGGGGACGTGGAAGGTGTGTGCAGGATATTCACAGAAGAAATATGTGCAGCATGTGATGTGGTGTGTGGGAGGAAGAGAAGACGGAGGGGGGTGCAAGGAACAGCGTGGTGGAATGATGAGGTGAGACAGGCTGTGACACAAAAGAAGAAAGCATACAATGAATGGATGAGAAATAGGGGTGTGGAAGAAGTTGAGAGGCGGAAGAATGAGTTATATGTAGAAAGAAAGGGAGAGGTGAAAAGATTAGTAAGAGAGAGTAAGAAGAAAGTGGATGAGGAATTTGGAAGGAATTTGAGTGTAAAATGGAGGGACTGTAAGAAAATGTTCTGGAAAGAGGTGAAGAAAGTAAGACAGGGCGGAAGTGAAGTTAGAAGGGGAGTGAAAGATAAAAATGGTAGATTATTAGTGGAGAAGGGAGAAAAGTGAGCAGATGGAGAGAATACTTTAAGGAATTGTTGAACATAGAGGATGGAATTAATGCAAATATTAGTGGCTGGGGAATGGCTGGGAGAAGGAGGGAGGTGAGAAGACAGGAAGAAATCAGTAGGATAGAAGTTGTGGAAGCAATGAAGAAAGTTAAAATGGGGAAAGCCCCAGGAATTTATGGAGTGTGTGGTGAAATGCTGATGCATGGGGGAGAGATAGTAGTAGAATGGATGTGGAAGATGTGCAGATTGGCCTGGGAGGAAGGTAGAGTCCCAGAGGATTGGAAGTCAAGTATAATTATTCCCTTGTACAAAGGAAAAAGGGAAAAAGAAGTGTGTGGTAATCATAGGGGCAACTGTCTTCTCAGTATAATAGGAAAAGTGTATGGTAGGATACTTATTGACAGAGTTAGAGAAACAACAGAGGAATTAGTTGGAGAAGAATAGGGAGGCTTTAGGAAGGGAAGCAGTTGTGTAGATCAGATATTCATTCTTAGATTTTTAGTGGAAACGTTTCTAGAGAAGGGAAAGAAGTTGTATGCGGCTTTCATGGATTTCGAGAAAGCATATGACAGGGTGGATAGACAAGGATTGTGGGAAGTATTAAGAATATATGGAGTAGATGGGAAGTTGTTGAATGCTGTGAAGAGTATGTATGATGGTGCTAAGGCTGCAGTGCGTGTATATGGAGAACTGAGTGAATTTTTCTCTTTGAAGGTTGGGTTGAAACAGGGATGTGTCATGTGTCCATGGTTGTTCAATCTGTACATGGATGGGGTAATAAAAGAGGAACAAGGTAGGGTAGTGGATGTTGGAGTGGCCCTGGTGAGAAAGCGTAGTGTTTGGAAACTCCCTGTACTGTTGTTTGCAGATGATACTGTGTTCTTGAGTGAAGATGAAGGGGAGCTGCAGGGCTTGATTGATGAGTTTGGGAGAGTGTGTAAGAAACGGAATCTAAAAGTGAATGTAGGGAGAGTAAAGTGATGGTCTTTGAGAGAGGTGAAGTCGGTGAATGTACAGCGAGGTTGGATGGTGAGGAATTGGAAAATGTGGGTACGGTTAAGTACTTGGGTAGTGTGATGAGTAAAGATGGAGGTTTGGAAGGTGAAGTGCTTGAAAGGGTACAGCAAGGAAGAAAGGTTGCTGGCTCCTTGAAAGCAGTGATAAGAAACAGAGAAGTGAGCATGGAAGTGAAAAAGTTACTACATGACAGTATTGTGATACCAACTCTAACGTATGGAAGTGAAGCTTGGACGTTGTTGGAAGGACACAAGTCAAGAGTGACAGCAGTGGAAATGAGTTATTTAAGAGGAGCCTGTGGAGTCACATGGAGAGACAGGCTGACAATTGAGGATATAAAAGAGAGTTGTGGTGTGGATGTGGATGTGATAGGATGCATTAGGAGGAATACACTGAGGAGGTTTGGCCATGTGGAGAGGATGGAGCGTGAAAGACTGACGAAGAGAGTGTATGTGAGTAAGGTGGAGGGGAGGAGAGGGAGGGGGAGGCCGAGGATAAGCTGAAGGGATGGGGTGAAGAGGTATATGACAGAGGGGGGTGTGAGTTGGGAGCAGGGCAGTGAAATGGGGAGGGACAGAAAGACGTGGAGGCAATTTGTTTGTGGCCAACCCGAACGGGATTGAGGCATCTTGCAATAGATAGATAGATAGACCACCTTACCCCACATAAATTAGCTTCCCCCACTTATACACACCATCATGTAAAACAGTGAAAGAGGTATAACTATTGTAATTAGGAACATCAGTAGAATTAAAAACAGCATTAACAAAACAAAAGTCGGACTGGGTACCTTTGTGTTGATATATAGCTTCCCAGCACTCTCCCTCCACCCCCCACCAATAACGCTGTCAAAGTTTTGCCTGCTCTCGTATCACGTGGCCTTTGGGAGAGACATTAGGCTGTATGGTTAGGCTAAAATTTATGGGTCTGTCAGTTTTAGGGGACGAAATGGAACGAAAGTGTTTGCAAACCAGAAAAAAAGTACTCTTTCATCCATGTGTTCTTGTGAGTTAGCTTTCCACTTCACATTCTATGTTCGGTATCACTCTACCCAACAAATTTCGGACTGATTGAGCAATTTAGCCATATGCTTAGTCTGTCCGAAATGTGTTGGGTAGCGCGATATCAAACGAAGAATGTGAAACTGAACATTAACTCACAGATGAAGGTAATTTTTTCTGGTTAGCACAAATTTTCGATCTATTTCGTCCCCTAAAACTGCCAGACCCATAAATTTTCGTCTAACCATAAGGCCTAAGGTCTCTCCTTGAAGGCCACATCATATGAGAGAAGGCGAAAATTTGACAACAACATTGGGGGGGGGGGACGTTAAGAAAATACAAGGAAGCTACGTATCAAGAAAATGGTACCCAGCCCAACTTCTTTTGTTAATGCTACAGTATTTTTAATACCACTGATGTTTTTAATTACAATACAGTAATCCCTCAAATATCCAAACATCCCCACTAACCGGACATAATCATCCTGGGATCCAATATTCCCAAAATGGGCCAAAAACCACAAAAAAATTCGAAAAAATCTGACTTTTTTCCCACCAGTAATTTGAAATTGCCGCCTGGCACCTAAGAGCTGTTACACCATGGTCCCTTCACCCCTTCCTTCCTCCCCCTCCCCCCTCCCCTGTCAGGGCTGCCATTTGGTATTTTTCATTACAAAGTGTGGGCCAATTTGGCAATGAAAAATTCGTTTGGTAATGAATCAGAATAATGCATTACCAATTGGATTTTTCACATGTATGAGGATAAACAGGATGGAGATGGTGGATTGTTTGCTCTCTCTGATTAATCTGCTACCCTACATAGCATGAAAATAATCAACATGCTGTTAATTATAAGGAGAGTGATTACATGTATTTCCACTTGTATATATAATTAGTGAACAATAAATGCTAGCTTTACAAATTTGGTAATGAAAAGTTAAATTTGGTAATGAAAGCTGAGGAGAATGGTAATGTGGCCGTTGCGATCTGGCAACTCTGTTACCCCGCCATCATCAACAGTCACAGCCAAACTCCAATCGAGAGCAGATGCTCATAGCAGTGCAAGCCACAGGTGCCTGTTTTTTTGTGAATAAACAGTGAATAAACTGCAATACCTCGCCACTATAACACACGGGAACTTACAGTGTTGTGCAGTGTTAAGAAATTAGAATTTAGAGTGCAGAGGATTAACTGTGGACTGCAAACTGGCGGTTCAAACCAGTCCAGGAGCCAGGGACTCGTAAGTACCCAGCATGTTTAATATTGTATAAACTCACCTCTAAAACCTCATTTTATGGGTCTTTGCATTTATTTCAGTCTTTTATGTCCCTTATTGGTGTGATTTAGGTCTTAAATAGGTGCAATGCATGTCCAGAGGGAGTTGTATAGGTGTTTCCCTGAGTTAGGGTCCATAAGTACAAGTCCATAAGCTGGGGCCCAATATCCGGACCCGCCTATGGCTTTATTACGTCGGATATTGGAGGGATTACTGCAGTTATATCTTTTTCAATGTTTTACCTGATGGTGGGTGCAAGTGGGGGTAATTTACATGGGGTTAGGTGGTAAGAAGGGGTAAAAGTGAGAATTTTGGAAAGTGCCAGAACACACTGTACCATTATACATGTAAACATATTGTCTGAGTGACGCAGATTTGAGTACCACGGTCCTTTTCCAGTCCCTATTGCCCACGGTACTCAAGGTTTGAGTGTATATATACTGTATACAAATGTGTGTATTTACCTAATTGTATTTACCTAACTGTGATATACAGGAAATGAGCTACGCTCGTGGGATTCCATCTCTGTTTCTCAGTAAGTCAAACTTAGCTTTAAACTCGTTTAAGTTTTTAGACTGGACGATCTCTTTGTCCAGGCTATTCCACAAGCCTATACATCTATTAGGAAAATTATATTTCTTGATATCCTTCAAGCAGCTTGGTTTCTTCAGTTTCATTCCGTGTCCTCTTGTTACTCTCTTATCCCAAAAAACAGATCTTCTTTGTCAATTTTATCTACTCACACCATGGTTCTGAACACTGCAATCATGTCGCCTCTCTTCTTTCTTCTAAGGAAGGCAAAATCCAGCTTTTCCAGCTTCTCTCTGTACGACAGATCCGCCAGACTGGGGACCATTTTGGCTGCTGTTCTTTGTATTCTCTCAATCTTGTTTATTTCTTTCTTTTTGTGTGGGGACCACACTACTGCTCCATTTTCTAACCTGGGGTGAATCATGGCCACTATCAATTTTTTCATCATCTCATCCATATAATGAAAAGCTACTCTTATATTAGTCAGGAGTTTATACGTCTCTCTAACTGCCTTGTTAATGTGTTTTTCAGGTGACAAACTGTCCTGGACCAGCACTCCCAAATCTTTCTCTTCTCTCGCTTTTGTGACTGGTTCGTTAACCATCAAATAATTCAATGATGGCCTCTTGGTACTTTTAACCATTTCCAATATTTTACATTTCTTTGCATTAAATTTCATATCCCACATCCGGCTCCAATCGTGTATCCTATCCAGATCCTCCTGCAGCATTTTACAATCCTCCTCAACCTCTACCTTCCTCAAGATCTTTGCATCATCAGCAAACAGACTTGCATAACTGTTCACTCCATCTACCATATCATTTACATAAATAAGGAATATTACTGGCGCCAACACCAAGCCCTGTGGGACTCCACCAGACATCCTATCCTTAATTACTGTCCTCATTTGTCTGTCTCTCAAAAAGTCTCTCATCCAATACAGCAGGTTCCCCTTCAGTCCTCCTACATGCTCTAGTTTCCACATTAGTCTCTCTATGGTGTACCTTGTCGAAGACCTTCTCCAAATCTAAGTACACACAGTCCACCCAACCATCTCTCTCCTGTAGCACGTCAATCGCTCTTGAGTAAATACTTAACAAGTTGGAAACACATGACCTTCCACTTCTAAATCCACACTGGCTATCAGCCAAAATATTCATCTCCTCCAGATATTTTATCCATCTATCTTTCAGAATTCTTTCGCACAATTTTGCAACCATGCTGGTTAGGGACACTGGTCTATAATTCAGGGGTTCTTCCCTGTTTCCTCCCTTATAAATTAGTACCACATTTGCCCTCTTCCATGCTTGAAACACTTTCCCCTCTTCCAGAGACCACACAATTAAAACGTCAATCTTATCCGCCAGTTGTTCTCTGCATTCCTTCAGTACCCAATTAGAGATTCCATCTGGTTCTGGGGCTTTCCTTACATCTTGGGTTTCCAGTAATTTATACAGTTCCTGTACTTCCACTTTTATATCTTTTATCACTACATTTCTAGTCACTCCCTCCCCTTCCACAAACTCCTTTTCATTAGTGAAAACTGATTGGAAACATTTGTTCATTATTACTGCTTGCATTGCCACATCTTTATAGACCTCTCCTTCTACTTTCAGTTTGGTGATTCCTTCCTTTTGTTTCAGGTTGCCACTGACAAATCTATAAAACAGTTTGGGTTCATCCTTACATTTATCTATCATACCTTTTTCAAAATTCCTTTCTTCCTTTCTATGTATTCTTGTGTATTCATTTCTAGTTCTTTTATATTCTTCCTTTGTTCTGTTGTTGCCTCTCTTTCTCCAATTGTTCCACGCCGTGTCTCTCTCTTTTTATGCTATCATACACCTTCTTAATTATTAAACCACTCCTTTTTCCTGTTTTATTTCCCCCTGACCACTACCTGGTGGAGGGAAAGTTAAGAGTAGGTAAGAGATGGGTGAGAGCTAGGAGGGTTAGGTGTGGCAGGGAGGTTTTGAAAGTGAGTGAGTTGGATAAAAGAGAGAAAAAGATAGAGTATCAGGAGAAATTGAGAGATGAGTGGAACGCAGTGAAAGATCGGGAAAATGGCAGCGTGGAGGAGGAATGGCAGTTGTTTAAGAGTGCTGTGGTGGGGCATGCAGAAGAGGTGTGTGGTGTGAGACATGTGGGTGGTGGTGTAAGAAAAGGAAGTGAATGGTGGTGCGAGGAAGTAAGTATGGCTGTGGCTGAGAAGAGACGTGCATATGAAGTGTGGCTGCAGAGGAAGGATGAGATGTCATATGAAAGGTATAAGGAAAAGAGGAATAGAGCGAGAAGGGCTGTGCGTGATGCTAAAGTGGCAGCAGATGAGAGGTGGGGTAGGCGGCTGACAGAGAATTTTCAACAGAATAAGAAAATGTTTTGGAAGGAGGTGAAAAGGGTGCGAAAGGGAGAGTCTGGGAAGGAAGAACGAGTAAAAGCAGAGGATGGAAGGATGTTAATTGAGATGGATGCAGTAAGGAAGAGATGGGCAGAGTATTTTGAAAGATTGTTAAATGTAGAGGAGGAAAGGGTGGCTGAGATTGTGGCAGATAGAAGGGTGCAAGGAATAAATGTGTTGGGAGAGTTGAATGATTCTTTGATCACGAAGGAGGAAGTGGAGAAGGCAGTAAAGGAGATGAAAACAGGGAAAGCTGCAGGTATGGATGGGTGTGCTGTGGAATGCCTGAAGGGTGGTGGAGTGAATATTGTTGACTGGTTAGTAAGATTATTGAATGTGTGCTTTGAGAAAGGTATGGTGCCAGTTGACTAGGCAAGTGCTTGTGTGGTCCCGTTGTATAAAGGCAAGGGTGATAAGTATGAATGTACTAGCTTTAGGGGTATAAGTCTGTTGAGTGTTGTAGGTAAAGTGTATGGTAGAGTGTTAATTATGAGAGTTAGAGAGGGTACAGAGGGAGTGATTAGTGATGAGCAGTGTGGCTTTAGGAGAGGGAGGGGATGCGTTGATCAGGTGTTTGCTGTGAGACAAGTGTGTGAAAAGTATTTAGCGAAAGGCAAGGATGTGTTTTGGGCATTTATGGATTTAGAGAAAGCGTATGATAGAATTGATAGGGAGGCTTTGTGGACTGTTTTAAGATTGTATGGACTTGATGGTAGGTTACTAAAAGGGGTGAAAAGTTTTTATGTAAATAGTAGAGCGTGTGTAAGAGTGGGAAATGCTGTGAGTGATTGGTTTCCCGTGAGAGTGGGGCTGCGACAGGGATGTGTGATGTCGCCTTGGTTGTTTAATATTTACATGGATGGTGTTGTAAGGGAGGTGAATGCAAGAGTTTTAGGTGGAGGTCTGAGTCTGGTAAATGTTGATGGAGGAGAGTGGAATCTGAAGCAGCTGCTGTTTGCAGATGATACTGCACTGGTGACTGATTCAGAGGAGAGATTGAGACAGTTGGTAGAGGAGTTTGGAAGGGTGTGTGAAAGGAGGAAATTGAAAGTAAATGAGAATAAGAGTAAAGTGATGAAGTGTACGAGGTTGATAGATGGTAGGGGGATGAATATAGTTTTGAATGGTGAGTTGCTTGAGGAGGTAGATTGTTTTAAATATCTAGGGTCACATGTTGCTGTGGATGGAAGAATAGATGCAGAAGTGAAGTTTAGAATAAATGAAGTAGGAAAGGTGCTGGGAGGAATGAAAAAAAGTGTTTAAATGTCGTTCGCTTAGAATGGATGTAAGAGAAGGCTGTATGAGGGTGTTGTGGTACCGACTGCATTATATGGGGCTGAAACATGGAATATGGGTGTAGCAGAGAGGAAAAGTTTGAATGTAATGGAGATGAGATGTCTGAGGAGTATGTGTGGAGTGACGCGTATGGATCGAGTGCGAAATGATGAAGTGCGAAGGAGAACTGGAGTTGTTCGGGAGATGGCTGGTAGAGTTGAGCAGAGGGTGTTGCAATGGTTTGGGCATATGGAGAGAATGGATAATGAGCGATTGGTGAAAAAGATAACTAGATCTGATGTGAGAGGTGTAAGACTGAGAGGAAGACCACGAATAGGATGGATGGACAGTGTGAAGAGAGCGCTGGATGAGAGAGGGATGTCTGTTGAGCAAGGAAGAGTGGCTGTGCGTGACAGAAATAAATGGAGAGAAATTGTGAATGAATAAGTGATGACGCAGCCCTGAGGGGATATTCTCCCGCTTTTGGTCTGATCAGCTAGTCAGGTCAGGTGCGGGTAAGGGGATGGGTCTGTTATGATGTGGCAGGGGTAAACCAGTTCTGCTGTCGGGCCCTGCTGTGGATGTCACTGATTGCATTGCGCAGTTGACCCTTGTGCGTTGTGATGCAGTGAGGATCTGTCCGTTCTCCCCTTTGGGGCTAAGATGCGAATAAATGTGTTTGAATGGATGAGTAAATGGAGAGTGAGTCGTCCTGTCTCGGCTACCTCCCTTTCCTTGGGGGAAGCAGCCTAGGTATATAGATAGATAGATTTCCCCCTTACTCTAGGCACAAATTTTTCCACTCCCAAATTATAGAGGCCTAGAAAAATATCCCACTTCCTCTGTATCTCTCGTTTCTCTGAATTTTGTCCAATCTGCATTTTTGAAAAATTTTCTCAATCCTGTAAAATTTGTTTCCCAAAGTTGTATCTTCCCTGCCTATAAAGCTTGTCTCTTGGCTCCACATTCCCTGTTATCATCTGGAACTTAATGACCAAATGCTCACTTTTTCCAACAGGACACAGATATTGCAAGGATTCTATTACATGGGGTTCTTTGGTAAACAGTAAGTCTAGTCTTGCTGGTGTGTCCTCACCTCAGAACTGTGTCTCTTCTTTGACCCATTGTGTCACCACATTGTTCATTGTTATATTTAATAATATAGTGCCCCATGAATCTTTGCTGCCTCCTGAGTCCCATTCCTCCCAGTTCACCAATTGAAGTCACTCATTAAAATTATATTGTTACTTTTCTCAATCATTTTCTGTAAATAACTAGCCATGTCTGACAACATTTCCTGGTATTCATCATCACTCCATGCTCTTGTCTTAGGGGGAACATACACTACTGCCATATCTCCCTCGCTATTCTCTCCAGTTTCTAATTTCATATTTATCACTTCAGCTCTGCCTTCTCCCATTTCCAAGTTATCTACATTTATGTTGTTCTTCACTGCTATCATCACTCCTCCCATTTTTTCTTTTCTGTCTCTTCTCCACAGTTTGTATTTACCATCTCCCATATGAACATCAGTACCTTCTCTTAATTTGGTCTCTACAAAGTACATAACATCAGGTTCATGTATCCTCAAAAAATCGTTGATTTCTAGCCTTGCCGATATTAAACCATCAACATTAGTATGTGCCACCTTCACATTATTTTTGATGTTTTTTTATGCCCTCTTTTCTCCTTCTTTCTGCCGGTACCACTTCTTTAATTTCTGATCCATGACTCTCCAATAAAATACTGTCTTCTCTTCCTCTGTTCTCTGTTCGTTTTTTACCTTTGCTTCCTTTACTAACTCCTTTATTTTAGCTCTTTCTTCCTCATTTGCATCTCTCCTTATCCTAACATTTTTTAACCCTTCCTTGTCTGGTAATTTCCATGTTCTGAGATGATTTTGTTTACTGTTGCCTGAGACTTAAACTTTACCTTCAATGGCCTTGCCCCTCCTTCCTCGTACGTTCCTAACCTAAATACCTCTTCAATCTCTTCTTGAGCTTCGTTGTTTTCCTCCATGACTACTCATATTATTTCTTTAATCTTACTCAGTTCTTCTCTTTTTCTTTCTGATCTTATTGTCATACATTTTTCTTTAACTCCTGAAATAATTACACATTTTTTCTTAACTGCTATATCCCTAACTAAAGATTCTCTACTTCTCAGCACCCTAACCACTTCCCTCTCCACTTTTTCCTTGCTTTGTTGTTCTATATCTTTCAAATTTACATTTCCCTCCTCCTGAAATTTCTTCCACCACTTATGTTGCTCCTTGATTTCTTTAATGTGCTCGTCCTGTATTCTTGATTTGGATTCATACTCATCTAGTTTGCTTTTCATCCTGTCTCTTTCTTCTTCCAACCTCTTATTCTCCCTCTTAAGCTGTTTTATTTCATTTGAGGCTGATTCACTGCTCACTTTTAATTCAGTAACGTTTAAGTACTTGGGTAGTGTGATGAGTAAGGATGGAGGTTTGGAGGGTGAAGTGCTTGAAAGGGTACAGCAGGGAAGAAAGGTTGCTGGTTCTTTGAAAGCAGTGATAAGAAACAGGGAAGTGAGCATGGAAGTGAAAAAGTTACTACATGACAGTATTGTGATACCAACTCTAACGTACAGAAGTGAAGCTTGGACTTTGTTGGATGGACACAAGTCAAGTGAGAGCAGTGGAAATGAGTTACTTAACCCTTTAACCGCGGGTGTCATCCCAGAATGACATTGCAAAAACTGGACCAAACCGCGGATGTCATTCTCGAAAGTTTGTGAATATTTTGAATACCGCGCGTTTTTTCCGTGCGCCAATTGTTTCCAGGGAGAGTAGCTATTAAGTTCTTTCACTCCAGCCGACCCCCACCTCCCTCCTCCCACCCCCCGGGCCCCCACCTCCCACTCCCCGGGCCCTCCACCCCACCCCTAACCAACATGCATCAGTATCTGTCCAGCTGTGTGAGTGACAACACCGCTGATGTGGCAGTCAAGTGCGGGCAATTACAGTGCCTTTTACCTGCCTCAGTGAACACAGAGTGAGTGTTTATCGTATGTGCAGTGTTCATATATGTTTATAGTATTATTATCAGAATGAAGTTGGCATTTGGTAATGGAGTGTGAGCGAAAAATAGTGATTACAACACCGCTGATGTGGCAGTGATGTGCAGGCAATTACAGTGCCTTTTACCTGCCTCAGCGAACACAGAGTGGGTGTTTATCGTATGTGCAGTGTTCATATATGTTTATAGTATTATTATCAGAATGAGGTTGGCATTTGGTAATGGTGTGTGAGCGAAGGTAAAGGTGTGTGAGCGAAAAATAGTGATTTTAGATCGCTCACTTCTAATGGCACTGCCCATCCAGTGATAGTCAGCAAAATCATGAAACCTACATCATTGCAAAGCCGAAAGTTAGTACTTTCTAATGGTACCTTATTTTTCGCTCTAGATTTATTCTGTGCAGAGTTATAAAGGTTTAAAGTTTGTTTACATTTTGGCTGGAACCCCCGCGGGAGAGGCCAGTCGGGGCAAAACAATGCCCGCGGTTAAAGGGTTAAGAGCAGCCTGTGGAGTTACATGGAGAGACAGGCTGACGAATGAGGATATAAAGGAGTGTTGTGGTGTGGATGTGGATGTAATAGGAAGTGTTATGAGGAACACACTGAGGTGGTTTGGCCATGTGGAGACAATGGAGGGTGAAAGACTGACGAAGAGAGTGTATGTAAGTGAGGCGGAGGAGGGAAGAGGGAGGGGGAGGCCAAGGATGAGATGGAGGGATGGGGTGGAGAGGTATATGAGAGAGGGGGGTATGAGTTGGGAGCAGGGCAGTGAAATGGCAGGGGACAGGACGACGTGGAGGTAATTTGTTTGTGGCCACCCCAAACGGGATTGAGGCGTCTGGCAATAGATAGATAAGAACTTCTCTTTCTTGTTTGTCACTATGTGTAAAAAAATTTTTTCAGTTTATTTTCCAGACTTTTGATCTTGTTTTCCTGCTCTACAGTCCGTTCCTGTAACTCTTTAATTACTGCCCATACCTTGGAATTGATAGAGTGTGTGGTGAAATGCTGAAGCATGGGGGAGAGATAGTAGTAGAATGGATGTGGAAGATGTGCAGATTGGCCTGGGAGGAAGGTAGAGTCCCGGAGGATTGGAAGTCAGGTATAATTATTCCCTTGTACAAAGGAAAAGGGGAAAAAGAAGTGTGTGGTAATCATAGGGGCATTTGTCTTCTTAGTATAATAGGAAAAGTGTATGGTAGGATACTTATAGACAGAGTTAGAGAAAGAACAGAGAAATTAGTTGGAGAAGAACAGGGAGGCTTTAGGAAGGGAAGAGGTTGTGTAGATCAGATATTCATTCTTAGATCTTTAGTGGAAAAGTTTCTAGAGAAGGGAAAGAAGTTGTATGCAGCTTTCATGGATTTGGAGAAAGCATATGACAGGGTGGATAGACAAGGATTGTGGAAAGTGTTAAGAATATATGGAGTAGATGGGAAGTTGTTGAATGCTGTGAAGAGTATGTACGATGGTGCGAAGGCTGCAGTGCGTGTGGATGGTGAACTAAGTGAATTTTTCTCTTTGAAAGTTGGTTTGAAACAGGGATGTGTCATGTCTCCATGGTTGTTCAATCTGTACATGGATGGGGTAATAAAAGAGGTACAAGGTAGGGTAGTGGATGTTGGAGTGGCCCTGGTGAGAGAGGATAGTGTTTGGAAACTCCCTGTACTGTTGTTTGCAGATGATACTGTGTTGTTGAGTGAAGACGAAGGGGAGCTGCAAGGCTTGGTGGATGAGTTTGAGAGAGTGTGTAAGAAACGGAATCTAAAGGTGAATGTAGGGAAGAGTAAAGTGATGGTCTTTGAGAGAGGTGAAGTTAGTGAATGTACAGCAAGGGTGGATGGTGAGGAATTGGAAAATGTGAGTACGTTTAGGTATTTGGGTAGTGTGATGAGTAAGGATGGAGTTTTGGAGGGTGAAGTGCTTGAAAGGGTACAGCAGGGAAGAAAGGTTCCTGGTTCCTTGAAAGCATTGATAAGAAACAGGGAAGTGAGCATGGAAGTGAAAAAGTTACTACATGACAGTATTGTGATACCAACTCTAACGTACGGAAGTGAAGCTTGGACATTGTTGGAAGGACACAAGTCAAGAGTGACAGCAGTGGAAATGAGTTATTTAAGACGAGCCTGTGGAGTCACCTGGAGAGACAGGCTGACGAATGAGGATATAATGGAGCATTGTGGTGTGGATGTGGATGTGATAGGAAGCGTTATGAGGAACACATTGAGGTGGTTTGGCCATGTGGAGAGGATGGAGGGTGAAAGACTGACGAAGAGAGTGTATGTGAGTGAGGTGGAGGGGGGAAGAGGGAGGGGGAGGCCGAGGATGAGATGGAGGGATGGGGTGGAGAGGTATATGAGAGAGGGGGGTGTGAGTTGGGAGCAGGGCAGTGAAATGGCAGGGGACAGGGCGACTTGGAGGCGATTTGTTTGTGGCCACCCCAAACGGGATTGAGGCGTCTGGCAATAGATAGATAGACAGACCTTTTTTATCTCCTGGACATTCCTCTCTGCTGTTTTCTCTACACCTGCCATTATTGTTTGGTTCAACTTAATACTTCCATCTGCCACATCCTCTTCAGAAAAGCCCTCAAACTCTTTCTCGCCAACTATAAACAATGCACTGTCCCTTTCCACCATGAATCAACCACATGGAGATGTTCTATTTTCACTGTGTCTTGTTCTTCTTATGACCGAAACCATGTTTTTTTTTTTTAACTGTCCATTGGGACCACCACTCACACACTCATTAACATAATCACATAATGTGTGTGTGTGTGTGTATATTTATGTAGATGTATTTACCTAGCTGTGATATACAGGAAATGAGCCACGCTCGTGAGGTCCCATCTCTGTTTCTCATTAAGTCAAATTTTGCTTAGAACTCATTTAAGTTTTTAGGCTCGACAATCTCTTTGTCCAGGCTGTTCCACAGGTCTGTGCATCTATATGGAAAGCTATATTTCTTGATATCCTTCAAACAACTTAGCTTTGTCAGTTTCATTCCGTGTCCTCTTGTTACTCTCCCATCCTATACAAACAGATCATTTTTATCAATTTTACCTAGTCCTATCAAGGCCCTGAACACTGCAATCATGTCGCCCCTCTCTCTCCTTTCTTCTAGGGAAGGCAGGTCCAGCTTTTCCAGCTTCTCTGTGTAAGACAGATCTGCCAGGCTGGGGACCATCTTGGTTGCTGTTCTTTGTATTCTCTCGATCTTATTTATATCTTTCTTCTTGTGTGGGGACCACACTACTGCCGCATATTCCAACCTGGGGCAGATCATGGCCACTATCAATTTTTTCATCTCCTCATCCATGTAATGGAATGCCATTCGTATGTTAGTCAAGAGATTGTACGTCTCTCTATCTTGTTCACGTGTTTTTCCGGTGACAAACTATCCTGGACCAGCACTCCCAAATCTTTCTCTTCTCTCACTTTTTTTATTGGTTCATTACCCATCATGTAATTCAGTGATGGCCTCTTGGCACTCTTATCCATTCCCAATATTTTAAATTTTTTAGCGTTAAATTTAATTTCCCACATCTGGCTCCAATCTTGGATCCTATTCAGGTCTTCCTGCAGCAATTTACAGTCTTCCTCGACTTCTACTCTCCTCAAGATCTTTGCATCATCAGCAAAACAGACTTGCATAACTGTTCATTCCATCTACCATATCATTTACATAAATCAAGAACATTACTGCCAACGGCCATACCACGTTGAGTACACCGCTTCCCGTCCGATCAGCGAAGTTAAGCAACATTGGGTCTGGTTAGTACTTGGATGGGTGACCACCTGGGAACACCAGATGCTGTTGGCATAACGTTCTCCCTACGTGTCAAGTGGGGTTGGTGGAGGATTAGTGCCCCTCCCTGTAAAACGATTAACTCTAAGCCCTTGGCCACCCCGTTTGGGATACATGGTGTCTGGCAATGATGAGGAACATTACTGGCGCTAACACCGAGCCCGGTGGGACTCCACTTGTTACTTCTCTCCATCCGGACATCTTGTCCTTTATTACTGTCCTCATTTGTGTCTCTCAAGGAGTCTCTCATCCACTCCAGGACGTTTCCCTTCAGTCCTCCTATGTGTTCCAATTTCCACATTAGTCGCCTGTGGGGTACCTTGTCAAAGGCTTTCTCCAAATCTAGATACACACAATCCACCCAGCTGTCAATTGCTCGAGTAAAAGCTCAACAAGTTGGAAACACACGACCTTCCACTTCTGAATCCAAACTGGATCTCAGCCAATATGTTCATCTCCAGATATTTTATCCATTTGTGTTTCAGGATTCTCTCGCACAATTTTGGAACTACGCTGGTCAGGGACACTGGTCTATAATTCAGGGGTTCTTCCTTGTTTCCTCCCTTATAAACTGGTACCACATTGGCCCTCTTCCATTCCCGAGGCACTTTCCCTTCTTCCAGAGAATACACAATTGTGAATCTTATCCGCCAGTTGTTCTCTGCATTCTTTCAGTACCTAGGAAGAGATTCCATCTGGTCCGGGGTTGGTGTGTGTGTGTGTGTGTGTGTGTTTGTGTGTATTTACCTATTTGTAGTATACAGGAATTGAGCAATGCTCGTGTTGTCCTGTCTCCATATCCACATTTATCAAGTGTGTGTGTGTGTGTGTGTGTGTGTGTGTGTGTGTGTGAGACTCCAGACATGAGCTTCACAGTCCACCTCCAAGACCCAGTAGTTCTCCTACATACCATTCACCTCCACCTGTTATCACTTCAGCACTAACACCCACCATACATATTGAATACATGCTAGGACTTTCTAATACAGGACTGGTGTATTGCTATTAGCGGGGTTATTTTTACGACATCATCTGGTCTTCAGGTAGATCAGTAAAATCTGCTTTTATGAAATTCAAATCCTTCAACTGTTCCCTGCCCCACCTGGGATACGAACCTGGGCCCATTAAGAATGTAGGCCACTTCTCTACTGATTCAGCCACTGCCATGATCTTTTTACTATAATCAATCAAACAATCTACCTCTACACATTTAATCTTCAAAAATATGCACTTCATATTACTTGCACCAATGTCTTGAGGGCGTTGGCAAGACACACACGACTATCATAGTAGAAAAGCACGGCAATCAAGCCCCGGGGTACTCCAGGGTACAGTGTGGCCTCCTCCTCTGCTGACCTCAGTAGTGACATCACTGACATCTCACTCAGGTTGAACATGTCAGAGATTATGGTGACCTGCAACAGATATATCATCATCAATATCAACATCCTTGTTATTATTCTTACCTTTAACATCATCATTCTCTTTTCCCACCTGAGAGAGAGAGAGAGAGAGAGACTACTCAACTGAACTGGCCAACTTTTTGGTAAATGTCTTCTTCTATCAGGCTTTTTCTTGCTCTCCAGGCCCTTATCACCACCACCACCACCAACTCAACCACCATCGCCACTGCCACTATCATCAGCAACACCCTTTTCCCACCCAAGAATGAGGTGCAGTAGGATCCAGAAAGTAAGATTAACCCCCATTACAAGTGGTGAGAGTTGGAGCCTCAGGTTCATCTGAAACATGAACCCGGTGTAATGCAAGCTGATGCTGTCCTTCTGCAGTTCACCACCTTCCTTTTGAATGATAGGGAGGGAGTTCAGGGACATAAGGCCTGGCTGACTGTATTAGTGCCACCACATGATGTCCCTCTCCAGTTCCAGTTCTGTAAACAGGGGCAAAATAGCACATCACCTTTATAAACAGCATTGCAACTTTAAATGGCAACAGATCTGTACTTTACTATGAATGTACCATTAAAAAAAAAAAAAAAAAAAAATGTGTAAAACATTATATGTTTCATTCATTCATTCATAATATTTACATAATAAACAAAACAATACAACAATAATCCCTCAATTATCCAACATAACAGAGCCAAAGGCATGTCTGGGTAGTGGCAATGTCCAGATAATGAACAATATCCCCCCTACTATACCCAGACCCTACCTATACCCAACCTCCAACCTATACTTAACCTATTTGTACAGTACCTCTGCTTACTTTGGCAGTGTTTTCTGGTCATTCAAAAATATTTAGACATCAAAACACACATGGGAATGTTGAAAGTAATGCTAAACACCAAGAAAGCCAGGCAAAAAAAAAACAATGAAACCCCCAAAACACCCTACCTATACACTTCTGCATGTACAGTACCCCTCCTAATTTTGGCACTGTTTTCAGGTCAATCTGCCATATTTAGACATCAAAAAACACATAGGAATATCCAAAGTAATGCTAAACACCAAGAAAACCATGAAAAAAAAAAAAATCCCCAAAACACCCTACCTATTCACTACTGTATGAACAGTACCCCTCCTAATTCTGGCATTATTTTCAGGTCAATCTGCCATATTCAGACATCAAAATGCACATAGGATTATCCATATTAATGCTAAACTCATTTTTGACACTGAGGACACACTTAACCCGCCACGTCCCGGAGACGTAAATTCACGTCCTCACATGATGTGCACTCATATCCCAGAGACGTGAATTAATGCGGCAACATTGCAAGGTCCCTAATTTGCACAATTTTCAATTTTCGCGAGTGATTTTTGGCATGTATACACGGGACACCTTCCTCTATTCCTCTACAAAATGCCAAGCAGGGACAATGCCTTACACCGCATAACCCCCCCCCCCCCCTGCACACCACTGTCTCGGCAATTCATCTGTTACCAGTGACCTGGCCAATAAAGACATTCAGGGCCAGAGTGATTCCCCAATTGATGACAATGTGGAGGACAAAGTTTACATAGCATTAGAGGAAGAAACAGTCAGAAATGATGACCAGGTAATGTGGAAAAAAAAGGTCATGAATAGTGATGAGTTAGTGAGTGAAACAATGCTTATAATGCCTATATTACTGTTTGAAAACCAATATACTCTTGTACTACATATAAATTCGTACCAAGTAAATAAATAAATACTGTTTATGAGTGGATAAAATAGTTACCCTCTCATAGAACTCGTTTTCTTTGGTGCCAGCCTGTTAGAAAACCCAGTCAGGTAAGGAGGTACTCATACCTAGATCGAGTATTTTAAACCTCAGGTGAGCGATTTCTCTATGAATTTTCGATGTTTCTCACCAAAAGCGGATGTTTGAGGAAAAGGGGGGGGGGGGCAAAAATGTCGGGACCGGGGCGTACCACTGCCCAGAAAATGTCGGGATGGGGCGGGTTAATGACCTCGTCCCACGTCTTTCTCGGTCTACCCCTCACAACCCCACCCCTAATATTAACACTTCTCACCTTCCTCACCCAATTATCATCCCCCATCTTCTCCACATGCCCAAATCATCTCAATCTACCTCTCCTCACCACAACACCAATACATTACAGTCCCATCCTACCACGCAACTCATCCATCGTAAACCCAGCCCCCCCAGGCCTTACATGCAGGGACACACAGCACATCCACCTAACCATTGTCATTTCTGTACATCTGAGCCTGCGAATATCCTCTTCCTTTACTGCCCAGGTTTCACTACCATACAACATTACACTCCTAACACATGCTGCATACAAAGATCCATTAGCACATAGGAAGAGTCCTCTCAGTGTTAGGAGAGGCAACAGCTCCCTGAACTTCTTCCAACCACTTCTCACCCTAGCCACACCTCCAGCACACAACATGTCTCCCAAATAACAAAACTCTTCCACACAATCAAGAGACTCCCACACACTCAAGAGACTCATCAGCAAGTTCAATCCTTTCACGGCTGGCAATCTCCAGCTGCTCTCCTCGACACACAGCACACATAAAATCAGCATTACTCGTATCTCACGGTCTACCTCTGATACCACATCTCTTGTGCACCCATTTATCACAAACACTACATAAGATGGAATTACTTCCCAAGCCCTTGTGGCAAACTGCACATGGCCACTCTCCCTCATCTTTAACAGTACCACCACCAACCCTAGATATAATCACTTTTGTTTTATCTGCATTTACGTTTAAGCCCTTGTGCCCCATACCATCTCTCCACTTCCTAAATATTTCCTCTGCCTCCCTTTTGTTCTCTGCAATCAACACCAAATCATCAGCATAGAACATCTTCCACGGGAGTCCGTTTCTGAAGTCACATGAGAGGGCTTCAAGTACCATGATAAACAACATGGGACTCAAAACTGACCCCTGATGCACACCAATGTTCACAGAAAACTCATCACTCAAATCTCCATTTACTCTTACCTGGATGAGAGCACCCACTTACATGGCCATAACCACCCTAACCAGCCACTCCTCCAAGTCAAGCTTTCTCATTGCCCACTTCATCACCTCTCTAGGGACTCTGTCAAAGGCCTTTTCCAAATCAACAAAAACAAAATACAGATCCCTTTTCTTCCCAATATATTTTTCCTGAAGCTGTCGAGCAATGAATATGGCATCAGTGGTCCCCCTGCTTGGCATAAACCCTATCTGCATCTCATCAATATTCACTCTTTCTGTAACCATACCTTCTAGAATTCTCTCCATTACCTTCATTATCTGATCTAAGAGCTTTATACCTCCATAATTTCCTCTTTACTGGGCATCACCCTTCCCTTTATACACATTTACAATTACGCTTTTCAACAATCATCTGGGACAACACGCTCATATATAATCATATTTTTCAGGACAGTGACTAACCTCACCCCTATATCTCCTGAAGCCTTCAACATTCCAGCAGTCAATCCCGACACACCTGCCGCCTTCCCCACCTGCATCCTGCCTATTGCCTCACTCACAGTAGCAGCATCAATCAAAGGCCAAGGGCCAAACACTGGATCTGCTGGCTTCAATCCTTCCCTATCCCAGTCAAACTCCTCATTCAACAACTGGTTATAATGCTCTTTCCATGCATCTTTAATATCCCCACTGTTCACCACTACCCTTCCATCATCATTCTTCACATACTGCTCACCTATAATATCCCAATTATCCCTCTTCATCTGATTTGCCACCTTAAATATAATGTTTTTCCTTTTCCCATGATTTAGGTTATCAAGTAAAAGTCTCTGTGACTCAGACTTCACCCTGTATACCTCTCTTCTAGCCCTACGCTTGGCTAGTATTACTCCTTGTTACCACCTTTCTTCCATCCTGGAAAAGCCTTCTTTTCTCCTTAACTGCAGCTTCTACACCCTCATCCCACCACAAAGTTACTTTATGTCTTGGTGGGCCTCTATTCCAAGGAAACAATGCATAAATAATAAACATCAACAAAACAACTCAGGATGGTTGGAAAATCAGTTATCTGACACCAGTGATAACTGCTCCCAGGCCACAAAAAAATTCCAAGGCCAAATATACCACCAGAAATTGGTTAAATTGGTATAAATGGTATATCATCACTTTTGCTGATGTTTATACTATAAGACAAGCTAATAAAAACATAAAAAATGATGAATACAAGTACAGAAATGCAGTGAGAATACATAATGTCTGAGTGAAACTTACCTTCATAAAACTTCCCACCTTCCTAGTGCAAAATTTTGCCAGCATCTTCCAAGAGTTAGGTACATGTCTAGATGCAGAATTCATGAACTTTCTCGTGGTCACTTTGGAATTTTGATACAACCAATAGTATTCGAATAAATCACAAAAAAATTAAGAACTCACAAGTCAGTGCTATCAGCACAAAGGAGGGGAGGGATTGAGGGGGGAGGCAGGAGGGTACGGAGGAGGGAATGGAGTGAGACTGCAGGCAGGATTTTCACCCTTCTGTCAAGAGATGGATGAGCACTTTTACTGTACATTTACTCATGACTTATGACCATGTGGTGGTCATTCAGAAACAAAACCCCCGGTGACCGGGCAACTCTGGACGTTCGGTACAGAAGCGGACGACCATTGTCAATGAACATTTACTCATGGCTTGTGGCCTGTGTTCAATGCATGGTGGCAGTTGGGAAGGACTTTGCCCAGTGGCCACGCGACTTTGGACATTCGGTGGGGATGCGTGTGGATGTTTAAACACCACTGGTGGGTTGCAGTCGTATTACACAGGTGCTGGAGGTTCGCTGGGAGTGATCAGACCGACGTGTGCCTTTGACAATTCAGTATATGGGCAGATGGACATTTTAGCTCTGGTTGTGGGTTACGGCCAATTTTCCACTCATGGCTTGCGCCCAGCAGCCACAATACCAAATGTTTGAACATGTCAGCTGGCCGGTTGAACTTCTCAGGGACTTTAACATCAGGATAATAGCAAGTAAATTCAGATAATGGTTTAATAGAGCCAAGATCCAGTATCTGGATATTGAACAGGTCCGGATAATGCACGTCTGGGTAATTGAGGGATTACTGTTATTATCATAATAATAATAAAATGGACAAATAAACCAATTTGCTGCCTATCTGGCAAACAAGTGTATAAGAAGGTCATGCACAAAGTCTCTTCCACTACCCAGCCACAGCACGAATCCAAATCAGACAGGCCTCAATTCATTACCAAATGATACAAATTTCCATCATATAATTCACAGGTTTGACATTTATACAAGTACTAGTGAATGCCCGAAAAAATTTGCAAGACTCATATTTTTGTGTGCTGCAATCTCTGACAACTTTGCACTAGGTCAGGGCATCACCCCAACCCAATGCAAATGAATCAGGTCAAAATCTATTACCATTCTCAAAAAATAAATGAACAAATGGACAGACACAAACATATATACAGCTTGACTTTATTATTTTGATTTTAGATTCGCTAAGTTGGAAGTTGATTTCATGCTATATTTTTATTTTCTTTAGTTCTCGGTTGGAGGAAGAGACATGTGCATGACAATATGGGCCTATTTCCATTACCTCCTTAACAAATGCCTCTGACAGCTTGGTTGGTGTGGTGTGACCAGGTAGCGTAACTGCCTCATTCACTGCACGCTGTAGGGTTGACCTGTGAAAGACATCACCGTTATAGTTTTTTCACCTTAAATTCAACTAGATTTTTGTCCTTTTGCAGCTTATTTAACACAGCTCTTTGGCAGATAAAGTCAATACTATGACTACATCCTTTCTACATTTTTTTGTGACAAACACTGAAAGCAGTGATGAGAAACAGTGAGGTGCACATGGAAGTTAAGAAGTCACTGCATGATAGTATTGTGATCCCTATCCTGATGTATGGAAGCAAGGCAGGGGACCTTGCTAAAGGGGAACAAGTCAAGAGTGAGAGCAGTGGAAATGAGTTACTTGAGAGGAGCATGTGGAGTGACATGGAGGGACAGGTTGATGAATGAAGAAGTGAAGGAAAGTTGTGGGGTGGATGTGGATGTGGTTGAGAAAATTAGGAGAAATGGTGGTTTGGACATGTGGAGAGAATGGAGAATGAAAGACTGACTAATAGGGTGTATGTAGGTGAGGTGGAGGGAGGGAGATGGAGGAGAACACCAAGGATAGGTGAAGGGATGGAGCTGAGAGGTATATGAGGGAGGGGGGATTGAGTTGGGGGTAAGGCAGTCAAATGGTGGGTGACAGAGCGACTTGGAGGTGTTTTGTCTGTGGCCACCCTTTGTGGGATTAGGGCATCGGGTGATAGATAGATAGAGAGACAGATTATATTTTGGTATTATCTATGTTACAATTCAGCACTTAAGATGGAAAGATGGCAAGTTTAGGTTGTTATAATAACCTAAGTACGGTATATAAAAAAGACAGACTGCTGGCACAGAGAGGAGGGGGAGAGGAAATGAGCAGATGGAGAGAACACTTTAGGACTTGTTAAACATAGAGAATGAAGGTTATGCGAGTATATGTGGCTGGAGAATGGCTGGGAGAAGGAGGGAGATGAGAAGGGAGGAAGAGATCAGTTGGATGGAAATAGGGGAAGCAATGAAGAAAGTCAAAATGGGGAAAGCCCCAGGAACTAATGAGTGTGGTGAAATGCTGAAGCACAGGGGAGGGATGGTAATACAAGATAGGGAAGATATGCAGACTGGACTTGATGGAAGGTAGAGTCCCAGAGGAAAGGATGTCAAGCATAATTATTCCCTTGTACAACAGAAAAGGGGAAAGAGTGTAGCAATTGCAGGGACATTTGTCTTCTTAAGGGAAATAATAAAGGAATTGGTAGGAGATGAGCAGGGAGGTTTCAGGAAGAGAAGACACTGTGTAGATCAGATATTCATCCCAAGATGTTTAGTTGTATGCAGTCTTCATGGATTTGGAGAAAGCATATGACAGGATGAATAGACAAGGAATGTGGAAAATATTAAAAATAGACGGGACGAATGAGAAGTTGTTGAATGACATGAAAAGTACGTATGCGGGCACTATATCTGCAGTGTGTGTGGATGGTGAACTAAGTGAGTTTTTTTTATCTAAACAATGAACAGGGATATGTCATGTCTCAATGACTATTCAATTTCTATATGGATGGAGCTGCAAAACAGATACAGGGTAAGGCAGTGGATTCAATTTCTATATGGATGGAGCTGCAAAACAGATACAGGGTAAGGCAGTGGATGTTGGAGTGGCCCTAAAGGGAGGGCAGTGTTTGGAAACTTTCTGTTCTGCCGTTCACAGATGATACTGTATTGTTAAGTGAAGATTAAGGAGAAATGCAAGGCTTACTGAGTGCACTTGGGAGAGTTTGTACAAAACGGACTCTAAAAGTGAATGTAGGGAAGAATAAAGTTGCGGTCTTCGAAAGACATGAAGTCACTGAATGCACAGGGAGGTTGGATTGTAAAGAAATGGAAAATGTGTGTGCATTTTAGTACCTGGGTAGTGTGATGAGTAAGGATGGAAACTTAGAGGATGAAGTGCTTGAATGGGTACAACAGGGAAGAGAGGTTGCTGCTTCTTTGAAATCAGTGATAAGAGGCAGGGAAGTGAGCACGGAAGTAAAAAGGTCACTCCGTGATAGTACTGTATTGTGATACCCAGTCTAACTTCTGGAAACAAAACTGGGCCTTGATGGAATGACACAAGTCAAGACGATGAGTAATGGAAGTGATATACTAGGGAGGAGCATGTGCAGTTGCAGGGAGACAGACTGACAGATGAGGAAGTGAAGGAATGCTGTGGTATGGATGTGATAGAAAGAGCTAGGAGAAATACAGTGAAGTGCTTTGGCCATGTGGAGAGAACGGAGATTGACACACTGACATGGAGAGTGTATGTGAGTGAGGTGGACGGGGGCAGAGGGAGGGAGAGACCGAGGATTACATTGAGTGATGGAGTGGAGAGGTATATGAAAGAGTAGGGTGTAAGTTTGGGGGGGGGGGGGGCAGCAAAATATCAGGGGACAGGGCGACATGGAGGCATTTTTTCTGTGCAGACCCCTTATAGGATTAAGGCATTTGGCTTACAGATAGACAGATAACATCTATCTATCTATCTATGGCCAGACGCCTCAATCCTGTTTGGGGTGGCCACAAACAAATCGCCTCCATGTCGCCCTGTCCCCCGCCATTTCACTGCCCCGCTCCCAACTCACACCCCCCTCTCTCATATACCTCTCAACCTCATCCCTCCATCTCATCCTCGGCCTCCCCCTCCCTCTTCCCCCCCTCCACCTCACTCACATACACTCTCTTCATCAGTCTTTCACCCTCCATCCTCTCCACGTGGCCAAACCACCTCAGTGTGTTCCTCATAACGCTTCCTATCACATCCACATCCACACCACAACGCTCCTTTATATCCTCATTCGTCAGCCTGTCTCTCCATGTGACTCCACAGGCTCCTCTTAAATAACTCATTTCCACGGCTCTCACTCTTGACTTGTGTCCTTCCAACAACGTCCAAGCTTCACTTCCATACGTTAGAGTTGGTATCACAATACTGTCATGTAGTAACTTTTTCACTTCCATGCTCACTTCCCTGTTTCTTATCACTGCTTTCAAAGAACCAGCAACTTTTCTTCCCTGCTGTACCCTTTCAAGCACTTCACCCTCCAAACCTCCATCCTTACTCGTCACACTACCCAAGTACTTAAACGTACCCACATTTTCCAATTCCTCACCATCCAACCTCGCTGTACATTCACTGACTTCACCTCTCTCAAAGACCATCACTTTACTCTTCCCTAAGTTCACCTTTAGATTCCGTTTCTTACACACTCTCCCAAACTCATCCACCAAGCCTTGCAGCTCCCCTTTGTTTTCACTCAACAACACAGTATCGTCTGCAAACAACAGTACAGGGAGTTTCCAAACACTACCCTCTCTCACCAGGGCCACTCCAACATCCACTACCCTACCTTCTACCTCTTTTATTACCCCATCCATGTACAGATTGAACAACCATGGAGACACGACACATCCCTGTTTCAACCCAACCTTCAAAGAGAAAAATTCACTAGTTCACCATCCACACGCACTGCAGCCTTAGCACCATTATACATACTCTTCACAGCATTCAACAGCTTCCCATCTACTCCATATATTTTTAATACTTTCCACAATCCTTATCTATCCACCCTGTCATATGTTTTCTCCAAATCCATGAAGGCCGCATACAACTTCTTTCCCTTCTCTAGAAACTTTTCCACTAAAGATCTAAGAATGAATATCTGATCTACACGACCTCTCCCCTTCCTAAAGCCTCCCTGTTCTTCTCCAACTAATTCCTCTGTTCTTTCTCTAACTCTGTCAATAAGTATCCTACCGTACACTTTTCCTATTATACTAAGAAGACAAATGCCCCTATGATTACCACACACTGCTTTTTCCCCTTTTCCTTTGTACAAGGGAATAATTATACCTGACTTCCAATTCTCCGGGACTCTACCTTCCTCCCAGGCCAATCTGCACATCTTCCACATCCATTCTACTACTATCTCTCCCCCATGCTTCAGCATTTCACCACACACTGCATCAATTCCCGGGGCTTTCGCCAATTTAACTTTCTTCACTGCTTCCACAACTTCTATCCTACTGATTTCTTCCTGTCTTCTCACCTCCCTCCTTCTCCCAGCCACTTATACTCACATTACTTCCATCCTCTATGTTCAACAATTCCTTAAAGTGTTCTCTCCATCTGCTCACTTTTTCTCCCTTCTCCACTAGTAATCTACCATTTTTATCTTTCACTCCCCTGCTAACCTCACTTTCACCCTGTCTTACTCTCTTCACCTCTTTCCAGAAAATTTTCTTACAGTCCCTCCATTTTACACTCAAATTCCTTCCAAATTCCTCATCCACTTTCTTCTTACTCTCTCTTACTAATCTTTTCACCTCTCTCTTTCTTTCTACATATAACTCTCTCTTCCGCCTCTCAACTTCTTCCACGCCCCTATTTCTCATCCATTCATTGTATGCTTTCTTCTTTTATGCCACAGCCTGTCTCACCTCTTCAGTCCACCACGCTGTTCCCTGCACCCCCCTCCGTCTTCTCTTCCTCCCACACACCACATCACATGCTGCACATATTTCTTCTGTAAATATCCTGCACACACCTTCCACATCCCCCATCTGCTCCACTTCATATTTGCCCAATCGTTCCTCCACTTCTCTCTTATACTCTGCCTTTTTCTCATCCTCTTGTAACCTTTCTACTCTCCTCGCAACATACTGTCATTAAAATTATGTCAGCTAATATTGATAACTTAAAAATTTAGGACCATGCCAAATTTTTCACTTAAATGACATGACATGACATTATATTAGCAGGGGAGTGAAAGATAAAAATGGTAGATTACTAGTGGAGAAGGGAGAAAAAGTGAGCAGATGGAGAGAACACTTTAAGGAATTGTTGAACGTGGAGGATGGAAGTAATGCGAGTATAAGTGGCTGGGGAATGGCTGGAAGAAGGAGGGAGGTGAGAAGACAGGAAGAAATCAGTAGGATAGAAGTTGTGGAAGCAATGAAGAAAGTTAAATCAGGGAAAGCCCCAGGAATTGATGGAGTGTGTGGTGAAATGCTGAAGCATGGGGGAGAGATAGTAGTAGAATGGATGTGGAAGATGTGCAGATTGGCCTGGGAGGAAGGTAGAGTCCCGGAGAATTGGAAGTCAGGTATAATTATTCCCTTGTACAAAGGAAAAGGGGAAAAAGAAGTGTGTGGTAATCATAGGGGCATTTGTCTTCTTAGTATAATAGGAAAAGTGTATGGTAGGATACTTATTGACAGAGTTAGAGAAAGAACAGAGAAATTAGTTGGAGAAGAACAGGGAGGCTTTAGGAAGGGAAGAGGTTGTGTAGATCAGATATTCATTCTCAGATCTTTAGTGGAAAAGTTTCTAGAGAAGGGAAAGAAGTTGTATGCGGCTTTCATGGATTTGGAGAAAGCATATGACAGGGTGGATAGACTAGGATTGTGGAAAGTGTTAAGAATATATGGAATAGATGGGAAGTTGTTGAATGCTGTGAAGAGTATGTACGATGGTGCGAAGGCTGCAGTGCGTGTGGATGGTGAACTAAGTGAATTTTTCTCTTTGAAAGTTGGGTTGAAACAGGGATGTGTCATGTCTCCATGGTTGTTCAATCTGTACATGGATGGGGTAATAAAAGAGGTACAAGGTAGGGTAGTGGATGTTGGAGTGGCCCTGGTGAGAGAGGATAGTGTTTGGAAACTCCCTGTACTGTTGTTTGCAGATGATACCGTGTTGTTGAGTGAAGACGAAGGGGAGCTGCAAGGCTTGGTGGATGAGTTTGAGAGAGTGTGCAAGGAACGGAATCTAAAGGTGAATGTAGGGAAGAGTAAAGTGATGGTCTTTGAGAGAGGTGAAGTCAGTGAATGTACAGCGAGGTTGGATGGTGAGGAATTGGAAAATGTGAGTACGTTTAAGTGCTTGGGTAGTGTGATGAGTAAGGATGGAGGTTTGGAGGGTGAAGTGCTTGAAAGGGTACAGCAGGGAAGAAAGGCTGCTGGTTCTTTGAAAGCAGTGATAAGAAACAGGGAAGTGAGCATGGAAGTGAAAAAGTTACTACATGACAGTATTGTGATACCAACTCTAACGTACGGAAGTGAAGCTTGGACGTTGTTGGAAGGACACAAGTCAAGAGTGAGAGCCGTGGAAATGAGTTATTTAAGAGGAGCCTGTGGAGTCACATGGAGAGACAGGCTGAAGAATGAGGATATAAAGGAGCGTTGTGGTGTTGATGTGGATGTGATAGGAAGCGTTATGAGGAACACACTGAGGTGGTTTGGCCATGTGGAGAGGATGGAGGGTCAAAGACTGACGAAGAGAGTGTATGTGAGTGAGGTGGAGGGGGAAAGAGGGAGGGGGAGGCCGAGGATGAGATGGAGAGATGGGGTGGAGAGGTTTATGAGAGAGGGGGGTGTGAGTTGGGAGCAGGGGAGTGAAATGGCGGGGGACAGGGCGACTTGGAGGCGATTTGTTTGTGGCCACCCCAAACGGGATTGAGGCGTCTGGTAATAGATAGATAGATAGATGGTTATTTTTAAAAAATAAATAAATAAAAACTAATGGACAGGAATGACAAGATGGTTGCATCACTATAATCTGATGACTCACCAGTCCAGTTATATAAACATCCATTGGCTCACTCCATATCCCCCAAAAGGAAGAAGGTGGACTGTAGGAGAAGGGTGACTTTCAGCCTGACGTTTACTACATTTACGTCCAGATGAGACTGAGGCCAAATCAATATAGGCAGGATGAAGTCAGTGAATATCTATTAGCTACCATGCCTTTCTGAAGCACTCTTGGGTGAGTTATGAAGCAGTGACAGAAAGACAGATCAATTATATGTAGTACAAATACCCCTCAACTTCCTCCTTCCCCCCCTACCCCACGAAATCAGGATGGTGCATGGAGTGACTTTCAACATGCAGTCCACTGAGTTCACATCCAGATAAGCCTAAAACCTATAAATGTAAGTGCAGCCTACAGTGCCTATGGAGTACTGTCTCCTTCAGTGGCACTGTACTTACTCACCTCATGCCCCTGACTGTCACAACAATACGAGATCTCTGGGAGAGTCTGATTGAATGACCATTGCTCTGTGGTCTAATGGGAGTCTTCGGCCAAAACAACAAGCACATGATGAAGTCAACGAATATGTATTACCTCTCTGATGCACTCTTGGGTGGGTTACGCAGCAGAGATAGGAAGGCAGATCGGTTGCGCTGCAGGACCACCTCCAGGGTGTGTGCCGCCTCCAGTGCCTCCGGAGTGCCACCTCCTCCTGCAGCACTTGTCTCCACTGCACGCTGCACTGCCTGGTCCAGTGCAACCATTGACGCCCATAGTCCTTTATCTGAAAATTAAACAATGGTTAGCAATAATCCTTCAACTCGGCCTAAAACTGCCACCTCTTCATCTTTCACGCTAAGTTATAACAATTCATTAGCACTAGAATATGATTCTGGTCACAAATAATTGCTGTGGAAAGGATTTAGAGCTATAGAATCATCTTTTTCTGTCAGTGCAACCATCGATGCCCATAGTCTGACAACAAAACAAGGATTAAATGTACAGCTGATCTGGTACCACTCCTGCCTTGTCATGTGGGGAGCCACATATCCACCTGTTCACTCAACTCATCCAACACTCACTCTTCCCACCCACCTGTGTGGCCCACCAAGCACACTGATCTCAGCCATTCACCCTGTCCACCCACGAATGCCACCCACCAAGCCCATCTAACAATGCCACACAATACATTCACCCACCCTAAACCCACACACCCATCCAACCCACCAACCCAACCACCCACACAATCTTCTCAGCCACCCTGGGGACCCACTATGTCACCACACACCCTGGTGACCCAAACATTCCAACGACCCATCTTGCCTACTAACCATGGTCACCCACCCACCCTGCTCACCCAACAATGCCATCCATCACATCAACCCACGCTGCCCTCCCACCGTACTCACCCCTCTCTCCCCAAATTCAGTGTAACTGCAGCAATTTCCTGTTTGAAGTTGTTCATGAGAAATGTTACATCTTTTTCTAGTAACGTTCCTCACGCTATGCACGTAATGTGTGTGATGGAGCATATGGCTTACCAGAGTCTCTTACAAGACATCACAGGGCTACATTGGTAAGGTACTAGGATGCCTATTTATAATATAAAGTTACGTTAATTTTCTCCAATTCATAAGCTGTGTATGGGAATAATGTTAAAAAAATGTCACATACCTTACTACCACTTCAAAGTTGTGCCACAGTCTGACCACAAAATATATGTAAACAATTATTGTGACAATTACAACTCAAACAGATGTTATTTCAGTAAAGCCAATGACAGCATTCCTGACAAAAATATACTCAGGTCAATGATGATAAGAAAATCACAAATTTTGACATGAATTTTTCTTCAGTGACATTGTGGCACAAAAGAAAAAAGCATATAATGAATGGATGAGAAACAGGGGCGTGGAAGAAGTTGAGAGGCGGAAGAGAGAGTTATATGTAGAAAGGAAGAGAGAGGTGGAAAGATTAGTATGAGAAAGTAAGAAGAGAGGGGTTGAGGAATTTGGAAGGAATTTGAGTGTAAAGTGGAGGGAATGTAAGAAAATGTTCTGGAAAGAGGTAAAGAGAGTCAGACTGGGTGGCAATGAAGTTAGTAGGGGAGTGAAAGATAAAAATGGTAGATTACTAGTTGAGAAGGGAGAAAAAGTCAGCAGATGGAGAGAACAATTTAATGAACTGTTGAACACAGAGAATGAAAGTAATCCGAGTATAAGTGGCAGGGAATTGGTTGGGAGAAGGAGGGAGGTGAGAAGACAGGAAGAAATCAGTAGGATGGAAATTGTAGAAGCAATGAAGAAAGTCAAAATGGGGAAAGCCCCAGGAATTGATGCAGTGTGTGGTGAAATGCTGAAGCATGGGGAAGAGATAGTAGTAGAATGGATGTGGAAGATGTGCAGATTGGCCTGGGAGGAAGGCAGTGTTCCGGAGGATTGGAAGTCAGGTATAATTATTCCCTTGTACAAAGGGAAAGGGAAAAAAGAAGTGTGTGGTAACCATAAGGGCATTTGTCTTCTTAGTGTAACAGAAAAAGTATATGGTAGGATACTTATTGACAGAGTTAGGGAAGTAACAGAGGAATTAGTTGGAGAAGAACAGGGAGGCTCTAGGAAAGGAAGTGGTTGTGTAGATCAGATATTCATTCTTAGATCTTTAGTGGAAAAGTTTCTAGAGAAGGGAAAGAAGTTGTATGCAGCCTTCATGGATTTGGAGAAGGCATTTGACAGGGTGGATAGACAAGGATTGTGGAAAGTACTGAGAATATATGGAGTGGATGGGAAGTTGTTGATGCTGTGAAGAGTATGTATGAGAATGCTAAGGCTGCAGTGAGTGTGGATAGTGAACTGAGTGACTTTTTCTATTTGAAGGTTGGCATGAAACAGGGATGTGTCATGTCTCCATGGTTGTTCAATCTGTATATGGATGGGGTTATAAAAGAGATACAAGGTAGGGCAGTGGATATTGGAGTGGCCCTAATGAGAGAGGGCAGTGTTTGGAAACTCCCTGTACTGTTGTTTGCAGATGATACTGTGTTGTTAAGTGAAGAAGAAGGGAAGCTGGAAGGCTTGGTGGATGAGTTTGGGAGAGTGTGTAAGAACGGAATATAAAGGTAAATGTAGGGAAGAGTAAAGTTATGGTCTTCGAGAGAGGTAAAGTCAGTGAATGTACAGTGAGGCTGGATGATGAGAAAATGGAAAATGTGAGTATGTTTAAGTACTGTACTTGGGTAGTGTAATGAGTAAGGATAGAAGTTTGGAGGGTGATGTGCTTGAAAGGGTACAACAAGGAAGAAAGGTTGCTGGTTCCTTGAAGACAGTGATAAGAAACAGGAAAGTGAGCATGGAAGTGAAAAAGTTATTACATGACAGCATTGTGATCCAATTCTGGCATATGGAAGTGAAGCTTGGATGTTGTTGGAGGGACACAAGTCAAGAGTGAGAGCAGTCGAAATGAGTTATTTGAGAGGAGCCTGTGGAGTCACATGGAGAGAGAGACTGACAAATGAGGATGTGAAGGAGTGTTGTGGTATGGATGTGGATGTGATAGGAAGCATTAGGAGAAACACACTGAGGTGGTTTGGCCATGTGGAGAGAATGGAGAGTGAGAGACTGACAAGGAGAGTGTATGTGAGTGAGGTGGATGGGGAGAGAGGGAGGGGAAGGCCAGGGATGAGATGGAGGGATGGAGTGGAGAGGTATATGAGAGAGGGGGGTGTGAATTGGGAGAAGGGCAGTGAAATGGCGGGGGACAGGGTGACATGGAGGTGATTTGTTTGTGGCCACTCCGTATAAGGGATTAAGGCGTCTGGCAACAGATTGATAGATAAACACTGTACGACATTTTTTAATGCCTTGCTCTCAGTGGAAGTTTAGAAACTTTTTCTGCCCAGATTAATAAAACAGATTGATAGATAAACACTGTACGACATTTTTTAATGCCTTGCTCTCAGTGGAAGTTTAGAAACTTTTTCTGCCCAGATTAATAAAACTCAATGTCTATCTATCTATCTATTGCCAGACGCCTCAATCCCGTTTGGGGTGGCCACAAACAAATCGCCTCCAAGTCGCCCTGTCCCCCGCCATTTCACTCCCCTGCTCCCAACTCACACCCCCCTCTCTCATATACCTCTCCACCCCATCTCTCCATCTCATCCTCGGCCTCCCCCTCCCTCTTTCCCCCTCCACCTCACTCACATACACTCTCTTCGTCAGTCTTTCACCCTCCATCCTCTCCACATGGCCAAACCACCTCAGTGTGTTCCTCATAACGCTTCCTATCACATCCACATCAGCACCACAACGCTCCTTTATATCCTCATTCGTCAGCCTGTCTCTCCATGTGACTCCACAGGCTCCTCTTAAATAACTCATTTCCACGGCTCTCACTCTTGACTTGTGTCCTTCCAACAACGTCCAAGCTTCACTTCCGTACGTTAGAGTTGGTATCACAATACTGTCATGTAGTAACTTTTTCACTTCCATGCTCACTTCCCTGTTTCTTATCACTGCTTTCAAAGAACCAGCAACCTTTCTTCCCTGCTGTACCCTTTCAAGCACTTCACCCTCCAAACCTCCATCCTTACTCATCACACTACCCAAGTACTTAAACGTACTCACATTTTCCAATTCCTCACCATCCAACCTCGCTGTACATTCACTGACTTCACCTCTCTCAAAGACCATCACTTTACTCTTCCCTACATTCACCTTTAGATTCCGTTTCTTACACACTCTCTCAAACTCATCCACCAAGCCTTGCAGCTCCCCTTCGTCTTCACTCAACAACACAGTATCATCTGCAAACAACAGTACAGGGAGTTTCCAAACACTATCCTCTCTCACCAGGGCCACTCCAACATCCACTACCCTACCTTGTACCTCTTTTATTACCCCATCCATGTACAGATTGAACAACCATGGAGACATGACACATCCCTGTTTCAACCCAACTTTCAAAGAGAAAAATTCACTTAGTTCCCCATCCACACGCACTGCAACCTTCGCACCATCGTACATACTCTTCACAGCATTCAACAACTTCCCATCTATTCCATATATTCTTAACACTTTCCACAATCCTACTCTATCCACCCTGTCATATGCTTTCTCCAAATCCATGAAAGCCGCATACAACTTCTTTCCCTTCTCTAGAAACTTTTCCACTAAAGATCTGAGAATGAATATCTGATCTACACAACCTCTTCCCTTCCTAAATCCTCCCTGTTCTTCTCCAACTAATTTCTCTGTTCTTTCTCTAACTCTGTCAATAAGTATCCTACCATATACTTTTCCTATTATACTAAGAAGACAAATGCCCCTATGATTACCACACACTTCTTTTTCCCCTTTTCCTTTGTACAAGGGAATAATTATACCTGACTTCCAATCCTCCGGGACTCTACCTTCCTCCCAGGCCAATCTGCACATCTTCCACATCCATTCTACTACTATCTCTCCCCCATGCTTCAGCATTTCACCACACACTCCATCAATTCCTGGGGCTTTCCCTGATTTAACTTTCTTCATTGCTTCCACAACTTCTATCCTACTGATTTCTTCCTGTCTTCTCACCTCCCTCCTTCTTCCAGCCATTCCCCAGCCACTTATACTCGCATTACTTCCATCCTCCACGTTCAGCAATTCCTTAAAGTGTTCTCTCCATCTGCTCACTTTTTCTCCCTTCTCCACTAGTAATCTACCATTTTTATCTTTCACTCCCCTGCTAACTCCACTTCCACCCTGTCTTACTCTTTTCACCTCTTTCCAGAACATTTTCTTACAGTCCCTCCACTTTACACTCAAATTCCTTCCAAATTCCTCATCCACTCTCTTCTTACTCTCTCTTACTAATCTTTTCAACAACTTCAATGCTAATGCTTTAAAATGATATGTACTGTAATTTATATATTTTTAATCAATTCTGAGACTGACACTAAAAGTTGACATTTGCAAGGAATGACTCTTAAATCAAATGATGCCATGTTCCCTTTTAAGAAATACTGTATATATCCATAGGTTACTCAGGCTGGCCATTGTACACCTGATGTTTTCTATGGACTGGACACAATGCCAAGTGCCAATATTAGCTAATCACTTCTCAGTAGCTGCTCGAAACTTGTGGGAAAAAAAAAATAATAATAATACTGTAATGTGTAATGATTTGGAGAAAGCATATGACAGGGTGGATAGACTAGGATTGTGGAAAGTGTTAAGAATACATGGAGTAGATGGGAAGTTGTTGAATGCTGTGAAGAGTATGTACGATGGTGCGAAGGCTGCAGTGCGTGTGGCTGGTGAACTAAGTGAATTTTTCTCTTTGAAAGTTGGGTTGAAACAGGGATGTGTCATGTCTCCATGGTTGTTCAATCTGTACATGGATGGGGTAATAAAAGAGGTACAAGGTAGGGTAGTGGATGTTGGAGTGGCCCTGGTGAGAGAGGATAGTGTTTGGAAACTCCCTGTACTGTTGTTTGCAGATGATACCGTGTTGTTGAGTGAAGACGAAGGGGAGCTGCAAGGCTTGGTGGATGAGTTTGGGAGAGTGTGTAAGAAACGGAATCTAAAGGTGAATGTAGGGAAGAGTAAAGTGATGGTCTTTGAGAGAGGTGAAGTCAGTGAATGTACAGTGAGGTTGGATGGTGAGGAATTGGAAAATGTGAGTACGTTTAAGTACTTGGGTAGTGTGATGAGTATGGATGGAGGTTTGGAGGGTGAAGTGCTTGAAAGGGTACAGCAGGGTAGAAAGGTTGCTGGTTCTTTGAAAGCAGTGATAAGAAACAGGGAAGTGAGCATGGAAGTGAAAAAGTTACTACATGACAGTATTGTGATACCAACTCTAACGTACGGAAGTGAAGCTTGGACGTTGTTGGAAGGACACAAGTCAAGAGTGAGAGCCGTGGAAATGAGTTATTTAAGAGGAGCCTGTGGAGTCACATGGAGAGACAGGCTGAAGAATGAGGATATAAAGGAGCGTTGTGGTGTTGATGTGGATGTGATAGGAAGCGTTATGAGGAACACACTGAGGTGGTTTGGCCATGTGGAGAGGATGGAGGGTCAAAGACTGACGAAGAGAGTGTATGTGAGTGAGGTGGAGGGGGAAAGAGGGAGGGGGAGGCCGAGGATGAGATGGAGAGATGGGGTGGAGAGGTATATGAGAGAGGGGTGTGTGAGTTGGGAGCAGGGGAGTGAAATGGCGGGGGACAGGGCGACTTGGAGGCGATTTGTTTGTGGCCACCCCAAACGGGATTGAGGCGTCTGGCAATAGATAGATAGATAGTGTAATGATATCTGTAACAAGAGCCTCACCTTGGATAAAAACTAAATCCAGGGGGCCCAAGGATGACATGAAGGGCAATACAAAAGAGGGAGTGTGAATTCGAGAGAGGGCAGCCTGATGGCTAAAGACAGTGACATGGAGGCAATCTGCTTACTGCCACCCCTTATGGGATTAAGGTGTCAGCGATAGGTAAATGAATCACTGAAAGATTTCATTTATGTTGGACTGAGTCTCACAACAGTCTTGAATAAAAGATCAAGACAGGTTATCTCTGCCATATGATCCATCATTATACGATACTCCGCCTTAGCAATGTGAAAAAATTAACACCCTTCCCCACTTATCAATGGCCAGTCCCCAGTTATCAATGGGTTTTGTTTTTTTAACGAACTTTGATGATACCTGTATTTTAACTTAAATTTTGTGTTTAGGCTGATTTATAAACTTTTTTTTTGACTTAGATTAAAGTGTTTTAGTGACGGGTGGGGTAAACCGGTAGAGAGGTGGCCTGCAGTCCTCACGGACCCAGGTTCGAATCCCGGCTGGGGCAGGGAACAGTTTAAGGATTTGAATTTCATTAAATCAGGCTTTACTGATCTACCAGAAGACCCGCCGACATGTCGTAAAAATACCCCCGCTAATACCAACACACCAAGTCCTGTATGAGACAGCCCTAGCATGTATTCAATATGGACAGTGGGTGTTAGCGCCGAAGTGGTGACATGTAGAGGTGTATGGTATGTAGGAGGACTGCTGGGCCTTGATAGCAGGCTGTGAAGCCTATGCCCAGAGTCAGACACATTAAAAAAAAAAAAAAAAAAAAAAAAAAAAAAAAATTCTGGGGTATAGTTTACTAAGTCTGATTTTTTTCCAGGCTTATTTTTGATGATTTTCAGACTTTATTTTTGGGTCTGGGTGAGTTATAAACTGCTTTTAGGCTTACAATAGTTTAGCTTGTTTAACAGTTATTTGAGGGCTTTAGGCGAGCTAGAAACTTGTTTTTGGACTCATTTTGGTGGGTTTTGTACTTGGTTGAGGGGAGGGGAACCCAACAGCTCCCAAAGGCATCCCTATACTTTCTGTGTTATAATGTCCCTATTTAACAACATCCTGGCTCAACAACAGCTTTTCCCAAACACATCTCATCGTTATAGCAGGGACGACCTGCACAGATATTAAGTTCTGTACAGTGAATCTATCCATCTATAGCAAGAACCATTAATCCTATAAAAGGTGGCCACAAACAAACTGCCTCCATGTCACTCTGTCCTTTTTCTATTTGGCTGCCATTTCTCCACCTCACATCCACATCTCTCTGATACTACTATCTTTGCACCCTATCCTCTGTACTGTACTACCTCATCCTTGCTGAAGCTTTAAAATATTTGACAAGTCTAAGGAAAAAAAACTTTAACAAAATTAAATAAAACTGGAATAAATATAGCAATATATACTGAGTGAAATTTGCTTTTCTGACAGGCCTATTCCTTGATTTACATGTTTATGTGCTTTACATATCATACACTTCAATACTGCATCTTGAACAGTAGCCATGAATTCTCCTAAATAGTTAACAAAAAATAATGACAATGATGTGGAGTTAAAAGGACAGACAGAGACAATGAGGAGGTTAGGGTGCATTGTGGTATTGATGTGGATGTGAATGAAAGTGCTAAGAGAAACAGCTACTTTGAGATGGTTTGGCCATGTGAAGTGCATGAACACTGACAGACAGACTAGATAAGTGAAAGTGAGTGAGGAGGAGGGGGAGACCAAGGATGAGATGGAGGGATGGAATGGAGCGATGTGTGAAAGAGGGGGTGTCAGCTGGAGGGAGGGCACCCAAATGGTAGAGGACAGTGATGTGGAGGCAATTTGTTTGTGGCCACCTTTTATAAGACTAAGACATACAGCAACACACAGAGATACAATATATGACAAACGTGGAGATTAAGCCTATTGTGTTTTACACTGCTCCTGTCTTGATTTCCATGGCAATTTTTGACATGGATTATCTTTCATAATTGTAAATTCATGTATGACATCCAGATTCTGTGGAATACAGTATTTATGTTACTAAAGATTTTATAAATCATTCATGACACCCTAATTCTGCAAAAATAACATGTTACTCAAGAGCATGAAATCAGATTTATTGACATCAGTGGTGGTGTCCCACAGTGGTCAATGGGTTGAATCAGACCCAAAACTCATTCGTCTCCAAATCTTTCAGATCAGGTTAGATTAAATTGTCAGGTTTGGTTAGGTTAAGCTGTCTGAAACTCATGCATTCTCAAATAATTCTGGTCTGCTAGGTTAGGTTTGGTTGGACTAGATTAATTTGAGTAGGTTATGTCAAAAGGGTGGAGTAAAAGGCTTTTCACCTCATTAACTCTCCTCCTCTCACTGGCTCCCTTCAACCTCTGTCGCTTCACCGCACTGCTGCATCTTTATCTCTTTTTCATCACTACTTCAATAGTCACTGCTCCTCTGAACTGTCTGCTTGCATCCCTCCACCTCTACGACAGGCACATAGCACCCGTCTAGCAACAAACTCTCATCCCTTTTCTGTCCAATTCTCTAATGCAAGAGTTAACCGTTACTCCCAGTCTTTCATTTATGCAACAGGTCAGCTCTGGAACTGTCTCCCTTTGTCTGTATTTCCTACTTCCTATGATCTCCAGCCTTTCAAACGTAGTGTGTCCTGGCATCTCAAAATGAACGCATCTTGAATTTGGCTCTCTCTATTTTTTTTTTTTCTTTCTTGGAAGGAATAATTTGTGGGATCCTGGGCTAAAAACAAAAGTTTGTAGGAACCAATTAGTGACAGACTGACCATGGAGCCGAAACAACTACGAGTCCAACGTGGCGGGTGGCCATTTACCATAGTTTATAGGTGATACCCTCAAAATTATGCCTTTCCTTAACTTTTTAAAGTATTCACAATGATAATTCCCTTACTGTTTACTGAGAAAAATACATATGTAAATTTTATCCATGGGATCTCTGCTGCAGTTTCACCATTAATAATACTACTACAGTAATAATAACAATAATAATAATAATCATCATCATAATCTATTAATTCATCTATGTCCAGATGCCTCAATCTGATAAGAGGTGGCCACAAACAAATCACCTCTATGACAACTTGTCCTCTACTATTTTGCTGCCTTCCCCCAACTCACATCATCCTCTCTCATACTTATCCATTCAATCTCATCCTTGGTCTTACCCTCCTTCTCCCCTCCCCCTCATTCACATACACTCTCCTTGTTAGTCTCTCTCTCCATTCTCTTCACATGGCCAAACCAGCTCAGTGTGTTTCTCCTAAAGCTTTTCTATCACACCCACATAATAATAATAATCTGTTTTGTTCCATTACTATTTCAGGGACAGAGTAGGTGAGGGCGCCCATCATCCACCCACTTAGTGTAGTGGTACTCTGTTTTGGAGGTAGCTCTATATCCAGTGGCAAACCAAATGATTTCCTGTAAACCAGGGATTCATTTACAACACTGGGTGGTAACCTTATAACCAACCAACACATGTTCCTTGTGTGACAGCTAGTGGGTTGGCAGAGGGTTAGTGCCCCTCCCCGGAAAACAACTAACTAAAAATAAGAACAAGAAGCCTCAGACCAGGACTGACCAAAAGATGACAACTAAGAACAGTACAAAGGACATGACACGGATGGCAAACTGGAATATAAGGGAAGCAAATGATGAGGTGAAAGAGAGAGAGATTGTCCAGGTGCTTAAGGGTGCGAAAGTGGATGTATGTGGATTAACTGGAACTAAAAAGGGAGGTGAGAGTGTGAGAGAATGGGAGTATGGATGAGGGATATGTGCAGGAGTAGGTGAGAATGAGAGGGCAAAAGAAGGAGTGTGTATTGTTGTGGGTAACAGATGGAAGGAGAATATAAGAGAGTATGGATCAGTTGGTTCAAGGGTTGTGTGGGTGAGACTAAAAGTTGGACTACAACTGTGGGCAATTGTGGGCATGTATGCACCAATGCAAGATCATGCAAGCAGAGTGAGAGAAGAGTTCTGGACAAATGTGGAAGTGTGAATGGAAAAGTTTGTATGGAATGAGATAATGTTTTTGATTGGTGATATGAATGGTAAAGTAGGGAATGTGAAGGTGGATGGAGTAGTTGGTGAGTGGGGTGTGCCTGCTGAGATAGATGAGAATGGCAGTGCTTTAGTGGACGTTTGTGGGGGGAGGGGGTTGGTGATAGCCAATACCCTCTTCAGGCACAAAATGATCCACAGGTACCGTATACATGGCAAGTGATGAGAAGGGTGGATGGTGAATTGAATGAAAGGAAGGCAATGTGTGTGTGGATGAAAGGATGCGAAGATGTGTAATGGATGCAAGAGCAAACAGAGGTTGAGGGAGTGGACTTTCTGACCACCACTTGGTGGTGGTCAGAATTTAAGTCTAAGTAAAATGGAGAAAGAGAAGAAGGCAAGGACGGGAGGAAGGCGTAGATGTAAGGAGAGTGGAAAGGTTGCAAAAGGATGAGAAAAAGGCAGAATATAAGAGAGAAGTGGAGGAACGATTGGGTAAATATGAATTGGAGCAGATGGGGGACGTGGAAGGTGTGTGCAAGACATTCACAGAGGAAATATGCGCAGCATGTGAGGTGGTGTGTGGGGTGAAGAGAAGACGAAAGGGGGTGCAACGAACAGCATGGTGGAATGAAGAGGTGAGACAGGCTGTGGCACAAAAGAAGAAAGCATATAATGAATGGATGAGAAATAGGGGTGTGGAAGAAGTTGAGAGATGGAAGAGAGAGGTGAAAAGATCAGTAAGAGAGAGTAAGAAGAGAGTGGATGAGGAATTTGGAAGGAACTTGAGTGCAAAGTGGAGGGAATGTAAGAAAATGTCCTGGAAAGAAATAAAGAGAGTCAGACAGGGTGGCAATGAAGTTAGTAGGGGAGTGAAAGATAAAAATGGCAGACTGCTGGCTGAGAAGGGAGAAAAATAAGCTGATGGAGAGAACACTTTAACCCCTAAAACGCGGCCAATGGACAGCCAACCCCCCCCCGGGTGGCGGGGTTGTATCGCGGTCTGAGTACCTGTAGGAAAATATTAGCCAAAAATCAGAGATTAATCCTAGAACATTATAATTGGTATGGCAGATAGTACTTACATTCAGCTTTCTCCAGAGACAGGTGTTGAGCTTTCATGGACTACCCAAGGACTTGTGGAGACTTGCAAAGTTGGGTAACAAAATCTTCACTTTCACACCTCCAGCAACCCGGTTTCCCCTCTACCACAGCCTCATTCTGTCACAGTAAACTTTATACTACAATGTACAGGTAGTTTGGAATCCGTATTTGTACAATAAGCACTGAAAATAAGGCTAAAATCAACGAAGCGTACGGCCGACATGCAGCGCGGCGGCGGTCTTCCCGTCACTCAACAAACATTTCCGTTTTCACAGCTAAAAACACGTATACTACATTATTTTCAATCATATTACTTCCCAAAAGATCACCGCAGCGCGCTTTTTATTCTACCTTACGCCCTTCACTTTATTCTCGTTCCTGTCGGCCGCTCGCACTGACTCGGAAGAGCTAGAACTCGCCATAATGTCACTTTGAAAGCCTGCAGTAAACTGACGCTAAACAGGGGCAAACCGTGCGAAAAAAAGCTAGTGTGACAACTGGGGAAACAAGCGTTTCCTATTAGCATAAACTGCTTGTGAGAGGAGAGCGCAGATTTACAGTTCTGAGCAGTCAAAGCACTGCCATGTATCACAGCCAGACTGGCCGGGCCGTGGTGGGGGGAGGAGGGGGGAAAAATGCGATACTTGGCAACAACGGAGGTCAGTAGTACAAAGGTAAAGTATGCTAATTGTAGCTAAAGGGTGGTGGTACTGATAGACAATACCAGCTGGAACATCCTTGCCCGCGTTTATTCAAAATTAACTCGAATCGCAAACGCGATGATCCGCTGTTATGTCCTTTTTGGCGAGCGTCGCAAACGTGATGACCCACGCTTTAGGGGTTAATGAAATGTTGAACATAGAGAATGAAAGTAATGCAAGTACAGTATAAGTGGCTGGGGAATGGCTGGGAGAAGGAGGGAGATGAGAAGACAGGAAGGAATCAGTAGGATGGAAGTTGTGGATGAGCTGAAGAAAGTCAAAATGGGGAAAGCCCCAGGAATTGATGGAGTGTGTGGTGAAATGCTGAAGCATGGGGGAGAGACAGTAGTGCAATGGATGTGGAAGATGTGCAGATTGGCCTGGGAGGAAGGTAGAGTCCCGGATGATTGGAAGTCAGGTATAATTATTCCCTTGTACAAAGGGAAAGGGGAAAAGGAAGTGTGTGGTAATCACAGGGGCATTTGCCTTCTCGGTGTAATAGGAAAAGTATATGGTAGGATACTTAATGACAGAGTTATGGCCGGTTCACACGAGCAAAATCGCGGCAGTTTTTTGCCGGAATTTGCTTCCCGGTAGAAATTCCGGCAACTTTTTTCGCCGGTATGAAGAGACCGACATGTCGGTCTTTTTTCGCCGGAATCGGGAGAAAGTTGCCGGGCCGATTAAAATGGAAGCACCGAACAAGACAAAGCTCTGGGAACGAAGACGAATTCGACATCTTTGTGTGTTTACAGTATCACCATTTCGACTTCATCACGCGTGGACAACACAAGTTTATTCATCATGCCTGCCGTTCTCCAGCAATCACAGTTTCCCTCATCTGCATATTTTGTTTTTTAATGAAGGGTGTCACAAGCCCCAGCAAGTGGTCGTACTGGGTCTTGTTAAGACGGATCCACTCATTTAAAGTTTGGGGATCCTCCAAGCTGAGCTCCCTCACCAGCCTGTAATACACACTCTCTTCTTTTCTCCTAGACAGCCACGGACGAGTCCAGATGCGTGACGGCTTATCTTGAAGTAGAGAAAGTGCAAGTGCAAGGGCTGCACACCTGGTACGAGTACGGCGGTCCATCTTTGTTTGTAAACACTGTTGCCGCGTTCCTGCCACTCAGTCCCCGTACGTGTGAACACCTTTCCGGGAAAAATGCCGAAAATCGGCATTTTTCCGCCGCAAATCGGCGAAGAAAACGGCCGCGATTCAGCTCGTGTGAACCGGCCTTTAGGGAAATAAGAGAGGAATTATAGTCTTACCAAAATATCAAGATCATTAGGGCGTTGTCCCTCAAGGGAATTCCCTGACCCGTGGCGCTGCCGAATCTATACCAACCAATACACACCTCTCTATCTCATGTCAGCTATTTACTACTTCTAAATGAAATTTATTTACAGTACCGTATATATGTATATAATTCTCTAATAAGGCTATATAGTGTAAGAAATGTCTGTTGTTTTTAATAATAACAATGACTTTTTATAAATATCACAACACTTGGCAACGTTGCTTTCCAACGCTGTCATGTTTGTAGGTGAGTCAGTGAGGAAGGGTCAGGTGTCAATCCGCAGGTCACTTCATCTCTGATCGCCATCAAAAATGGAAGTTCCTACTCCTGCTACTCGTATAGACTTTTTATAGAACCGTATAGACTTTTTATAGAAATAAATCTCCGTAAAATGTTGATTTCTTATGCAGAGAGAGAGAGAGAGAAAGAGGCAGACAAACAGACAGGCAGGAGGTTTTTCCTCAAATTCTAATAATTCATAAAACCGTGCAGGAGTACGTGAGAATGAGAGGGCAAAGGAAGGAGTATGTATAGTTGTGAGTAAAAGATGGAAGAGGAGCATAAGACAGTATGGATCAGTTGGGTCAAGGATTGTGTGGGTAAAGCTGAAAGTTGGAATACAAACGTGGGCGATTGTGTGTGTGTATGCGCCAACGCAAGATCGTGCTAGAAGAGTAAGAGAAGAGTTCTGGACAAATGTAGAAGTGTGCATGGAAAAGTCTGGAAGGAATGAGAGAGTGTTTTTGACTGGTGATATGAATGGTAAAGTTGGGAATGTGAAGGTGGATGGAATAGTTGGTGAGTGGGGTGTGCCTGCTGAGATAGATGAGAATGGCAGTGCATTAGTGGACATTTGTGCTGGGAGGAGGTTGGTGATAGCCAATACCCTCTTCAGGCATAAAATGATCCACAGGTATACATGGCGAGTAATGAGAAGGGTGGGTGGTGAACTGAATGAAAGGAAGGCAATGATTGATTGTGTGTGTGTGGATGAAAGGATACGAAGATGTGTAAAGGATGCAAGAGTGTATAGAGGTTGGGGGAGTGGACTTTCTGACCACTACTTGGTGGTGGCCAGAATTAGAATGCAAGTAAGATGGAGGAATAGGAGAAGGGAAAGACGAGAGGAAGGAGTAGTTGCAAAAAGAGTGGAAAGCTTACAAGAGGATGAGAAAAAGGCAGAGTATAAGAGAGAAGTGGAGGAACGATTGGGCAAATATGAATTGGACCAGATGGGAGACGTGGAAGGTGTGTGTAAGATATTTACAGAAGAAATATATGCAGCATGTGATGTGGTGTGTGGAAGGAAGAGAAGACGGAGGGGGGTGCAAGGAACAGCGTGGTGGACTGAAGAGGTGAAACAGGCTGTGGCACAAAAGAAGAAAGCATACAATGAATGGATGAGAAACAGGGGCGTGGAAGAAGTTGAGAGGCGGAAGAGAGAGTTATATGTAGAAAGAAAGAAAGAGGTGAAAAGATTAGTAAGAGAGAGTAAGAAGAGGGTGGATGAGGAATTTGGAAGGAATTTGAGTGTAAAGTGGAGGGACTGTAAGAAAATGTTCTGGAGAGAGGTGAAAAGAGTAAGACAAGGTGGAAGTGAAGTTAGCAGGGGAGTGAAAGATAAAAATGGTAGATTACTGGTGGAGAAGGGAGAAAAAGTGAGCAGATGGAGAGAACACGTGGAACATGGAAGTGAAAAAGTTATTACATGACAGTACTGTGATACCAACACTGACGTATGGAAGTGAAGCTTGGACGTTGTTGGAGGGACACAAGTCAAGAGTGAGAGCAGTGGAAATGAGTTATTTGAGAGGAGCCTGTGGAGTCACATGAAGAGAGAGACTGACAAATGAGGATGTGAAGAAGCATTGTGGTGTGGATGTGGATGTGATAGGAAGCATTAGGAGAAACAAACTGAGGTGGTTTGGCCATGTGGAGAGATTGGAGAGTGAGAGACTGACAAGGAGAGTGTATGTGAGTGAGGTGAAGGGGGAGACAGGGAGTGGAAGGCCAAGGATGAGATGGAGGGATGGAGTGGAGAGGTATAAGAGAGAGGGGGGGGGTGAATTAGGAGCAGGGGGGTGAATTAGGAGCAGGGTGGTGAAATGGCAGGGGACAGGGTGACATGGAGGTGATTTGTTTGTGGCCACCCTGTATAAGGGATTAAGGCATCTGGCAATAGATAGATAGACAGATAGTAATTCTAAAATATTTTTCCACTCATCATCATCATCATCCAGACCTCTTTATCCCACCTAAGGATGGGGTGAGGTAGGGTCCAAAGCAGGATGGCAATCCACCAAAATCCAGTTTCATGATTGGTGCCCAGTGTCTGTTTGAGACTGGTATATGGGGGAGGGGTTCATGGAGCAGGGTGATCAAAAGTGTATTCTGATTCCAGTATGTCTAGACATAAACAGATATATGCGACGTGATGTGACATTGTTCGAAGGAATGACCTTTACAATGGCGCCTCCTAAACTTTAAATTTTAGTTAAAATTTTTGGATTTGTGCTTTTGATACTATTCCTTATTAATTATTTCTAAATTGTTATTTGTTATTTGTGCTGAGCTCTTTGACTTTTCTTTCCCTCAGTCTCCACAATCGGTATTATTGTATACCATACCAGGTAGCTCTTCCTTTTCCGGCAGTTTTTCCTCATTAAACAAGTATCTCCCTATGATGCTGCTCTTGTCTTCAATGAATGGTTCCTGAAGTGCTTCACACCATAGTAAGAAGTGTTCCACGTTCTCTTCTGCTCCGCAGAGTACACAACCAGTATCTCCATTTTCATGTCTTCTTCAGTCCTTTAGTGGTAATGTGTTGGGTTCTGTTTTGTACAAAATGATGGATGCTGATCTGTTACCATATAATGGATCTTCTTCTATTTGTTTCTTCCATCCTTTGTACCATGTCAAGCTTGACTTGGACTCCAGCTCCTTATAACACATTGCATTATCTCACTGTCGTGTTTTTTCTTTCAATTTCTTTTTTCCTATCTCACAATGTTTCTGTATTTTAGTTTTAATTCTTCCATATACAGTACGTGTTGGCTGCTCGCATCCATTTATTCATTTCATCTTCCCTCATTTCTCTTAGTATGGATTTCATGAGTTGGTTATTTCCTTTTTCAATGTCTCTGATGAACTACAGCTTATTCTCCATTACCCTGGTTTTCAAGAATGAAGATCCAACTTCTCCTTGCTGGGTGCAAGTTGGTGCATATTTCAGAAGTCCTAGTATCTGTCCATATACTCCATTTTCTATTTGTTGCGGCTTATTGATTTCTGTTTCAGTCAAGGTCATTATATCTGTGCCTTAACCCTTTAACCGCGGGTGTCATTCCAGAATGACACTGCAAAAACTGGACCAAACCTCGGGTGTCATTCTCGAATGTTTGTGAATATTTTGAATACCCCGCGTTTTTTCCATGAGCCAACTGTTTCAAGGGAGAGTAGCTATTAAGTTCTTTCACTCCAGCCAACCTCCATCTCCCTCTTCCCCCCCCTGGGGCCCCACCTCCCACCCCCTGGGCCCCCCACCCCACCCCGGACCAAACACGCATCAGTATCTGTCCAGTTGTGTGAGTGACAACACTGCTGATGTGATAGTGAAGTGCGGGCAATTACAGTGCCTTTTACCTGCCTTAGTGAACACAGAGTGGGTGGTTATTGTATGTGCAGTGTTCATATATGTTTATAGTATTATTATCAGAATGAGGTTGGCATTTGGTAATGGTGTGTGAGCGAAAAATAGTGATTACAACACCGCTGATATGGCAGTGAAGTGCGGGCAATTACAGTGCCTTTTACCTGCCTCAGTGAACACAGAGTGGGTGTTTATTGTATGTGCAGTGTTCATATATGTTTATAGTATTATTATCAGAATGAGGTTGGCATTTGGTAATGGTGTGTGAGCGAAAAATAGTGATTACAACACCACTGATGTGGCAGTGAAGTGCGGGTAATTACAGTGCCTTTTACCTGCCTCAGTGAACACAGAGTGGGTGTTTATCGTATGTGCAGTGTTCATATATGTTTATAGTATTATTATCAGAATGAGGTTGGCATTTGGTAATGGTGTATGAGCGAAGGTAATGGTGTGTGAGCGAAAAATAGTGATTTTACACCCCTCACTTCTAACGGCACTGCCCGTCCTGTGAAAGTCAACAGAGTCATGAAACCTACATCAATGGAAAGCTGAAGGTTAGTACTTTCTAATGGTACCTTATTTTTTTCTCTAGCTTTATTCTGTGCAGAGTTATTAAGGTTTAAAGGTTTGTTTACATTTGGCTGAAACCCCCGCGGGAGAGGACAGTCAGGCCAAAACAATGCCCGCGGTTAAAGGGTTAAAGTACGGAAGGCAGCGCCAAATTTTTCCTAAAGGTTTTGCCAATCATTAACTTGTTACACTTTTTTGATATGTACTCCCTGGGGGTAGGGTTTTTTTTTCAAGAATACTCCCCCAGTATCCCTGCTTGTTGTAAAAGGCGAATAAAAGGGCAGGCGGAGGGTTAGTGCCCCTCCCCGGAAAACAACTAACTAAAAAGACAAACAGTAAGCCTCTGACAGGGACTGACTACAAGATGACGATCAAGGACAAAGGACATGGTAATCGGAATGTGGAATGTAAGGGGAGTGAATGATGAGGTGAAAGAGAGAGAGATTGTTCAGGTGCTTGAGGGTGCGAAAGTTGATGTATGTGGAATAAATGAAACGAATTGGAGAGGTGAGAGTATGAAAGAATGGGAGTATAGATGGGGTATATGTGCAGGAGTAGGTGAGAATGCGAGGGCAAAGGAAGGAGTATGTATAGTTGTGAGTAAAAGATGGAAGAAGAGCATAAGAGAGCATGGATCAGTTGGGTCAAGGATTGTGTGGATAAGATTGAAAGTTGGAATACAAATGTGGGCAATTGTGCATGTACACGTGCCAACGCAAGATCGTGCAAGCAGAGAGAGAGAAGAGTTCGGAACAAATGTGGAAGTGTGCATGGAAAAGTTTGGAAGGAATGAGAGAGTGTTTTTGATCGGTGATATGAATGGTAAAGTAGGGAATGTGAAGGTGGATGGAATAGTTGGTGAGTGGGGTGTGCCTGCTGAGACAGATGAGAATGGCAGTGCGTTAGTGGACATTTGTGCTGGGAGAGGGTTGGTGATAGCCAATACCCTCTTCAGGCAAAAAATGATCCACAGGTATACATGGCGAGTGATGAGAAGGGTGGGTGGTGAACTGAATGAATGGAAGACAATGACTGATTATGTATGTGTGGATGAAAGGATGTGAAAATGTGTAATGGATGCAAGAGCTTATAGAGGTTGGGGGAGTGGACTTTCTGACCATTACTTGGTGGTGGCCAGAATCAAGATCCAATTAGGATGGAGAAATAGAAGAAGGGAAGGATGGGAAGAAGGAGTATTTGTAAGGAGAGTGGAAAGGTTACAAGAGGATGAGAAAAAGGCAGAGTATAAGAGAGAAGTGGAGGAACGATTGGGCAAATATGAACTGGAGCAGATGGGGGACGTGGAAGGTGTGTGCAGGATATTTACAGAAGAAATATGTGCAGCATGTGATGTGGTGTGTGGGATGAAGAAAAGACGGAGAGGTGTGCAAGGAACAGCGTGGTGGAATGAAGAGGTGAGACAGGTTGTGGCACAAAAGAAGAAAGCATACAATGAATGGATGAGAAATAGGGGCGTGGAAGAAGTTGAGAGGCGGAAGAGAGAGTTATATGTAGAAAGAGAGAGGTGAAAAGATTAGTAAGAGAGAGTAAGAAGAAAGTGGATGAGGAATTTGGAAGGAACTTGAGTGTAAAGAGGAGGGACTGTAAGATAATGTTCTGGAAAGAGGGTAAAAGAGTAAGACAGGGTGGAAGTGAAGTTAGCAAGGGAGTGAATGATAAAAATGATAGATTACTAGTGGAGAAGGGAGAAAAAGTGAGCAGATGGAGAGAACACTTTAAGGAATTGTTGAACGTGGAGGATGGAAGTAATGCGAGTATAAGTGGCTGGGGAATGGCTGGGAGAAGGAGGGAGGTGAGAAGACAGGAAGAAATCAGTAGGATAGAAGTTGTGGAAGCAATGAAGAAAGTTTAATTGGGGAAAGCCCCAGGAATTGATGCAGTGTGTAGTGAAATGCTGAAGCATGGGGGAGAGATAGTAGTAGAATGGATGTGGAAGATGTGCAGATTGGCCTGGGAGGAAGGTAGAGTCCCGGAGGATTGGAAGTCAGATATATTTATTCCATTGTACAAAGGAAAAGGGGAAAAAGAAGTGTGTGGTAATCATAGGGGCATCTGTCTTCTTAGTATAATAGGAAAAGTGTATGGTAGGATACTTACTGACAGAGTTAGAGAAAGAACAGGGGAATTAGTTGGAGAAGAACAGGGAGGCTTTAGGAAGGGAAGAGGTTGTGTAGATCAGATATTCATTCTCAGATCTTTAGTGGAAACGTTTCTAGAGAAGCGAAAGAAGTTGTATGCGGCCTTCATGGATTTGGAGAAAGCATATGACAGGGTGGATAGACAAGGATTGTGGAAAGTATTAAGAACATATGGAGTCGATGGGAAGTTGCTGAATGCTGTGAAGAGTATGTATGATGGTGCTAAGGCTGCAGTGTGTGTGGATGGTGAACTGAGTGAATTTTTCTCTTTGAAGGTTGGGTTGAAGCAGGGATGTTTCATGTCTCCATGGTTGTTCAATCTGTACATGGATGGGGTTATAAAAGAGGTACAAGGCAGGGTAGTGGATGTTGGAGTGGCCCTGGTGAGAGAGGGTAGTGTTTGGAAACTCCCTGTACTGTTGTTTGCAGATGATACTGTGTTGTTGAGTGAAGACGAAGGAGAGCTGCAAAGCTTGGTGGATGAGTCTGGGATAGTGTGTAAGAAATGGTATCTAAAGGTGAATGTAGGGAAGAGTAAAGTGATGGTATTTGAGAGAGGTGAAGTCAGTGAATGTACAGCAAAGTTGGATGGTGAGGAATTGGCAAATGTGAGTATGTTAAGTACTTGGGTAGTGTGATGAATAAGGATGGAGGTTTGGAGGGTGAAGTGCTTGAAAGGGTACAGCAGGGAAGAAAGGTTGCTGGTTCCTTGAAAGCAGTGATATGAAGCAGGGAAGTGAGCATGGAAGTGAAAAAGTTACTACATGACAGTATTGTGATACCAACTCTAATGTATGGAAGTGAAGCTTGGATGTTGCTGGATGGACACAAGTCAAGAGTGAGAGCAGTGGAAATGAGTTATATAAGAGGAGCCTGTGGAATCACATGGAGAGATAGGCTGACAAATGAGGATATAAAGGAGCGTTGTGATGTGGATGTGGATGTGATAGGAAGCGTTAGGAGGAATACACTGAGGTGGTTTGACCATGTGGAGAGGAGGGAGGGTGAAAGACTGACGAAGATAGTGTATGTGAGTGAGGTGGAGGGGGGAAGAGGGAGGGGGAGGCCGAGGATGAGATGGAGGGATGGGGTGGAGAGGTATATGAGAGAGGGGGGTGTGAGTTGGGACCGTGCAGTGAAATGGCGGGGGACAGGGCGACGTGGAGGCGATTTGTTTGTGGCCACCCCGAACAGGACTGAGGCGTCTGGCAATAGATAGATAGATAGACTGACCCCAAATGACTGTGTTCACTCCACCTATGACTAAAACATTAATCTACATCTAAAAACAGCTCATAAATCAAACTATACACAAAATGTAAGTCTAAAATATCATCAAAATCGGTAAAAAATAATCAAAACTCATCTCAAAACCAGGGGTAGGCCTACAACAGGCAGGGTTAGGTGGAATTTTTACCCCCATCACTATTCCGAGGTATCACATCTAGGAGTACCGGTATTGTAAATCGGGGTTTGCCTGTATTCTCATTCTTATTTTGTTATCGTAACCTTCCAGAGCTTCTATGTACAGTAAAACCTCAATATAACAGACTTCAAAAGACACGAATTCACTTTTATCAGAATCAAGGAGCCACTGGACTAAATTCTTATGTATCAGAAAAAGTCTGATGAAGCCAGAAGCAGTCCGGCCTGCCTGACCACTTCAGCTATGTTCACAACAATAAGGTACGGTAAATAAAAGATATGTTTATAATTGTACAGAACAACAGTCATTCATTCATCATTTAAACCACTGTTTCCCCATGAGAAGTGTAGAAGCCCAGGGCTAGGCAAGTTGGTCCTGACATGTCAGATGAGTGACCAGCCTCACTCAGACGAGTAGCATTTTGTGTGCATTAAACCCCAACCACTCCTTGGGTATAAACCTGCACTGGCTCAATCTAACCGGAGCACCTTAGGTGCCTGCTAAACCACCAGGTGCCATAATTTGGTCATATGGTTACCGCACACCGTTGTAAATGGATTCCTGGTGTACAGGAAACCATTTGGCTTGTCACTCAGTGTAGAGTCACCCATAGACAGAAGGAAGGAGAAAGACTGAAAGAGAGACTGAAGAAGAAGGATGGAAAGAAGGAAGGAAAAGAGGACGGGGCAGGGACCCGAGAGCAGCACTACATTGAGTGAGTGGGTGGTATGCGCCCCCACCAACCACAGAATTATTACATTATACCATTTGATTATTCTGGTGAATGTATAATACAGTACAGTGAAAACAGTTTTAAAACTGTTGGTGCGATCCAGACTAATGTCTGATATATCAGAAAAAGTCCAGGTTAGCTGGGGGAAGTCCAGTTTTCATTTTTGTTTTTAAAGGCTCCAACATGTTTGCATGTGTCGGCCTTGGTCACCTAATGGCGCCTCTCCACGCTGCACAATCTATTGCAGCCTCCCTGTTCAGTCCCTTAACCCTGAGGTCACACTTAATGACCTCGTCCCATGTCTTTCTCGGTCTACCCCTCATAACCCCACCCCCAATATTAACACTTCTCACCTTCCTCACCCAATTATCATCCCCCATCCTCTCCACACGTCCAAACCATCTCAATCTACCTCTCCTCATCACAACACCAATACACTCCAGTCCCATCCTACCTCTCAACTCTTTCATCGTAAACCCAGCCCCTCCAGGCCTTGGACGCAGGGATGCACTGCACATCCACCTAATCATTGTCATTTCTGCACGTCTGAGCCGGCGAATATCTTCCTCCTTCACTGCCCAGGTCTCACTACCATACAGCATTACACTCCTAACACATGCTGCATACAAAGACTCCTTAGCACGTAGGGAGAGCCCTCTCAATGTCAGGAGAGGCAAGAGCTCCCTGAACTTCTTCCAACCACTTCTCACCCTAGCCACAGAGCTAGCTCCAGCCCCACCTCCAGCACACAACATATCTCCCAAATAACAAAACTCTTCCACACACTCAAGAGATTCACCAGCAAGTTCAATCCTTTCACGTCTGACAATCTCCACCTGCTCACCTCGACAAGAGGTACACATAAAATCAGCATTATCTCGCAGTCTACCTCTGATACCACTACATCGCTTATGCACCCATTTATCACACACACCGCACAAGTTGGAATTACTTCCCACGCCCTTGTGGCGAACTGCACATGGCCACTCTCCCTCGTCTTTGACAGTACCACCACCAACCCTAGATATCATCACTTTTGTTTTATCTGCATTTACCCTTAAACCCTTGTGCCCCATACCATCTCTCCACTTCCTAAACTTTTCCTCCACCTCCCTTTCGTTCTCTGCAATCAACACCAAATCATCAGCATACAACAACTCCCACGGGAGTCCGTTTCTAAAGTCACGTGAAAGGGCTTCAAGTACCATGATAAACAACATGGAACTCACGACTGACCCCTGATGCACACCAACATTCATGGAAAACTCATCACTCAAATCTCCATTCACTCTTACCTGGGTGTGAGCACCCACATACATAGCCATAACCACCCTAACCGCCACTCCTCCAAGCCAAGCTTTCTCATTGCCCACTTCACCACGTCTCTAGGGACTCTGTCAAAGGCCTTTTCCAAATCAACAAAAACAAAATAAAGATCCCTTCTCCTACCGATATACTTTTCCTGAAGCTGTCGAACAATGAATATAGCAACAGTGGTCCCCCTACCTGGCATAAACCCAAACTGCTTCTCATCAATATTCACTCTTTCTCTAATCATACCTTCTAAAACTCTCTCCATTACCTTCATTATCTGATCTAAAAGCTATATACAGGTACCTCTATAATTTCCTCTTTCCAGGGCATCACCCTTCCCTTTATACACATTTACAATTACACTCTTCAGCCAATCATCTGGGACAACACACTCATAAATAATCCTATTTATCAAGTCAGTGACTAAACTCACCCCTATATCGCCTGAGGCCTTCAACATTTCGGCAGTCAACCCAGGCACACCTGCTGCCTTCCCCACCTTCATCCTGCCTATTGCCTCACTCACAGTAGCAGTATCAATCAAAGGCCAAGGGCCAGACACTGGATCTGCTGGCTCCAAACCTTCCCTGTCCCAGTCAAACTCATCATTCAACAACCGGTTATAATGCTCTCTCCATCCATCTTTAATATCCTCACTGTTCACCACTACCCTTCCTTCATCATTCTTCACACACTGCTCACCTATAATATCCCGATTATCCCTCTTCACTTGACCTACCACCCTAAATATCATATTTTTCCTTTCCCCATGATTTAGGTTATCAAGTAATAGTCTCTGTGACTCAGACTTAGCCCTGTATACCTCTCTTCTAGCCCTATTCTTGGCAGCCAAATATTCCTCTTTGCTACCACCCTTCTTCCATTCCCGGAAAAGCCTTCTTTTCTCCTTAACTGCAGCTTCTACACCCTCATCCCACCACCAAGTTACTTTATGTCTTGGTGGTCCTCTTGTCCAACCACATGTTACATCACTAACTCTCAAGAAATTGTTCTTGAGGGCTCTGTACTGTTCATTAAAGCCTCTGTCTACAGCTCCCTGTTCAGCCACCACTCTCCTCAACTCTCTATAGAAGGTATCCCTTACTACTTGGTTTTTCAGCTTCCATATTTTCCTCCTAGGTACATAAGTCCTCTTTTTCATCACTTGTTCTTTAAGCACCATATCACAAATCAAGAGTTTGTGCTGCTGTCCCAGTTAGTCCATTAAAGTGAGGCTTTACCACATTGTTGTTTGTTCCCTCACTTCATAGGCTATTTCAGTGATGTTATCATGCTTGTTATATATCTGACTCCAATATTTTACTAGTTCTTCTCGTGTTTCTGCTTCCCGTAGTTGTACTCCATCATTGTTGTATAGGAATATATCTTCTGTTTTCTTCATTTGTTTCCCCATTAGTTTATTGCAGTTTTCCCAGAGTGTTTTACTCTTATTCTTGCTATCTTTAATATCTGCTGTTAACTTCATGTTTGTATAATTCCTCTTTTATTAATATTTGTGTGTCTTTCTCTGTTTTCATACAGTATCTCATATGTATTTCTTTCATCTTCTGTCTTGCAATTCATCTTTCGCCCGCTGAATTCTTTTCTTTTCTCTATTGCATCTCTAATAGTCTCATTCATCCATGGTTTCTCTGTTACCATTAGCTGTTGCTGCTTCTTTAATTTCCTTTTTTCTGGGTTTTCTTCTGAGTACCTTGTCTGCCACTGCTTTCGTTGTTGTCACTACAGTCGTTCTATTTTATGAAGGCAGTTTGGGTGGTGCGATTTGGGACCTCACACTGTTAGCTCTGTTGTCACATCGCCGCCGACACACGTGTAATTATTTGTGTTCACCTCTCTCTCACTCTCCTATTTTAAGCTAGTAACTACTTATAAATGAATTTTAAACACACTGTATAGATGTAATTCAATAAAAAAGCTATAGTATGGTATAAATCTCATAAGACTTGTCAGAGTTGCCTTTGAGACGTTGTCAGGTAGTGACACGAGGGACAGCCCTGCGTGAGCGGGTCATACTCGGTCAGTCTCCCGCCATGGAAGCTATATAAAAAAAAACGCACCTATAGACCTCAGGGGCGGTGTGGAAAAAAAGTCGAAAACAAGAGAGAAAATAAAGAAAATACAATTAGTATTAGTTAATATAAATATCAGAGAGAGAGAGAGAGAGAGAGAGAGCACGTGTGTGGCGACGATGTGACAACAGAGCTAACAGACTGAGGTCCCAGAGAGCCCCACCCAAACTGCCTTCATAAAATAGAACGACTATAGTTGCGTCACTTTCATTATGTCTATTCTATCTATTTATTGTCAAACGCCATAATCCTGTAAGGGGTGGCCATTTAACTTTGAGTTATTTGTTTTACGGGGAGGGGCACTAACCCTCCACCAACCCACTTGCTGACATGTAGGAAGCACGTAGGGTTTGGTTATATGGTTACCACCCAGCGTTGTAAATGGTTTCTTGGCTTACAGGAAACCATTTGGCTTGTCATTCAATGTAAAGCCACCTGTAAAGGAAAGAAAAGCAATAAGAAGTGACAGGAAAGATGGGAGAAATAGGAAGAGAGGAGGGCAGGCACAGAAAAAGAATGATAAAGGCTAAGGAAGAAGTAGTACGGTAGTTTTTCTGTTATCCATTCTCTTCATTCCCTTTTTCTGAAGTTTGGTGTTGTTTTGGTCAAGTTGCAGTTGGATCTGTATTAAGTCATGGTCTGTAATATCAACTTCTTGCATTTCATCTATCCTCATGCTTTGGAACCATTTGTACATTTCCTTGTTGACCAACACAAAATCAGCCACACTTTTCTGGTTCCCCCTGCTCCATGTGTACATTCCTGTGCATCTGTTACCGCAGTTCAGTAGTATCAAGTTGTGATTGTTCATCAAATATACCGGTACCATATCACTCCCTAATAAGCAGCAAAAACAGCTGCATACAATGCTAGCTCTTGTCTGACCAATCACCAGCAGGCCAGCCAATATATATTCCTGACCAGTCCAATAGGTCACTGGAACAGACTCAGTGGGCAGGACAACATTTTCTGAGAGGGAGTTGCAGGGTCAAATTGCTGTTTCATACAACCAAGGTATCCTGAAATTTCCTTTTTCACAGTATACACATCTGGTCAAATTTTACACGTTGCCCTCATCCGATTTTCGACTTTTCATTAACATTTTCTAGTAGAATTGGTCATTCTAAGAACCTTTTCTTCTATGGCATTTCTCTCGCAAATTGGTAATAAACGAGTTACACGCGATTTACTTCCGCCAATCACAATCACAGATAGGTGGTATAATTTCGTACTTACACCCAACTCACTGACAACAAAAGTGGCTAACTCACCTTCTACTGCTGTTTTTACTAAATACTTAATCATCACAAATGCACTTTTTAGTACTAAGCAGATAAGGAATGGGGGCTGGGTGTAGGAAGCATGGGTGAAAGGGTTTACTCCTGCTTCTATGTCTCTCATTGCATGTAACTTAAACTAATGTAACCTAACCTAATTTAATCTAACTTAACCTGACCTAACCTAATTTAATCTTGTGTGGCCGTAGATTCAATAACAGCCAGAGCTATGAGCTGAACAACTCCCACTCCTTATCTAGTGTACTAAAAAGTGAATTTCTGACAATTAAGTATTCGGTAAATGCGGCAGTACAAGGTGAGATGAGTATACTGTCAAAAGGAAATTTCAAGATTCCATGGCTGTATGAAACCGCAGTTTGTCCATTTGCAGTGGCCCGCCACCTCGCGCTGCCTCAACACACACACCCACACTCCATGCAAAGTATCCTGACTCCACTTCACAGGCATACACATCCGTACTTAACCACATCATACCACCCATCAGCTCGAGTCAATGTTCTTACATATTTTACAGGTAAGCACATGACCCAATAAACAAAACTTGAATCCTATGCAATCACGTCGGTCTTTCTTGTTTGCAAAATATGCACCACAAATAAAACACCAACAAGTCCTTACTGAATTATTAAAAGCACTTCATAGCAATTAAACACATACTTGTGGATCCCATTATTGCTTCACATGGGCATTTTTCGGTAATATTTTAGGTATGGTAGCGGCGGCGGGAAGACCAAACCAACGTGAAGTAATTTGTAAACAACCAAAAGACAGCCGCCTGGCGCATGTGTGTAGTGTTGCCAGTGCCATATAACAAACATCGTTCACCTAGCAAAAATGTCGCAGAATATTGTACTGTTCACGAAACTGGTGGCGTGGCCAAAGGGGGGTGGCCAATGTGGCACGTCACATCTAAAATGTGCCTAATCACCAGTAAAATACCGGGGAATAGTCTGTAGCGATTTACTTCAGCGTTACTTGCTAGTGTGTAGCGCTTTAGGTTTGACAGCCAGTTAGCTGTGTAGCGCTTTAGTGTGATGTAGTTTGCTACTCACACTGGGGATAATGGAAAGCTCAACCTGGGAGAGTGAGGGGTGTGTTAACAAAATGTATTAACCAGGCACCAACACTGTAACAAACTCATCAAGTAGGGTACAGGTACATGACGATTACTTAGCAGGACGATAAGTATTTATGGGAGTTAGTGAGACTCCCCAGGCTTGGGAAGGTTCCACACACTCGTGCCCTTACACGTGACGCAACCAGTCACATACAATCAATCAATCAATCAATCATTTCCTGTGGCACCCTCGGGGATGCATAGGGCCTCGATGAACTCACACCACCACATCCTATCTTGTGCTAACTCCTCAAGATCTCCCCAACACTCATCTCCAGCTTCCCGTCTCATTGTCCTCACCCACGTCTCTTTTGGCCTTCCTCTACCTCTCCTACCAAGTGCCACCCACCCTGGTGTACCTCGTACTATTCCCTGTCTCCTATACACATGTCCTAGCCACTTCCATCGTGAGAATCTAGCATATTCATCGATCGGCTGCACTCCCGTTATTTCTCTAATTCTACTATTTGGTATCCTTTCCCACCACTTAACTCCTAATATTCTTCTAAGTGCTTTATTTTCAAACACCAAGAATTTATTTTCCATAGTCACTGTGCTGTACCAAGACTCGTGTCCATAAATTAAGATACTCCTAACCATTACCTTATAAATTTTGATTTTTGTATGCACAGAGAAATTGTTATTATTCCAAATATTTTTAAGCATTCCCATTGCCTGATTAGCCTTCTTTAACCTTTCCTGGAATTCAAAGTTCAAAGAACCATCCTTGGCTAAATAAGTACCTAAATATTTAAACCTATCAACTTGCTTTACAACCATACCTTCAATTACACATTCCTGCGCATTTTCCATATTCATATTGATTATTTCAATTTTTCCACAATTAATAACCAAACCCACCTTGCGACCTTCACTCACCAAACAGTCCAACACTCTCTGCATCTCTTCTGGCCCATCACAAATCAAAACTATATCATCCGCATAATCTAAATCCAAAAGTTTCCTGTTCTCTCCCCAAAGTATACCTGCACCGGTTTCTGTTCCAACGCGTTTCATAATGTAATCAATGACCAATATAAATAGTAAAGGCGATAGAACACCACCTTGAATTACAGGAGTAATGAAATAGACAGGTCAGAAGGGGTTTAGTAGAGAATGGAGGATCGATCGAGGCAAGGAGCGCGCGGGAACCGCTCTCACCTCAGTATAGCTCGTGTGAGATATTCACTATTACTCCCCTCAGTTCTACTCTTGAGTTATTCCCTTTGAAGAAAAACTGCAATCAAACCCCAGACTCATCTTTATCTTTCTCCTGCAATCTACGACAAGTACAACGAACATTGTTTCCTTTCGTAAAATCCCTACAAATCAATAGGATACATTGTTACAATAGCTCGGCGACGACTACGAATTAAATCGGAATTATAACTCCAAATTAAAATACGCGCCTCCGCCGCCGGGCCCCCCACCCCGCCACCCCCCACCCTGCTGCGGAGCCGCAGCCCTGCCCCCAACCCAGGAGGACACCATGGCGGGCCAGGTCAGTGCGAGACTGGCCCAGAGCGAGAAGGGGGCCGGGGCGCCTCTACCTTGAGTCCCTCTTCCCCTCAACCTATCCAACTGCGACAACGCAGGAATGAGAGACGACCTCACGGACGAAGCAGCCCTCACCAGGATCGGGGTGGGACTGCTCCAGATACAGTTCCACGCAACACCGCGGTAACGGCCACCGTACGTACCGAGGAGGGAGCGGCCAACGTACGCCCCTCAGCAACAGCCACATCTGGAGACCGCCTCGGTGTGCTAGCTATTGAGCACACATCGACTGGCAAAGGCAGGAGTGGAACCGCGACAACGGCCACCGTACGTGTCGGGGAGGGAACGGCCACCGTATGTCCCTCATCCACCTCCTCCTCCTCCTATGGGAGTAGCTCCACGGTAAAGGCCACCGTATGTACTGGGGAGAGAGCGGCCACCGTACGCCCCTCAGCTACTCCCCGATGGGCAGGCAGAGCCGCAACAACGGCCACGATATGTGTCGGGGAGGGAATGGCCACTGTACATCCCTCATCTGCCTCTTCCTCCTGCGGTGCTGCTCCTGCAGCACCGCAGTAATGGCCACTGTACATACCGGGGAAGGAACAGCCACCGTACGTCCTTCTGCTGCTGCCCTTAGAGACTGTGGAACCGCAACAACGGCCTCTGTACATGTTGGAAAAGGAGCAGCCACCGTAAGCCCTTCGTCTGCAGTCTCGAGGGTTCTCCTGGAGGGGAAGGTCCCTTGCACGGCTGGCTCATTACCTCTCGGATGCGTGGGACACCCTTTGTTCTCTCCCTCCAGGTGTGGCTCCCCGGAGGTGCTGCCGTTCCAGGAGTGGTGGCAAGGTCCTGATCCTGCCCTGCAGCCGACCCATGGACGACGCTGGCCCCTGACGGACGCCCCACAAAAGAGGTGCCACAGTCTGTTCCTGACAGCACCCCACTCTGCAGGCGACCACAGCACCAAGCCTCCCAGGGCCAGCCAGCAGACCCCAAGGCAGGACCGCTCAGGCCCCACTCCTCATCGCCCCTCCACCCGGAGTAAGAGGTGGCAGGCCCGGCTCCTGAAGCTGTTTGGCCCCAGTCCCAAGGGCCACCCATCAGATCGAGGCCCCCGGACGGAAGGGCCTCCCTGCACCCCAGCTACGAAACACGCCCGGGCAGTGACGCCCCCGAGAGCTGTGCATTGTCTCCTGCAGGAGAGCTCTCCCGAGGGGCCCCCTCCTACGCCCGGGTGCCACCTCCTCTAACCCCAGGATAAAGCGACCTAGTGACGACGTCTCCTACCTCTCAAGTGGTGTCAGGAACTAAGTGAATGTGACAGTGAAACAGTAATAACATACTAGAAAGTGATGATCAGTGCATATAAACATGAGGGCAGAAACCTATGGTCAGTGAACACGAATAGAGGCGAATGTGATATACCAAAGTACTGTGCCTATACCCCAGCCCTACGGAACCAGGGAGACGTATCAGTGGCGCCCCGAGATTAACTAAGACCAGCCAGTAAAGACAGAACCAGTAAACAGTGTTGCCACGGCTAAGTGACAATCCCGTGTGCCGCGTCTTGGGTACAGACAGCGTGCCCATGTAATGTGTATAGTAATACTGACCAACCTGGCACTTCACTCCACCCACTTGGGCCACTTATAGTACATCCTGTAGAGCATATTAAATGACAATTGTGCCTTAGCTCCAACACCTACATTGTGCCCTAGTGACTTGTAATATCTATGTATGTTGATGTGATTGTATTTTGCCCCTGACATCATTACTGTGCTCGTGGGCACATTATGCCTGTCATAACAATGCTGTCACCCTGTCCACTCTCTATCCAGTGTACCTTTGTTCTTGTATTATAAGGAGTTTGAAGTAAGACAATAGATGTGCTAAGGTATACTGCCGAGTTTTTTTTGCCCTGTTCCTTTGTGAGTGCTTTACTTCCGGTCCAGGAAGAGGACCCCGATCGGTCGCAGGCGTTTTTAGGATGAGAGGTCGGACTAAAAACACCCAGCATAACACAAATCTTTCACGAATCACATTATTTCATATCCTATCCACTCTCTGTACTCCATATAAACTCCTCGGCAGTACCGTCTCCACTCCTCTCACTCTTGACTTTTCATTTTTATGCCACACCGTAGTTTCACATCCATATGTTAAAGTTGGCACTAACTCTCCTTCATGTAAGCCTAGTGCAGCTGCAACAGTCAAGCTTCTGTTTCTTGTCAAGGCCTTCATAGCACAAGCTACTTTCCTTCCTTGTCACTCTACTTTCCACTTCTTATGCTCATTTTCCTCCCTTTTCTATCACATTACCCAGGTATTTGAACTCTCTCACCAATTCTAGTCTCTAAAATGCAGTATAGTGCCACAGAGGGCGACCTAACACCCCCAGAAGGAGCCCACAGAGTAGCACCGACAGCACACCGGGACTCAGGGCGACAACGACATAAGTCCGCCCGGGCCACACGCCCCTATGACCCGGAGCTTTCCCGCTGCCACCATGGCAGGAATACAAGACTACCTTCTGGGTGGAGCTGTTACTCCAGCTCCAGTCAGCATCCCTTAGACAGCCGGTAGCCGCTCAACCCTCCTACAGGAGACGGTCTGCAGCCGCTCTGGAGGAATACAGGAGATGGCCTGTAGCCGCTCCCGCCTTCGTCAGGAGATGGCCTTTAGCCGCTCTGAAGGTGCCCCTAATGAGACAGCCTGTAGCTACTCAACTCTCCTGCAGGAGACGGCCTGTAGCCGCTCCCGCCTTCATCAGGAGACAGCCTGTAGCCGCTCGACCCTCCTACAGAAGACAGCCTGTAGTCGCTCCTGCCTACGTCAGATGGCCTGTAGCTGCTCTAAAGGTGACCCTCGAGAGACGGCCTGTAGCCACTCAACCCTCCTGCAGGAGACAGCCTGTAGCCACTCCCGAAGAAATCAGGAGATGGCCTGTAGCCGCTCCTGCCTTTGTCAGGAGATGCCGGTAACCGCTTTGAAGTGCCCCTGAGTCGCCTTGTAGCCGCTCCTCTCCCCAGGCCACAGCCAGTAACCGAGCCTTAGCGACGGCCTGCAGCCATGCCCCTAGAAGGCCACGGCCAGTAGCCGGGCCCTACAACAGGAGACGGTTGGTAGCCGCTCCTCCATCAGGTGCTGACTCCTGCTCATCAACCTACGATCCGGAGGGAGCTCCCAGCCTGGAGGAGTACTGGAAAGGCACTGTGACTTCCACCGGGCTCTTCTCCCTGCAACCGGATCCAGAGAGGACCCACCTGACGGACCCCGATGTAGACCAACACAGCAGCCCCCCTCCCAACGGCATCTCCGAACATCGGGAACCACAGCCCTCGGGACCTCCAGACCGCCCCCAGGACCCCTGGGCAGGACCTCCCTACACCCAGACGCCAGATATCTTTGTCCTTCATCAGCCACCTGAGCGTGAAGTTCAGGCAGTTATTCGGCCCCAGCCCCGAGGGCCGTACTCCCGCCCCAAGCCCCGAAAACACGGGGCCCTTCACCACCTGCAGCCCCGGACGAGAGAGGACGCCCCTACGTGTGATCCCGTGGACCCTGAACACAGAGGCCCCCGCTGGTACCCAGCCCCATCAGTAGGGAGACTGGACCACTTCCGCCGCTCTTGTACCTGACCGCCACGATGCCCAGACCCGAAAGGAGTGACAGTGAAAGCACGGTATCCGTGACTTAGTGACATGAAGGCAGAGCAGTGAATTAACCCTATAAAGGTAGTCAGTGCGAGAAAACACCAGTGACAAAATAAAAGTGGTGGAGTACATAAAAACAGCAGTGAAACCGTGAACACGGCCAAACAGTGAAATACAGGTCAATGACAGTGAATACGCTACCATCTAGTAACGCCGCATCACGCTAAGATCATACCCAGACCCCAGTGTTAAAGTAATAGTTTACCAATAATTAAATAGTGCCACCCACTCCACAAATATCTAACCTGAATCTGCAATAATAATATATAAACCTCTGCCCTAAGAGCTATTCACCCTACCCGACCTTGACCAAAGTAGTATCCTGCGCGATAACCCATATCTAGGCCTAAGAATTATAATTGTCTACTGTATCTGTATTCGTGACATCTACTCGTTCTATTGTAGAAGTTAGCAATACACACATAAGGTTGTTGCCTTGAGTTTTTGTGTCCTGCCTCTCTCCTATTTGTCTAAGCTCCGGTCTAGAAAGAGAACCCAGATACACACTAGGTGTTAGAGGGACGGGAAGCCGACCCCAAAACACCTATATAGCACTACACTGGTGGACAGCGTTGGTTCTTAACCCGAGCATACGAGAGAGGTAATCAGGAAATACCGGCAAAATGGCAACCAAACCACATGTGCAATTACCTAAATTTGACCCCAAACAGTATAATGTGCACACATACCTGGCAGTTATTAAACCTTTGCTGGATATCGGTTTCGAGGATGACAAACAGAAAATTGCAGTCACACTCCCGCTACTGGGCAAAGCGGCAGCTTATATAGCACCCAAGATTGTTCTGGGGGCTCACTTGGCAGAATTTCATGAAACTCGTGATTCATCACCCCATCACGAGGTAAAGTGGTGGCACTATCCCAACTGGATAGCTTAACTTTCGATGGCAACTTGGATGATACTCTAATCCAGACCAGACGCCTGGTCACTGCTGCCTACCCAGAGGCAGATGATGAAACCCAGGAGCAACACACCTTTAATACCCTTCTGAGAGTGCTCCCCAGCATGGTCAAGGAGCACTTTACAATCCATGACCCGACCGGAGACATGGATAAGGATGTCCTACTGATACGCTGCCTCCTGACCTACACCCCAGCAAATCAACGTGGTAAAAAAGTTTCCCACGAATATTCCGGCTCCCCCAGTCAAGCCACGTCCGCCCCACCCCAGCACCCAGTCCGCCGAGGGCACACCCCACCCACCGGCGCCCCAGCCACAGGCAGAACCCCAGCCTCATCCTAGTGAATCCATGGAAGTTCTCCGATTGCAGCTTCAGGTGCCCACTGCACGATATGAGAGATCAATTGAAAGCTGCCCGATGGAAAACCACCCCCCCAGGCCAACGTACAGTTTCCTCTCTAGAGAATGAGGTAACAGAGGACGAACCTGCACCCGCGGAGCAGACCTAACCCAGGGAACAGGAGCCGGAGGAAGAAGAAGGAGGCCCTGACACTTGGATTTTTAGGACTGCCCCCTTCCCACAGTGGCTGGGGCCACTTCCCCCAAATACCGCCCACCAGTTTACCACAAGATAAAGCTAAACGGGGTGAAAGCCAGACTCCTGGTCGATACGGGAGCGGCCAGATCCTGCCTGCATAGCCACTACTTCTCCCGTCACAAATCGACCTTTGGCTCGTTATTCTCAATGGCTACTCACCTTGTGGACGCGGGGGATGGCCCCCTGCCAATCCGTGGGAAACACGGGCCCTGCGCATCGACACCCATCAGCTGTGTCAACCCAGCATAAGTTCATAATATTCAGCTCTTCCTGCCGCAATTACGATGGATACCTGAGGTTGGACCTGTTGCAGAAGTTAGGAGCCACCATCGATTGCCACAACAGACAGCTCCAGTTTCGAAAATCACCCGACCTCCCCTCCCCGTCAGGCCGTGTGCACCTGCACGCCACGGCCCCGGCCAGAAGACTCTATGCCCCCCCTCCTTCCTCCCCCCCAACCTCCCTCCCCTTCCCCCCCTCTTTTCCTGCCACCATTTCCTCCGCCGTCACCATTCCCCCCCATCATGAAGCCTGGGTGCCCCTCAATCGGCCCTCAGGCACCTCTGCCCTATTCTCCCCACTCCTGCCACCCGGAACCCTCTCGGCCTGCCTTCTGTCCCCAACCTTCCTTTCCCCTCATCACAAGGCAGTCCGGATTGCCAACCTTGTCCCCTCGCCCTTCACCCTTCCTAAAGGGCTCATAATCGGAAAGATGAAGCTGAGCCTTGCGTCCCCTCCCCCTCCTGCTCCCCCACCCCGCTGCCCCCATCTCTGACCATCCCTCCACTCACCAATCAGACACCCTCCGCCACCGCCTCCTGAATTTCCAGGATCTGTTTGCAGCAGGACCCGCCGACATTTGACACACCACCTACTTGGCTCACGAGATTCATACGACGGGCCCACCAATCCAACAGCCATCCCGGCGGAAGAAACCCAAACAGTGGGAAGAAGACCGCCAGGTACCGGAGATGATCGAAGTCGGAGTCATCTCCCCCTCCACCAGCCCCTGGTCCTCCCCCATCGTCCTTGCGAAGAAAAAGGATGGCACAATGCCGTTCTGTGTCGATTACCACCGGCTTAATGACGTGACCACCAAGGACGCCACTCCACTCCCGCGCATAGACGACTCCCTGGATTCCCTATACGACGCCTTCTGGTTTTCTACCCTTGACCTTCAGTCAGGATATTGGAAGGTTCCGGTGTGCCCGGAGGACAGAGGGAAAACTGCCTTCTCGACCAGCAATGGGAAACATGAATTTAGTTTTGCCCTTTGGCCTCTGTAACACCCCCGCCACCTTCTCCAGATTAATGGAATCCATCCTCAGCCGCCTCACATGGGAGATCTGTCTCGCATATAGATGATGTCATAGTCTTCAGCTAGACCTGGGCCAACCACCTGTGGCGCCTCCGCCGGGTTTTCACCAGGATCTGACAGGCAGGCCCCAAACTCTGGCCCACCAAGTGTGTCCTGGCTGCCAGAACCGTCTCATTCCTGGGGCACGTCATCTCCCAGGCTGGCATATCTCCAGACCCAGACAAACTCAGCACCATCGTGGACATACCCTCACCACAAGACGTTCATGGGATTCGAGCCTTCCTCGGCCTGACGTCCTATTACCACTGTTTTGTGAAGGGGTTCGCCCACATTGCCAAGCCACTCCACGACCTGACCCGTAAGGGAGAACCATTCATCTGGATGGACGAGAGATGAGCCGCCTTCCAACAACTTAAGGTAAAGCTCGTTTCCGCCCCCATCGTGGCCTTTCCCGATTATGCCCTCCCATTCTGGCTCTACACGGACGTTTCCCTAATTGCGATCGGTGCTGTACTGGCACAAGTCCAAGAGGGCCGTGAGCACATCATCGCCTGTGCCAGCCGTACCCTCAATCAGGCAGAGAAAAATTATGCTGCCACCAAGAGGGAGTGCCTGGGCATCATCTGGGCACTTGAGCACTTCCAGGCGTATCTATCAGGGACCCAAGTTACCATTGTCACTGATCACCAGTCCCTCCAGTGGCTGCGGCAGTCTGACACCCACAATGCACAGCTCATCCGATGGCACGAAACCCTGGAGGAGTTCAACTATGAAATCTTGTACCACCCCGGCAAACTCCACACTAACGCAGACGCTGTCTCTCTTGGCTTCCCATCAATGCTGCCCAGCCGGAACCAGATCTCCTCCAGCAGTGGCATCGCAAGGAGCGACCCCCCTGGATCCCCCAGCACTTTTTCAATAAACTATATTGCCAGGGCAGCCACCTGCTTACCCCATCCGGGCATATCATCCTAGCCCCCTCCGCCGCCCTCCGCCACCTGCACACCCACAACGGCATTCACCTGGGCATGAAAAAACTCCTGCAGGTCTTTAACGACACCTCCTTGATGCCCAATCCCTCCACTCTCGCCAAGGAGATTATGCAATCCTGCCGAGCATGCGCCCTCGGTAAAGACAACACCTATACTGCTGGTCCATCAGGCCATATTACTGCCCACAAAGCTTGGCAGCTATTGGCGATTGACATAGTGGGACCCTTACCCCTGAAATCAGGCTACAGGTATGTGATCCCATTCGTCGACACATACTCCAAATTCGTTGTAGTCTGCCCAGCGAAGGAACACACGCTGTCGCAGTGGCTGAAGCCCTGATTCGGCATGTATTCCCGTACTTCGGTATCCTACAAGCGATCCACTCAGATAATGCACCCGAGTTCACCAGTAAGATCTGGTAGGAGCTGGCCACATATTTAGCTATAACATCTCACATTCGTCCCCTTACTGGCCCCAAGGATATGCCATATGTGAGTGAAGCCATCGTATGCTGATGAATCAACTCTGCACCTGGATAGATGCCACCAAAGATGGCGACTGGCCTGCCCATGTAAAAATCGTGCAATGGGGCATCAACTCCTGCCCCCAAGAGGACGGAATTTCACCATATGAACGAGTGTTTGGGGAAACACCCCTCCTACTGCCCCTTCGGCAGCATTTGCAACCCCCCACTTCAACCCCCACATCGGACCCATTACACCATCTCAAACGTTGGCTAACCCACCTCCAATATAACCTGGACCTCTGCCCCAACACCGCCTCCAACCCCTACAAGCGGGGCGACACTGTGCTCCCCACCTCCCACAAGCTCGCGCCACACTTCACGGGGCCCCACACCATCATCCGCGTCCCTAACCCCTATCAGGTGATCGTCGAGTACCACGGCACTCTCCGCACTCTCTGAAACTGGCATGTACGCCCTTTTCACGCTCCTGCCTCCACCGCCCCAGCCCTGCACCTCGCCCCACCCACTACCCCCACGCCACTTCCCTCTACCTCCTATGACTGCTACATCTCCCCTTCACCATCTCTCTCTCCCTCCCCCTCCCCTGCTGCCTCCACCTCACCTCCCGTCACGCTGCATCACACCTCACCTGACAACCCACTGACACCACCAACTCCCTGCCACTCCCCCACCACCTCGCCACCCGCTGCCTCCTCTCCCACAACCAGCACCGCATGTCCTGCCCACACCCCAGCACCTCCTCCGCTTACCACACCCCTGCCCCAGCCATCACCCACCACTGCCACTGCTTCTCCCGGCCTGCCGCCCGCACACGCCCCCTCGACCCTGCCTGCCCTGTCCCCTGCCACTAACTCCACCTGCACCACCCACGCCCCTACGACACCACCACCCACTAACCTCACACCCCACGCCCCGCGCTGTGCCACCCACACTCCTACCACCCCACAGCCGCCCTCGTGCGCCCCCTGCACCTCACATGCGCACCGACACCGCACACCGACATCACCGCCCACACCCACCCTTACAACAGCCATCACACACTCAGGCCACCTTTCCTGCCCACCCACCCAATACACCCACTCCCCCACCCCACCCACCTCGCCGCAAAATCACACACCTAACCCTCCCCTAAATCATCTCACACTCATGATACACCAAGCCCAAATCCCGGCCACCTACACTCCCCAGAGATGCTGCGTCACATTACTCCGGCATAAAACCCCACACTCACCGTCCATCTCCAGCATTCAGCACAGCCCTGCATGGAAGATAACACCTAGCGCCATGAGGATTCGACAAGCCGTATGGGCACCGCCCTTTGGACGAAAACAACGAGTCCGAGGACCTCACCACCTCCTATGACTCTTCCGCTCCACCGACCCATCCACCTTCATCACCTGTGATGAACAGCTAGACGAGAACTTAGCCACCACAGCCTGGCACACCTTCCTCCAACACCTACAACCAGTCTACCACGCCTACACCACCAAAGTTTACCACCTCCAGTCACAGGGACGTGACTTTTTCCCAGCAAACGGTGGCAAAATGCAGTATAGTGCCACAGAGGGCAACCTAACACCCCCAGAAGGATCCCACAGAGGAGCACCGACAGCGCACTGGGACTCAGGACAACAATGACATAAATCCACCCGGGCCTCACGCCCCTATGACCTGGAGCTTGTTCGCTGCCACCATAGCAGGAATACAAGACTACCTTCCGGGTGAGCCATCCCCAGCCAACATCGGGGTGGAGCTGTTACTCCAGCTTCAGTCGGCACCCCTGAGACAGCCAGTTGCCACTCAACCCTCCTACAGGAGACGGCCTGCAGCCGCTCTGGAGGAAAACAGGAGATGGCCTGTAGCCACTCCCGCCTTTGTCAGGAGACGGCCTGTAGCCGCTCTGAAGGTGCCCCTAATGAGACGACCTGTAGCTGCTCAACCCCCCTGCAGGAGACGGCTGTAGCCACTCTCAAGGGAATCAGGAGACAGCCTGTAGCCACTCTGAAGGTGTCCCCAATGAGACGGCCTGTAGCCGCTCTGAAAGTGCCCCCAATGAGACGGCCTGTAGCAGCTTGATCCCCCTACAGGAGAAGGCCTGTAGCCGCTCTGGAGGCAAACAGGAGATGGTCTGTAGCCGCTCCCACCTTTGTCAGGAGACAGCCTGTAACCGCTCTGAAGGTGCCCCTCAAAAGACGGCCTGTAGCCACTCAATCCTCCTGCAGGAGACGGTCTGTAGCCACTCCCGTGGGAATCAGGAGACGGCCAGTAGCCAGGCCGAATGGCAGGAGACGGCCAGTAGCAGCTCCTCCATCAGGTGCTGACTCCTGCTCATCAACCTATGACCAAGAGAGAGCTCCCAACCTGGAGGAGTACTGGAGAGGCCCCGTGACTTTCACCGGGCTCTTCTCCCAGCAGCCGGATCCAGAGAGGTCCCACCTGAGGGACCCCAACGTAGGCCGACGCAGCAGCCCCCCTCCTGACAGCGTCTCCAAACACCAGGGACCACAGCCCTCGAGACCTCCAGACCACCCCCAGGACTCCCAGGTGGGACCTACCTACACCCAGACGCCAGAGATCTTCGTCCTCCATCAGGTGCCTGAGAGTGAAGTTCAGGCAGTTATTCGGCCCCAGCCCCAAGGGCCGTACTCCTGCCCCATGCCCTGAAAGCACGGGGCCCTTCGCCACCCGCAGCCCCGGACGAGAGAGGACGCTCCTATGCATGATCCCGTGGTCCCTGAACACAGAGGCCCCCGCTGGTACCCAGTCCCATCAGTAGGGAGACTGGACCACTTCCGCTACCCTTATACCTGACTGCCACGACGCCCAGACCGGAAAAGGAGTGACAGTGAAAGCAGTGTCTGTGACTTAGTGACAAGAAGGCAGAGTAGTGAATTAACCATCTAAATGTAGTCAGTGCGAGAAAACACCAGTGAAAATATAAAAGTGGTGGAGTCCATAAAAACAGCAGTGAAACCGTGAACACGGCCAAACAGTGAAATACGGGTCTATTACAGTGAATACGCTACCATCTATGGTCTGTCTATTTTATTGTTATGCGGGATGTTTTTAGTCTGACTCCTCGTCCTAAAAACGCCCACGACTGAGCGAGGTCCTCTTTCCAGACCGGAAATAAAGCACCCACAAAGGAACAGGGCATAAAAACTAGGAAGTACACCTTAACACATCTATTGTCTTAGTTCAATACACTGTTACAATATAGAAACAAAGAGTTACAGGATATGATTTAGACAGGTTTACAGAGTTAGCTTCTCAATACAAGGTGTACACACACAGCACAGGCAGAGAGTGGGTATTCTCAGTTATATACCGATGGTGAGTTATAAATACACAATACCCGTATTATGGCTATAGGCAGAACTAGCATTTAATAGTCTAAACCAGATGCACTAGGAGTAAAAAAGGCCAGGGGTCGAGAGAGTGACGGTTACTATAACTTGTCAGGGTGTGAGTTGCGACACTTGGGATAGTCACTTAGTCGCGGGGACAGTGTTCACAGGCTTTTGTTTTTTCTTAGCACACTCCTGGTTTTGACCCATGCTTTCTGTACGTCTCTGTGCCCGTGTTCACTAGTCTTTTCTGTTTTGCCTGGATATTCGTCTCACTGTGTGTCACTTATATTATTCTGGTCTCACTCTTTCACTGTCACTGTTCACTCCCGTCTCTGTGGTTTTTAAGACACACGAGATGCGTTGAGATCATTACTTGCCCTTGTTTCCTAAGCTTAACAGAGGAGGCACCCGGGCGTGGGAGGGGGCTCTACTGGGAAACCCTCCTGTAGGAGACAGTGCACCACCCACAGGGGTGTCACTGCCTGGGCCTTCTTCGTCAGGGATGTGCAGGGAGGCTCTCCCGTCTGGGGGCCTCGACCTGAGAGGCCCTTGTGCTGGAGCCTCGTCGGTGGGATGCAGGGAGGCCCTCCGATCTGGGGGCCTCGACATGAAGGGCGGCCCTCGGGACTGGGGCCGAACAGCTGCAGGAGGCGGGCCTGTCGCCTGTTACTCCGGGCGGAGGGCCGTGGGGGAGTGGAGCCCAAGTGGCCTGGCTCTGGGGCCTGCCGGTCCGGCCTGGGAGCCCGGATACTGCAGCTGCCTGTAGGGTGGGGTGCCGTCAGGGGTAGACTGCGGCACCTCTTCCGTTGGGCGTCCATCAGGGATCGGGACCGACCAGGGGTAGGCGACAGGACCGATACAGGACCATGCCACCACTCCGGCAGCACCTCCGGGGAACCACACCTGGAAGGAGTAAGCAAAGGGCGTCCCACGCAGCCGAGAGGTGAAAGGCCGGCCGCACAAGGGACCTCCTTCTCCGGGAGGACCCCAGGAATCGCAGATGAAGAGCATACAGTGGCTGCTCCTTCTCCCAGACATACAGTGGCCATTGTGGCAGTTCCGCAATTCCTAAGGTCCACAGCTGAAGGGCGTACAGTGGCCGCTCCTTCCCCCACACGTACAGGGGCCGTTGTGGCAGTGCTGCTCCCGAAGAAGGAAGAGGTAGATGAGAGGCTTACAGTGGCCGCTCCCTCCCCGGCACGTACAGTGGCCGTTACCGCGGGTCTGCCTGCCCAACGGGAAGTAATTGAAGGGCGTACAGTGGCCGCTCCTTCCCCGGCACATACAGTGGCCGTTACCGCAGTGTTACTCCTGTAGGAGGAGGTAGTGGATGAGGGGCATACAGTGGCCGTTGTCGAGGTTCCACTCCTCCTTCCTTTGCCAGTCAGAGTGCGCTCAATAGCTAACACTCCGAGGCCGTCTCCAGATGTGGCTGTAGCTGAAAGGCGTACAGTGGCTGCTCTTTCCACCACACGTACAGTGGCCATTGTGGCGGTGCTACAGGGGGAAACAACTGAGGGGCGTACAGTGGCCGCTCCCTCTGCAGCACATACAGTGGCCGTTACCGCGGTGTTGTCTGGGACTGAATCTGGCTCAGTCCCACCCTGAACCTGGTGAAGGCTGCCCCGACTGCAGGGTCGTGTCTTTTCCCGGCGTAGCTTCCGTCGGACCGGTTGGGTGAAAGAGGGGCTCAGGACAGGGGAGCCCCGGCCCCCTTCTTGCTCTGGGTCGGCCTCTCGATGATCCGGCCCTCCGTGGTGTCCTCCTGGGGTGGTGGTGAGGCAGCGGCTTGGTGGCAAGGTGGGGGGTGGCGGGGTGGTCGGTCCGGCGGTGGCGGGTATTTTATTTATGAAGCGCGTTTAGGCGTTGTCCCTCTTGGGAATTTCCTCGGCCGCCTCTCTGCCAAATGTGCACACCTCTTTGTCTCATGTCAGCCATTTACTACTTCTAATTGAAGTTTATTTACAGTATATATATATATATATATATATATATATATATATATATATATATATATATATATATATTTAACTCTCTAATAAGGCTATATGTTATAAATGTCTCTTTTCTAATAATAACAATGACTTTTCATAAATACCACAACACTTGGCAACGTTGCTTTCCAACGTTGCCAGGCCTGTAAGGGTAGAGTGACCGTGTTAATCCAGGTCATTTCCACTCTGGCCGCCACCTGAGATGGATGCTCTTACTCCTGCTACTCGCTCTCGTGTGCTCCACAGTAGAGAAAACGATCTTATTTACAACGTAAATAAATATTTTTTTAGAAGAGAAGGCAAACAGAGGACCTATACTTGTTCCCTCAAAAGCTGTTGATTAGGCCTCCTGGGGAAAACCTCTAAAAAAAAAAAAACGCGCCTTGACTTTTACTTCAAAGGTGGTGGGGAAAAAATAAAAATTATAAAGAACAAATAAAACATCATACTTTAAGGAAAGTATCACATTCATAAGAAAAACATAATGTTGACAGACAGACAGAAACAGAGAGAGAGAGAGGAGGGAAAGGGAATGGAGATAAGGGGGATAGGCAGACAGCGAGGAGGGATGTTGGAGGGCCGGAGATAAGGGATAGGCAAGACGGAGGGAGGGAGGGAGGGAATGTGGTGGAAATTGAATAGGAGCGCAACAAGACAGTCAGGAGGCTTTTCCTCAACCTCAGAAATGGTGTGGAAAATAAATGGAAATTATAAACCACAAATAAAACATCTTACTTTAAGGAGAAAATCACAGTCATAATAAGAATAGTGTTAGAGAGAGAGACAGTCAGTCAGGAGGCTTCTCCCCAAATTTTAATAATTCATAAAACCGTATAGACTTTTTATAGAAAGAAATATACAAAAAATACAATTTCTATATGCTGAGAGAGAGAGAGAGAGAGAGTGGTGTCCTGGGAGGGAGAGTTGTCATTTGTGCCTTTTCTCTAATCCGATTAAGTTGCCCAGTACAAAGTATGGCAACACTGTGGGACGGGGACTCCCCATGAGGGACAACGCCCAAACACTCTTCATAAAATAGACGGACTACAGTAACGCCGCATCAAGCTAAGATCATACCCAGACCCCAGTGTTAGAGAAATAGTTACCAACAGTGAAATAGCGCCACCCACTGCACAAACATCTAACCTGGACTTCCTGCAATAATAATGTATAAACCTCTGCCCTAAGTGCTATTCACCCTACCCGACCTTGACCTGAGTAGTATCCTGTACGATACTAATAACCCATACCTAGGCCTAAGAATTATAATTGTCTAGTGTATCTGTATTCGTGACATCTACTCATTCCACTGTAGAATTTAGTAATAAACATGTAAGGTTGTTGCCTTGAGTTTTTGTGTCCTGCCTCTCTCCTATTTGTCTAAGCTCCGGTCTAGAATGAGAACCCAGCTACACACTAGGCGTTACAGGGACAGGAAGCCGACCCCAAAACACCTAGCATTACACTCTCCATTCATTGTAACATCACACTGGGAGTCACCTTCTCTCTCAGTAAAGCCCCTGTTACACATAAGTGACTCAAGGCCTGACCGCAGCGCAATTCAAGGTCGTAACGGCTTTTGTCATCGGTCGTCCCTTGATTCTCCGACAAAGCCCAGACTCTTGAGGGTGGTCATGAGCCGCTGGGACGACTCCTTAAGCCTCACGAATTTTTAACGCATGCGTTAAAAAATCGTGGCCGCCTCACGACTTGCCAACAGTCGGGTCACAGTTGTATTACAGTCGGGAGTGTCGTACGTTGGTGGTGAAGCAGTCTCAGCTCAATCGGATGCGTCGTGATGCGGTAGTTGCATGTCGTGATGCTGTCACCGACAAAAAAAACGTTATGACTGCGTGTTCCTCAACAACTGACTAGACACAGGAGAGATCCATGGTGATATGCTGGGTGTCATTGGTGGTCCAGCTTTGATGCCCCACCCCATGCTGGGTGTCATTGGTGGTCTAGCTTTGATGCCCCACCCCATGCTGGGTGTCATTGGTGGTCTACGTATGATGCCCCGCCCCATGCTGGGTGTCATTGGTGGTTCAGGTGTGATGCCCCGCCCCATGGGTCGGTCGTGGGGGGGTCGGCGGGGGGTCGCGGGGGGGCCTGGGGGGTCACAAAGGGGGTAGGGGTGCATTCCCCAAATGCATCATGCAGTCGTCTTGCGGTTGTGTGACGGTTGGGTATGACAAAAATTCGTTAAATTTCAAATTTGAAGACCCGTAGCTCCATCTCCTCGCGGTTGCCTCGTGATCTTGTCGCGTTCTTGAGGATGTCACGACCGGTCGTGAGGCAGTCCTGACACTGTCGTTAGGCAGTCATGAGCAAAGCATATTCGGGGCCAGTCGGGAGGACAAGACCTTGAGTCGCGCTGGGGTTGGCCCTTGAGTCACGTATGTGTGACAGGGGATTAACCATCACGTTACTCCTTTCTACATTTACGCTCAAGGCACGATGCTTATCAGCAAAATGCACTATGCTCAGGGCGCACGACTCCGAGGTTGTCAGTATTGTACCCTGGCAACCTACCATTTAAAAGAGCGTCCCATTTCATGTATAACATGAGAAGCAACTGATTTGTGTATAATATATTCGTGAATAATAATATGATTCAAGAATAATATAATAGGAAATCGGACGCATTTTTGAATGGTAGGTTGCCAGGGTGCGATGATGACCTCAGGGGTATCACACGGTACCTGAAATCATGGTTTGCCGAAGAAATCGTGGTAGCCGCCCACGAAGCCGTGGTAGCCGCCGAGGATTTCATCGGCAAAACTGGATTCAGTCCAGATCCATTCCTGCCGACGAGATCCGGTACAAAACGTTTTCTCTCATAGCAGAGCGAGCTGAATGGAGAACTTGGAGGCTATACTGCAGTATTTTATTTTTTAAAAGTTATAATTCCCTCCTAGAGTGTCTCTTACTTTCCATTATATATACTATTTATTATAAAAGCTTAAATAACTTTTTATATCGTGCACGGGTGAAATAACGATGTCGATAATTCAGTGGTTTACATTGAGGAGCGAATACAGCACACCACGCTGGGTAAAAGAGACGTATTGTATGTATCTCGCCGTTCATTCAGCACTGAAGATACGATGGCATCTGAGCAGACAGTATGGAAAAGGGCTGCTGAAATTGCCCGTATTGAAAAAACAAGGCCATTCCCTTGTCACGAGAATGCGGCTCCACAGCCGCCTTCTCGTGGTTTTGGCTGCCGCCGCTTCTTTCTTAAGTGTCACCACTGCAAGAGCCAATGCAGCAATCACTCTTCCCTCAGCAAATTCAAGCCATGTTGCGTCTGATACGTGCGACTCGTGTGAGACGGTGGGACGACCATAGATATAAATATGGGACAGACTCCGGTATGCTTTGTTTACATTTTTGCCGACCGTCCGCTGACTTCGAGGAACGTGTGTGATGGGTCTGTGCCTGGTTACAGCAAACTAGGAACGCGTTCCGTCGGCAAACCATGGTTTCAGGTACCGTGTGATACCCCCAGAGTTGTGCACCGCGACTACCGTATAGTCTACCAAGTTCTTGTCCGATATATGCAAGTAGTACTGCATCGTCAGCATACAACAAATTTGGGATATTCCATCCATCACCATTCATTACTAACGCCATCCTTCTCTCCATTACTCGTGTTTTTACTTCTCTCATCACCTCATCTATATATTGAACAACCAAGTGGACATCACGCAACTTTGTCGCACACTCACACCGATCGTGAACCATTCACTTAGATGCCCATTTACTCCTACACAAAGCTTCACTACCATCATAAAAACTCCTGACGGCACCTAGCAGCTTACTATCTACACCGTACATGCGCAAAACTTTCCACAATCATTTTCTGTCCACTTTGTCGCATGGTTTTCCAGATCCATGAATGTCATAAACACCTCATAGCCTTTGCCACACTCAATAAACTTATGCCACGATAATTCTCGCACTCACTTCGCTCATCATTATTTCTGCACAGGGGTACAATCACAACTTTTTTCCACTCTGCTGGCACAGTTTCACTCATCCATGCCATCCATCTCCAACAAGTACTTCATTCCACGCTTTCCACTACACTTAATCATCTTTGCATATGCCTCATCAACCCCAACTGCTTTCCTATTTTTCAGCCGCTTCACAGCACCCGTCACCTGTGCGGGTGTCACGTTTCCTGGCACTGCACTCCTACTCTCCACACCCGCAAAACCAATCATGTTTACAGCTGCTTTGCTCTCTCAATTCCCATTCATCAGGCTTTCAAAATTTCTTTCCATCTGGTCCTTACTTCATTCCCATGGGTTAATAATCCACCACTTACATCCTCCACACTTACAAACTTACTAAAGGACCTCGATATAGGACTGTTGTCCAAATGGTCTAAAACTTGGCAAATGGAATTTAACGTTGAAAAATGTAAAGTACTTAACGTAGGCAAGACCATAGGAGATACTAAATACAGCTTAGATAACAAAGAAATTAGAAAATCGGAATGAGAGAGAGATCTAGGAGTTACGGTTAATAACGACCTCAGACCAAGGCATCATGTATTGTTGCGAGAAATAAGCCTAAAGGAAATCTTGTCCTTGGATTTATTTCGCGAAGCGTGAGCAATAGGTCATCTAAAGTAATATTGCTACTTTATCTAGCATTAGTAAGGCCACATTTTGACTATGAAGTACAATTTTGGTGTCCTTGCTATAGAATGGATATAAACTCGTTAGAAAATGTACAGAGAAGAATGACAAAAATGATACATGATGTTCGGTACCTGTCATATGAAGACAGACTAAAAAGACTAAGTCTGCATTCGCTAGAGAGGCGTAGAGTAAGGGGAGACTTAATTGAGGTGTTTAAGTGGATGAAGGGTATAAATAAGGGAGATATTAGCAAGGTACTTAAAGTGAGCATACAGGATAGAACTAGAAATAATGGTTTCAAACTAGAAAAATTCCGTTTCAATAAGGAAATAGGTAGAAATTGGTTTGGTAATAGAGTAGTAGACGAATGGAATAAGCTACCTAGTAAAGTAGTTGCTGCCTTTTCCATTGAGAGTTTCAAGCATAGGCTAGATAAGCGTATGACATATAAGGGGTGGATATAGAAAAATTAAATCTAAAAACCAATACTAATTCATTCTTTTTTCCTTTTCAGGTTACACTATGATAGTCTCTATTCTCCTTTCACACTTTCCTATAAAATGTCCACGCCAATTTTTCTATACTGCGTGGTGTTCTTTCTGACTTTTTCCTGCCGGCTTCGGCTGGAGGGTTTGGAGGGCGGGGGAGAGCCTTCTTTGCTATCTTTATCTCATTCTAGTAGTTCAGTTACTCTTCTAGGAGCTGCCTATAATGGACCAATCGGCCTACTGCACTTATCCTCTCTTCCTATGATCTTATGTTCACACTTTCACATTTCTTTCCGTTGTCACTTCTACACTTCCGCACCTCTTTCCAGAATAACTTCCTATTTTCATAGTAATTTGTATTCATTTTTCTTCCTAGATCATCATTTACCTTCTTTTTATTCTTCACTAGTCTCTTTACATGGGTCTTCCTCTCAATATATTCAGTTCTTATGTCAATGGAACCCCTGTCATGTAACCACTCTAGCCATTATCTTGCTCTTTTCTTCCACTGCTCTCTTAAACTCTTCTTCCCACCATGCCGTTCCTTTCTTTGTTCTCACTCTTACCACAACACACCGCTTTAGCATTCCTAACTAAACAGTCCTTAAATGCATTCCACAGTCTGTCCAGATCCATTTCATTCCAATTCGCTGATTCTAACTCCTCACCTACTTTGGTCCTGTAATCATCTGCAATTTCTTTGATCCCCAGCTTCTCGACTTCCAGTCTTTCTCCTTGACTACTCCTCTCTCTCCTGATCCACCTCACTCCTCTCAGCTTGATCTTGCATACCACAATCATATGATCTGACCGACTTCCACATCATCCTCTCACGGCCCGCGAATCAGCAGCCATTCCCATCATCGACCTCTCTACGAGCACGTAATCAATCAGGCTTCTTTCAACACGATCCGCGCTCTCTATCATGTATATTTATGTGCATCTTTGTGTTTGAAATACGAGTTACAAATGCACAGTCTTCTTTCCTGACACATATCCTTCAGTCGCTTCCCACTATCATTTTCTCCTGGTACTCCATAACAACTCAGGACCAGTGCCTACTCTTCCATTCATATCCCCCATTACAATCACTTCATGGCTCCTGCACATTTCTTCCACTAATTCATCCAGCTCATCCCAAAACTTGTCTTTCTCACTCTCACTCCTGTTATCACGTGGTGCATACACTACAGTTACTGCCACTTTCACCTTTTCAAACTTGAACGTGACATACATGCATCTCAGACTGAGACATTTGTAATCCCTCATTCCACTCTGCCACACTTCATTCATCAACAAAGCAACTCCTTCCTTGCATCTTCCTTGCCCATTCATACCTGACCTCACACACTTTACACCTTCCCACAACTTCACACTTTTTCAGCATTGTTTCACACAATGCCATCACGGCATATCTCGCACTCTTGAACACATTCACCACTTCCACCCTTTTGCCCTTCTCATTCACACCTCTCACAATCCACATGGCCATGCTAATCTGCCCATTTGGTTCGGGCCCTGGGCAGGTATTGGGCCCTTGAGGCTCCCCAAAACGTCTGCCATGATTTTGTATACATATATATATATATATATATATATATATATATATATATATATATATATATATATATATATATATCTATCTATATATATATATATATATATATATATATATATATATATATATATATATATATATATATATATATATACTGTATCATCATCATCATCAGCCGTTGAGGTCCACCGCAGGACCGCCCTATCCCTACCAAAGCAGGGACGATAAAGCCAAAGTATCTCTACCCAGTGGCTTAGGCTGTCTGGTAGAGACTATATGTAGGGTGAGAAGTGCTTGTGAGTGTGATTGTAATGATGTAGTGGCTTTGGATGTGTGTGTATGTGTAGTCTGTGAACCAAGTGTAATCGGCCTGCCTTAAGCCGATTGGGTGCAAGCATACTGGTTCAACCACAGCACCCCTTGTGTCCTCCAGAGTAGCAAGTGGCTTGGTGAACGTTTCCCAAAGTTTTTACAACTCTGGCAGGAGGCGAACTCGCGCTCACCGGCGTGCGAAACGCACACTGTACCACAGAGACTCCACGGTATATATATATATATATATATATATATATATATATATATATATATATATATATATATATATATATATAATATATACTGCTCAAAATAGAATAGTACTCAGGATCATTTTCCTGAATATATTGAGTTTATAGCAAACATATGTTCAATATCATGTGCTTATCATGAGAATCATTAACTAATGAGACTCTCAGTGGGATATGACCACCGATTTTCAAAAGATTGGATGAAAAATTTATCTCTGAAAAAGATGAGTACCAAAATGACAATCACACAATGAATCAGATAACACATTTTACGAGTATTGACAATGAGTTTAATTCGACTCCAAATCAACATTAATATTGGGTAGCTGCACCACTGAGTGTCACACGCTCTTGACAGCACCTACGCATGGTCAGAATAGTGTTCCGGATCACATTTTTGCCAATGCTTCTCCACTCGTCCAGCAGCAGTTGAGTCCTGGACATTAGAAACGGGGGGCTAACGGTTCCAAACTGTCACCGACTATACTCCAAATGTTTTCAATCGGATTTAAGTCCGCCGACAAAGCTGGCCACTCCATACGCTCGATATTGTGATCCTGAAGAAATGTGGAGAGGAGTCTGCAGACCATTACTGATCCACGCCCCCATCGGTCACGTTCCACGACAAACTGAGGGTTGTAACGCTGTCGTACACCTCTCCAGACCCGAATACGACCATCTGGGTGATCAACACTGAAGCGGCTTTCATCCGTGAACAGTACATGTGCCCACTGGTTCACCGTCCAAAGGAAGTGTTGTTTTGCCCACGCGAGACGAGCTCTGCGATGTGCAGCAGTCATCCGAGGCACAATGTTTGGTCTCCTGGAGTGTAGGCCGACTTCGTGGAGCCTGTTACGGACGGTCTGGTCACTCAGAGTCCTCCCAGTGGCAGTCCGAAACTCATTCTGGATCCGCCGAGCTGTCAAACAGGGGTCCCGACGTGCCAAAAGAGCCATACGACGGTCCTCTCTGTCATCAGTTATCCTTCCACGACCTGTCCCACGTCTCCTACGGTAACACGTTCCGGATACACCCCTGACTCACACCCATTAGCTGAGCAACCTGTCGCTGCGTCTGGCCATTCTCGAGCATCATGCATGCTCTAGCACACTGAATCTCATTCAGGTGTATTCTCACACCATGAATGACCGACAGAAAGCAAACCAACAGGTTAGAATTGTCAAAGACATGTTTTAACAACAGAAAACAATCGCCTGCAAGTGATTGTGAACTTGCACTTTTGACCTGACTTGGAAGAGATGCTTTCTGAGTCATGACCAATGAAGCATGACTAAAACAAAACATAACACAATGAACACGATACACTCCTGAACAGAAATTAAGTATCATATCTGGAATAATTTATATCGTGATTGAGATAATTACCAAAACATCCTTGAGTACTATTCTATTTTGAGCAGTGTATATATATATATATATATATATATATATATATATATATATATATATATATATATATATATATATATATATATATAAGAAACAGGGTAGTGAGCATGGAAGTGAAAAAGTTACTACATGACAGTATTGTGATACCAACTCTAACGTATGGAAGTGAAGCTTGGACGTTGTTGGAAGGACACAAGGCAAGAGTAAGAGCAGTGGAAATGAGTTATTTAAGATGAGCCTGTGGAGTCACATGGAGAGACAGGCTGACAAATGAGGATATAAAGGAGTGTTGTGGTGTGAATGTGGATGTGATAGGAAGCGTTAGGAGGAATACGCTGAGGTGGTTTGGGCATGTGGAGAGGATGGAAGGTGAAAGACTGACGAAGAGATTGTATATGAGTAAGGTGGATGGGGGGAGAGGGAGGGGTAGGCCGAGGATGAGATGGAGAGATGGGGTGGAAAGTTATATGAAAGGGTGGGGGGGTGAGTCGGGAGCAGGACTGTGAAATGGCGGGGGACAGGGCGACGTGGAGGCGATTTGTTTGTGGTCACCCCGTACGGGATTGAGGCGTTTGGCAATAGATAGATAGATAGATAGATGTTAATAGATTCAAGTGCATCTGCTAAACGTGATGTCGAAAATTAAATAATCTGGTGAAGAGTGGCAGTTTTTCCTCGGTTAGTAACATTGGGAATTGGGCCTTGATGGGTGGGGGAGCTATAGCAGGGTATCTTAATGAACTCCAAGGTGTGTGGGAGTCTGGTTGCAGGGTGAATGCCGCACTTGTTCTCCACTCTGCTCTTTCCTTGGGTTCCTGTCGCTGCCTCAGCTAATTTTGCAGGGCTCTTTTCTTTTACTGTTACTTCTTTCTTCTTTTTTTCCTCTCCTCTCTATTGTCTCTGGCATTAAATAAAGTGGAAATTTCCTCATTCATCAACATTCTCATCAATGACCCTGAGAAAGTTGCAACAGGAAGGATTAGAGTGTGCCCGTGGGTTATTGGTCTGGCCAAATGTTGGGATCATGATGGTTTGGTACCTGAAATAAAGTATAGTGACACAAAGGGCGACCTAACACCCCCAGAAGGAGCCCACCGAGGAGCACCGACAGTGCACCAGGACTCAGGGCGACAACGACATAAGTCTGCCCAGGCCGGGCGCCCCTATGACCCGGAGCTTGCGCCGCCACCATAGCAGGAATACAAGACTACCGTCCAGGCGAGCCGTCCCCAACCAACTTCGGGGTTGAGCTGTAATTCCAGCTCCACCCTGAAGTTGGTTGGGGACGGCTTGCCCGTAACTCCAGCTCCAGTTAGCACCCCTGAGACGGCCGGTAGCCGCTCAACCCTCCTACAGGAGACGGCCTGCAGCCGATCTGGAGGAAAACAGGAGACAGTCTGTAGCCGCTCCCACCTTCGTCAGGAGACGGCCTGTAGCCGCTCTGAAGGTGCCCCTAACGAGACGGCCTGTAGCTCCTACAGGAGACGGCCTGCAGCCGCTCCGGAGGCAAACAGGAGATGGCCTGTAGCCGCCCCTGCCTTCGTCAGTAGACGGCCTGTAGCCGCTCTGATGGTGTCCCTCGAGAGATGGCCTGTAGCCGCTCAACCCTCCTGCAGGAGACGGCCTGTAGCTGCTCCCGCCTCCATCAGGAGACGGCCTGTAGCTGCTCTGAAGGTGCCCCTGAGTCGGCCTGTAGCCACTCCTTCCCTCAGGCCATGGCCAGTAGCCAGGCCTTAACGATGGCCTGCAGCCGCACCCCCAGAAGGCCACGGCCAGTAGCCAGGTCCTATGGCAGGAGACGGCTGGTAGCCGCTCCTCCATCAGGTGCTGACTCCTGTTCATCAACCTACGACCCAGAGGGAGCCCCCAGCCTGCAGGAGTACTGGAGAGGCCCCATGACTATCACTGGGCTCTTCTCCTTGCAGCCGGATCCAGAGAGGACTTGTCTGACGGACCCCAATGTAGGCCGACGCCGCAGCCCCCTCCTAATGGCATCTCTGAACATTGGGGACCGCAGACCCCTGGGGACCGTCAGACCGCCCCCAGGACCCCCGGGCGGGACCTCCCTACACCCAGACACCGGAGATCTTCGTCCTTCGTCAGACGCCTGAGCGAAAAGTTCAGGCAGTTATTCTGCCCCAGCCCCGAGGGCCGTACTCCCGACCCAAGCCCCGAAAGTGTGGGACCCTTCGCCACCCGCAGTCACGGACGAGAGAGGACGCCCCTACGCGTGATCCCGTGGCCCCTGAACACAGATGCCCCCGGCGGAACCCAGCCCTGTCAGTAGTGAGGCTGGGTCACCTCCGCCGCCCTTGTACCTGACCACCACGACGCCCAGACCCGAAAGGAGTGACAGTGAAAGCACAGTGTCCGTGACTTAGTGACGTGAAGGCAGAGCAGTGAATTAACCATATAAAGGAAGTCAGTGAGAGAAACACCAGTGGCAGTGTAAAAATGGTGGAGTGAATAAAAGTAACAGTGAAACCATGAACACGGCCAAGCAGTGAAATACGGGTCTATTACAGTGAATTCGCTACCATCTGATAATGCCGCATCATACTAAAATCATACACAGACCCCAGTGTTAAAGTAATAATTACCAACAGTGAAATAGTACCACCCACTCCACAAATATATAAAACTTGGACTTCTTTCAATAATAATATATAAGCCTCTGCCCTAAGTGCAATTCACCTTGCCCGCCCTTGACCTGCGTAGTATCCTGGGCGATACTAATAACCCATATCGGCCTAAGAATTATAATTGTCCAGTGTATCTCTATACGTGACATCTACCCATTCCACTGTAGAATTTAGTAATACACATGTAAGGTTGTTGCCTTGAGTTTTTGTGTCCTGCCTCTCTCCTATTTGTTTAAGCTCCGGTCTAGAAAGAGAACCCAGCTACACACTAGGCATTAGAGGGACAGGAAGCCGATCCTAAAACACCTAACATTACAGTACCACCCCAGTGTGTGGACCTCTGCAGAAGCAGACCTCTGCAGGGGAGGAACTTTCTGAACTGCATCTTTCGGTTCCAGGGGTGCTGTTGCTTAGTGGTAGGACTTTCGGCCAACAGGCGATGGCCTATCATTGTGATGGAAGACTTTGTCCTCCCACACAGTGTTGCTATCCCTTCGAGAGACTAGTCAGCTGCTGTCCAGACAACACACACTCTTCTTGATGCGTGGAGAGTCTGCTTTGTCCCTCTACAAGCGAGGAGGTGTTAGTGTGGGCATGGCATCTAAAGTTATCGTCCAGGTGCGGTGGTACTGTTATGCTAGATGTTTTTAGGCCGACTTCTCGTCCTAAAGACACCAGCGACTGAGTGGGGTCCTTTTTCTAGACCGGAAATAGAACACTTACAAAGGAACAGGACATAAAAACTCGACAAGACACCTTAACACATATATTGCCTTAATTCAATTTCCCTAAAAATATACATACAATAATGCACTAGATGTGGAACGGGTATAGTGACAGGCTAGTTAACAATAATACATCACGTCACACAGACACTGTGATTATACCTGAGTTAGGGTACAGGAGAATATTACATAGATATGGTGACACTGTTCATACAGTCTATCTCCTCAGTCTTTACGTAGTACTCTTGTCTGCTGCCCTTAGGTATCGCCACACACTTGTATATTGCTCTAGTCCTGGAAACTTAGGCACTGACACAGCACACTGAGTACGTTGGGTTAGAGACACTTTCTGGTGGTGTTCCTGTCTCACTGTCTTTAGAATACACTGGCACTGTCACTGCTAAGTCTCAGACACAACAGTGGGATCTCACTGTGTCGTCACTGGACTGCTGAGGTCTGGGCTTAATCGAGATGGTGCCCGGGAGTCGGAGGGAGCCCTACAGGTGAGCCCTCCTGCAGTATGCACGGGATGGCTCTTGGGGGAATCACAGCCCGGATTCATCTCTGATCTGAGGTGCAGGGAGGCCCTTTCTTGTCAGGGTCTCGACCTGGGGAGGGGCCCTCGGGGATGGGGCCAAACAGCATCAGGAGTCAGGCCTGCCGCTTCTTCGGGCGGAGGGCTGACGGTGAGTGGGGGCAGGGCGGTCCCGCCCTGCGGTCTGAGGACTGGCCCTGGAAGGCCTGGGACTGTGGTCACCTCTACGTTGGGGCGCCGTCAGAGGTTGACTGCGGCACTCCACCTGTGAGGCAGGCTGGAGGGCGTGGATCCTACCTTCAGTGACCGGGCCTCACCACCATTTTTGGAACGGCAGCACTTCTGGGGAACTACACCTGGAGGGAGAGACAGAAGGGCGTTCCGTGCGGCCGCTGGGTGGAGAGTGGGCTGCGCAAGGGACCTAATCCTCCAGGAGAACCCTCTGGACTGTAGACGAAGGGTGTACAGTGGCCGTTCCCTCCCCGACGCATACAGTGGCCGTCGTCGCGGTTCCACAGGCCCTTGGGATAGCAGTAGAAGGACGTACAGTGGCCGTTTCCTCCCCGGTACATCCTGTGGCCGTTACTGCGGTGCTACTCCCGTAGGAGGAGGAGGAGGTAGATGAGGGACGTACAGTGGCCGTTCTCTCACCGACATGTACAGTGGCCGTCGTCGCAGTTCCACTCCTCCTATCTTTGCCTGTCGGTGTGCATACAGTGGCCATCACACCGAGGCAGGCTCCAGATGTGGCTGCAGCAGAAGGACGTACAGTGGCTGTTCCTTCCCCGATATGTACAGTGGCCATTGTCACAGTGCTGCAGGGGGAAACAGCTGAGGGATGTACAGTGGCTGTTCCCTCCCCAGTACGTCCTGTGGCTGTTACCGCGGTGCTGCCTGGGACTGAATCTGGAGCAGTCCCACCCCGATCCTGACAAGGGCTGGTCCGGCCGAGAAGTAGTCTCGCATCCCTGCGACAATGTGGTTGGGCAGGTTGAGGGGAAGAGGGACACAAGGTCGGGGTGCACCTGAGCCCATCTCGCTCTGGGCCGGCGTCGCGCCACCTGGCCCAATGTGGTGTCGTCCTGGGGTGGGGGTGGGGCTGCAGCTCCATAGTGGGGTGGGGGGTCTGGTGGCAGAAGCGCGCATTTCGCCACCGCCCGCATTGAAAAAGTCACGGCCCCATGACTGGAGGTGGTATGTGCTTGTGGTGGAGGTCTGGTGTGTAGGTGTGAGGTGTTGGAGGAGGGTGGTCCAGTGTTGAGTGATGTGATTGGGTTCTTGATGCGGGATGAATGTGACGTGGAATGCTGAAGTGTGTGGAGTGTGACTGAGGCTGCGAGGAGTTGACATGTCCCTCATACTCTTTGTCCAGGTCCGTGTGGGGGATGCCATATGATGCGCTGGACTCTCATCTCTGGTGATGGTGCTTGGTGCGGGGCTCGTAGCTGTATGCTGGCAAGGGGTGAGGTCCTCAGGCTTTTATGGGGGAGGTTAGGGTAGGAGTGGCGGCTCCTCCTGGGGAATTGGGTCGGTGGAAATTTCCACCTTGCCTGATGTAGGCTGAATGTGATGGGGGTAGTACTGGGTGTGTGTGTCGTGTCTGGGGCTGAGTGTGGTGATGTCGGTGGTGTAGGAGAGAGCATAGGAATGTATCTGGCTAGTGGGCGTGAAAGGCGTCCGGATCTAGTGGTGGTGGTAGTGAGGACGGGCGTGGGGGTTGAGGCTGTGAGGCCACGTGGTGGTGTGGGTGTTTGGTTTTGGTTATGGGAGGGTCGGTGAGGTGGTGTGTGATGAGGGGTGGCAGATATAGGGGGCATGATCGGTGGATAAGGGATGGGAAGGTGAGGGTGCATGGGCGGTGCGTGTGGGGGGCGGTGTTGCTGCACGTGGGCGGGTAGTAGGTGAGGTGGTGCGGGAGGTGGGGATGGGGGAAGCAGGGGTGGGGGAGGGCGTGTGTCGTGGCAGTGTGGTGCAGGTGATTGTTTCCGCGGTGGCTGGGGCGGAAGTTTTTGTGGAGTAATGTGTTGTTGGTGGGTTGTTAGGGGTGTGGGTTGGTGATGGAAAGTTGCGGAGTGGAGGAGAAGGTGAGGGTGAGACAGCAGGGTGGGGTGTGCTAGGCAGGGAGGATGGTGATGTCCCGGAATCAGAGGAGGCTGGTGGTGGGTCAGGTAAGGGTGCAGTGTGGGAGGGGGTTGTGGCAGGTGAGGTGGAGGGGGAAGGTGAGAAGGAGTAGGCGTATGAGTCAGTGGCTGATTTCTTGGATGGAGGAGAGGGCGACACGGCACAATGGGAGGTGTGGGGCGCGCAGTTTGGCAGGGTTTTATTGTCAGTGGGTTGGAAGGGGCGCACGTGTCGGTTGCAATACGTGTGTGTATGCTCATGATGCTGAATGATAACTTGATATGGGTTAGGGACTTTGATGATGATAAACGGGCCTTCAAATTGGGGAGATACCTTGTCTGGGCTAAGTAGGCATGTTACGACGACAGTCTCCCGGTTTGTAGAGGTTGGAAGTGATTGTGTCTGGTTGTAAGTCTTGCTGTTGTTGAAGGTGGTGGAGTCGCCTCTTGACGTGGTGTAGGGGGTCGGTCGTGGAGGGCAGGGGAGGGGGTTGAAGGTGCTGGTGGAGGGGCAGAAGAAGCGGAGCTTTCCCAAAAACTTGCTCGTGGGGGGTGACCCCATCATCCCTAGGGCATGTGTTTGGACCCCATTGAACGATTTTCACATGGGCTGGCCAATTTTCATTGCCCATTTGTATAATTTGGACCTACACCTGGTTGAGAAGGGACCGATGGTTTCTCTCGCACACGCTATTTCCTTGGGGCCAGTAGGGGGAAGAGTGGGATAGTTGATAACCGAATAGAGTGGCTAATTCATCCCAGACCTTACCAGTGAATTCGGGTGTGTTATCAGGATGTAGGGCCTGGGGAATCCCGAAAAATGGGAAAACGTGGCGGACCAATGGGTCGGCTACTGTTCTTTCACGGGGCAGGCAATGAGGAATTTGGAGTAAACGTCTACAAAAGTAACGATGTAATTGTAGCCTGCTTTTGTTGGTAGGGGCCCGACTACGTCGACTGACAGTAATTGCCATGGTTTGCATGCAGTGATTTTTCCTGCGGGTCCGGCCGTGCAAGTGATATCTTTCCCCAAGGAGTAGGCTCGACACGTTTGGATGATGTTTTTGGCAATGGTGGAGGGATTGGGCGTCCAGTATACATCACTGAAAACTTGTAGTAGTTTTTTGGTACCGAGGTGGATGTCATTGTTAGTGTGGAGGTGAACCATCGCATCATGTGCGGCGTTGGTGTCTAGAATTATGTGGTCGTCTTGGTTAAACAGGCGTTCGCCGTGTTGGTATAATTTTGCAAAGGTGTGTGGTGGTATCCATGGGGGGCATTGCTTGGCTTGCCACATTTGGACGAGGTCTGTGTTGGTGCGGATGGAAGAAACAGGTAGGTGGGATAGAGCGTCTGCATTTGTATATAGCTTCCCGGGTCGGTATGATATTTCGTCTGCATTTGTATATAGCTTCCCGGGTCGGTATGATATTTCAAAATCAAACTCCTCTAATGCTTCTCTCCATCTAATTAGTTGTGCACTGGTGGTGTTGAATAGTCGCAGCCACTGGAGAGATTGATGGTCAGTGATGATGACGACATGGGTGCCTGAAATGTACGATCGAAAACAGTCTAAAGCCCAAATGATGCCCAGGCACTTACATTTAGTGGCAGCGTAATTTCTCTCAGCCTGGTTGAGGTGTGGCTGGCGCAGGTGATGACGTGTTCTCACCCGTCCCGTACCTGTGCGAGTACGGCACCAATGCCAACCAGAGATACGTCGGTGAACAGACAGAAAGGTATAGGTTTTAGTCAGGGAAAGGGACAATCAGGGCTGAGACGAGTTTGTTTTTCAGAGTGCTAAAGGCTGCGACCTGGGCTTCGGTCCAAACGAAAGGCTCCCCTTTCCTTGTGAAGTTGTGCAAGGGTTTGGCAATGTTGGCAAAACCTTTGACAAAACGCCTGTAATAAGAGGTCAGTCCGAGGAAGGTGCGCACCTCGTGGACGTCCTTAGGAAGGGGGAGGTCAGTGATGGCGCGCAGCTTGTCAGGATCAGGGGAGATGCCTCGGCTCTGATCATGTGTCCCAGGAAGGAGAGGGATCTTTCGGCTAGGACGCACTTTGAAGGCTTGAGTTTTAGTCCGGCCTGGCGTATTCACGTAAATACCTGTTTGAGGCGGCGGAGGTGGTAGGCCCAGGTTCGGCTGAACACGATGACATCGTCCAGATATGCCAGGCAGATCTCCAAGGTCAGGCCACTGAGGACTGACTCCATTAGACGGGAGAACATGGCTGGGGCATTACAAAGTCCAAAAGGGAGGACTTTGAATTCATAATGTTTGCCGTTGCTGGTGGAGAAGGCTGTTTTCTGTTTGTCCTCTGGATGGATGGGGACTTGCCACTACCCTGACTGTAGGTCGAGGGTGGAAAACCATGAAGAGCCATGTAGTGAGTCGAGGGAATCATCTATCCTGGGTAGGGGGGTGGCGTCCTTGGTGGTCACATCATTGAGTTTACAGTAGTCGATACAGAACTGCATGGTGCCATCCTTTTTTCTAACGAGTACGATGGGGTAGGACCAGGGGCTTGTGGAGGGGGAAATGCCGCTGGCATCTAGCATGTCCTGGACCTGCCAGTCTTCCTCTGCCTGTTGTTTAGGGTTCTTCCGTCGTGAGGGTTGGCGGATGGGTGGTTCCATGGTGTGAATTTTGTGGTTCAGGTAGGTGGTGTGCCCGATGTTCGCTGGGCCAGATGAAAAAAGGTCTTGGAAGACCAGGAGGAGTTGTTGGAGATTGTTTGCTTGGTTGGTGGGAAGGTGTTCAGGTAGAGTAGGTAGCGTGGCAGGAGAGGGGGAGGGGATGTCACAAGGCTCGGCTTCCTCCATAACCACTACTACTGAACTTCGAGGGAGGGTGAGTGGTGTGGCGGTGAGGTTGGCGATTCGCACTGCTCGGACGTGGGGAGAGAGAAATTTGGGAGATAGTAAACATGATGAAAGAGGCCCGGATGGTAAGTTGGGGGAGAATAGTATGGAGGTACCGCTGGGCCTGTTTAGTTGCAACCAAGCCTCGTGGTGGGGTGGATGGTAACGGTGGAAGCGATGGTGGCAGGAAAGTTGGAGGTGAAGGGGAGGTAGGAGAGGAAGAGGAAGAAGAATGGAGGTGGGAAGGTGTGGTGGTAGGTGAAGTGGGGAGCGCCGGTGGAGATGTGCACGTGCAGAGTGGTTGAGGGGGAAAAGGAAGGGGGGTGTTGAGGGTGGAGGGGTGCACGTGCTGCGTGGCTGGTCGGGGGGGGGGGGCTGGATGATAATGGAGGCGGTGCTTGTGGCAGTCAATGTTGGCGTGGAGCTTCTGTAGGAGGTCCATCCCCAGGTAGGCGTCGTATGCACGGCAGGTAGAATCAAAGACAATGAAGGGGTGTCTCACGGACACTTGTTGGTGGGTTTCAGTCCGCAGGTCCCGGGTTTCCCCACGGATGGGCAGGGGGCCATCCTCCCCATCTACGAGTAGGGCTGAAGTGGGGAGAAAGGGGCCGAAGGCAGAGCTGTGACAGGAGTAAAAATGTGTGTAGGGGCAGGATCTGGCCGCTCCTGTGTCGACCAGTAGTCTTGCCTTGACTCCATTCAGCCTCATCTTGTCGTAGACTGGGGGCCGGTATTTATGTGAAGTGGCCCCCACCACCTTGGGGAGGTGCGGGGGCAGACCTAAAAATCCATCTGTTGCACGGCGCTCTCCTCGTCAGGCTCCACTTCCCTGGGATCTGTATAGGAGAGGGGTGGAGCGTCATTTTCCGGAGTGTTGTCTGCCAAGGATGATACCTTCCGGCGCCCTTGTGAGGCCACCCTGCATCATGTGGCTTTCAGCTCGCTTGTGTCATGCAGAGGGCAGCTGCGACTGCAAGTGGTGAATTCCCATGGATTTATGGATATCAAGTTGATGTTTTCTCCTGGGTTGGGACGTTTCTTCAGAGGGTGTGCCCAGGGTATGGTAAGTGACAGCTCTGTATTGGGTTGTGGTGGGGGTGTCCGTTGCTTTTGCGGCGCTGCCTTGTTTGTGAGGAACTTGCTAACTTCATTTATTGGTTGAGGTGTGGGGCGGGTGGCGAGGAGGTGTCATACAAGCTGTAGGTCTTGGTCCAGGTCTCCCGATGGATCATAAATTGTGAAGTGTTCCCTGACTGCCCGGGAGGATCCTCAGCAGGGTACTGAATATATGTTGATCCTGGGTGGCTGCATTGGCCTCCGGGTAGGCGGCGATGACAAGTCGCCAGGCCTGGATGAACGTGTCATCGAGGCTACTGTCGTACATGAGGGCGTCTAGTTGCGACAGAGCGACAACCCTGCCCAAGGAAGGTGTAACTGCCTGCATCACGATGTGTAAATTGGTCCCATTTTAGTCCCGGGACGATTTTCGTGCCTATGCTTGCCACAATTTTGCCCAGGTGTGGCAGTGTGACGGCAATTTTCTCCCTGTCATTTTCAAACCCTATGTCCAGTATGGGTTTTACCATAGCCAAGTACACATCAATGTCGTACTGTTCAGGGTTGAATTTTGACAATTGGACATGTGGTTTGGGCGCCATTGTGGTAGAATTTTCTGTTTGTTTCTCCGTGCTTTAATCGGATCCAGAACCACCGCTGGCCACCAGTGTTATGCTGGGTGTTTTTAGGCCGACTTCTCGTCCTAAAGACACCAGCAACTGAGCGGTGTCTTCTTTCTAGACCGGTAATAGAACACTTACAAAGGAACAGGACATAAAAACTCGACAAGACACCTTAACACATATATTGCCTTAATCCAATTTTCCTAAAAATATACATACAATAATGCACTAGATGTTGAACGGGTATAGTGACAGGCTAGTTAACAATAATACATCACGTCACACAGACACTGTGATTATACCTGAGTTAGGGTACAGGAGAATATTACATAGATATGGTGACACTGTTCATACAGTCTATCTCCTCAGTCTTTACGTAGTACTCTGGTCTGCTGCCCTTAGGTATCGCCACACACTTGTATATTGCTCTAGTCCTGGAAACTTAGGCACTGACACAGCACACTGAGTACGTTGGGTTAGAGACACTTTCTGGTGGTGTTCCTGTCTCACTGTCTTTAGAATACACGAGCACTGTCACTGCTAAGTCTCAGACACAACACTGGGATCCCACTGTGTTGTCACTGGACCACCGAGGTCTGGGCTTAATTGAGATGGTGCCCGGGAGTCGGAGGGAGCCCTACAGGTAAGCCCTCCTGCAGTAGGCAGGGGACGGCTCTTGGGGGCATCACAGCCTGGGCACGTTTCTGGTCTGGGGAGCAGGGAGGCCCTTTCTTGTCAGGGTCTCGACCTGGGGAGGGGCCTTTGGGACTGGGGCCAAACAGCATCAGGAGTCAGGCCTGCTGCTTCTTACTCCGTGCGGAGGGCTGACAGTGAGTGCGGCCAGGGTGGTCCCACCCTGGGGTCCAAGGATTGGCCCTGGGAGGCCTGGGACTGTGGTCGCCTCTAGGTTGGGGTGCCGTCAGGGGTTGACTGCGGCACCTGTCCATGGGGCGTCCATCAGGACCTGGCGTCGTCCAGGGGCAGGCTGGAGGGCGTGGATCCTGCCTTCAGTGACCGGGCCTCACCACCACTCCTGGAACGGCAGCACTTCCGGGGAACCACACCTGGAGGGAGAGACAGAAGGGCGTCCCGTGCGACCGCCGGGTGGAGAGTGGGCTGTGCAAGAGACCTTATTCTCTGGGAGAACCCTCAGGACTGTGGACTAAAGGCGTACAGTGGCTGTCCCTTCCCCAATGCATACAGTGGCCGTCGTCGCGGTTCCACAGGCCCTTGGGATAGCAGCAGAAGGACGTACAGTGGCCGTTCCTTCCCTAGCGCATACAGTGGTCATCGTCGCGGTGCAGCTCCCGAAGGAGGAAGAGGCAGATGAGGGATGTACAGTGGCCGTTCCCTCCCCGGCGCATACAGTGGTCATCGCCGTGGATCTGCCTGCCCGACAGGAAGTTGCTGAGGGACGTACAGTGGCCGTTCCCTCCCCGGTACGTCCAGTGGCCGTTAATGCGGTGCTACTCCCGTAGAAGGAGGAGGAGGTAGATGAGGGACATACAGTGGCCGTTCCCTCCCCGACGCATACAGTGGCCGTCGTCGCGGTTTCACTCCTCCTACCTTTGCCTGTTGGTGTGCATCCAGTGGCAGTCACATCGAGGCGGGCTCCAGATGTGGCTGCAGTAGATGGACGTACAGTGGCCGTTCCTTCCCCATTGCATACAGTGGCCATCGTCGCGGTGCTGCAGGGAGAAACAGCTGAGGTGTAACATCTACAGGACGGCATATTGAAAAAAAGAAAGCGAAATAATTGATATAAATAGTTCCCAGTGTTTGCATATTAGTTGTATTTCTGATGTAAGAAAAAAAAAAAAAGGGTACATTTCACTTACTGGCATTTACTGGCAGCTAATAAATCCCTTTGTGACCTTTTTAGTTTGTCCTTGCCGCTACTAGACAGTCTTTTTCAGTTCTGGAAAACCCATTTGTAATGAAGAGATTATTAATGTTATATTTAACCTTCAATTCATAAAGACTTTTTCCTAAAGCAAAGACTTTTTTCTATAACAGAACAGAGGAAGGAAAAACAAATGAAAAAAATAATCCATACATCAGATTACTGGCGTCCTCCATTCATAAAAAATCTTTAACAATTGGACTTGAACGGCTGTAGGTTGAAGTTTGGGGGGAAACAACTCTGGGGAAGTGAGTTCCAAGGAGATGCAGTTCGGGGAATAAAAGATTTGTGATAGGTAGAGACTCTGCAATTTGGCTGTGTGACAGTTCAATCATGAGCGCTACCAGATGCTCGTGTATCACGAGGGATGGCATGGGGAGGTGGCACAGTGTGTAATAACCGACCTGAAACTTAACAAATTAATCACACTGTCATGACTGAGATTCGATCTCAGGCCCTCGAGCTTGATGTGCGTGCATGTTACCACTGAGCCAAAGAGAGGATCCCAGCTTTGCCCCTAAGCAACGTCGGCTTTTATTAACCCATAACATCACTCTTTTCTTCCCCTGGTGATTAATTTGCTTAGTTTCGAACATACGTGGTAGCGTAGCGCATTGGAGGCCACCATTAGGGGCGCTGCAGAACACACCGGACAGCTCATCCCCGGGACATAAAGCTGTCAACACAACAGCATCATTGCCCTCAAGGCCCTCGCCTCACATCCCACACCGCTGCCAACCAATGTAATAACCGACCTGAAACTTAACAAATTAATCACACTGTCCTGACCAGTTTTCGATCTCAGACCCTCGTGCTTGATGTGCGCGCACGTTACCACTGAGCCAAAGAGAGGATCCCCGCTTTGTCTCTAAGTAACGCGCTTTTAAACACCTTATTACAAATGGACGCAATTTCATCTGAGCATTTGCCATGAAACTATCTGTAAAATAATGCAAGGGAGGAAACATTCCATCTTACATGTAGGGGAGGTAGTTTATTTGTAACAGCAGAATACTTAATAATTCCAACAGCTTTGTTCTGAATTTTGTCTAGTTGTTTTAGTGCAACCTCTCCTCATCCATTCAACAAGAGTGAACAATATTCTAGCTGAGAGCGCACATGACTCTAAATATACCTAACTGCTCGTCAGTGAAGAAGTTACGGACTCTGTGCAGTAATCCAAGTTTCTTTGAGGCGGTTTTAGCAAGTGATCTGACATCAGAGGTCCAACTGAGGGTGTGTCCTGCGAGTGGCTCCCTGGCTTCTCCCAGAGGTACAACCATGTGATTACTTTCTTGAAAGGAAAGCCTCCCATTCCTCACAGGCAGCCTTGTCCTATTTTTTAGAACACGCCTCTGCTAACAGTGACTCAATCCCTGTATATACTGATGGCTCTAAATCCCGTGTGGGGATAGGCTTTGGTGTCAATTTTCACGATTTTAGCCATGGTGGGAGTCTCCCTCCTTCTGCATCTGTTTTTACCGCTGAAATTTCTGCCATATTAGTTGCAGTTGAATTGATTTTTTGTTTCCCTCCAGCTTCTTTTACCATTTTTAGTGACTCAGCCAGTGCATTATAAGCATTGTCTCGTGGCTTTCCGTCACATCCCCTAGTCCTGTCTGTCTTGAAGTGGCTCTACTTATTAGGTAGGCGAGGATACTCTGCACAACTGTGTTGGGTCCCTGCACATGTGGGGGTTGTGGGCAATGAGCGTGCTGACTCTTTGGCGAGAGCTGTTGCCTCTCGCCCTTCCTCTCCTCATTACTGTGTCCCATCCGAGGATTTATGTACAACCACTGTGGAGGCTGTCCGTCTCTGTTGGCAGAGAAGGCGGGATGCAGCAGGGGCGAACAAACTCCGCAGCATTTGTCGGAACCTGGGCGATGGGGGGTATGTGGGACTATCCCGACAGTGGGAAACAGCTTTGGCCCGTCTCCAGATTGGCCACACCAGGCTGACTCATGGTTTTTTAATGGAGAGGGCACCCCCTTCCTATTGTGATGACTGTCTGGTTCCTATGACTGTGCGGCATCTTCTTGTGGAATGCCCCAGTCTTGGGGACCTTCGTCGGCGGTACCTTTCAGGGTGCCGAGCCAGCAATGGATCGTACCGTCTCTCCTTGGTGCTTGGGGAAGAGGCTTTTGCTATGGGGGGAGACACCTCCTTTGTATTGAGTTCTGGCCTTCTCCACAGGCTGTAGGTCTTTACCTTATTTTAGTTCGTGATTTATAATGTTCTCGTTTAATCTCAATTCTTCCACTACGTTTTAGTTTTGGTAGTGTCTTTTATACTGTTGGTTTGTTTTATGCATCGCTTCTCTCTTTGCTTTTTATGGTTTATATATAATTTGACTTTCTTTTAATGTTTGTGGTCGGCGGCATATGACCTCTGTTGTTGTGCCGCCATGTCCAATTTTCATTTATTCATTCATTCCAACTGAGGGCACTGTTAAGTAAGACACCGAGAATTTCTACACTTGTGGAGATGGGAATATTAGTAGGACTGAAGGTAATATACGAATCTGGCAATACCTGTATATTAGTAAATTGTATATACAGTACATCCCCATAGTACGCGAGTTCCGAGTACGTGACCCCCCTGGTATGCGAGGACCTATTTTTTGTGTGTGTGTGTGTATTTTTTATTAGTAAGCGAATCGATCTCCTTGTAAGCGAGACGGGCAGTGAAGAGTGGCCCAAATCCAGGGTTACCCCAAGTACACGATATTGCCCCCCCAAGAAGTGGTAATGGTTACTTATGTTCCGCGCTCCTTGTGACGTCGATGTTGCTCACTCGTCACGTGATGCTCATATGGACCGCTTGGAAGGTGGTGAGGAGAGAGTCCCAGCAGAGGAAACACATGCGCACAGAGGGTACACTCGCTGTTCCAGGTACGTCCCCGTGTACTCTAAGGCTATTTTTTTTTGAGAGCCAGGATGTCTGCCCCCTCCTCCAGGAAGAAGTGCATCACCCATGCCATGAAGATGCAAGTCATTAGTAAGAAGGAGAGTGGGAAGAGTAACACGGCCATTGGCAAGGAACTTGGCTTGGCAGAATCGTCCGTGCGAACTATATGGGCTCACAGGGAGGCCATAAAGAGGACTGTGGAGACATATGGGACGGCAGCATTGGACGGGAGAAGCAGGCTGACCAATCAGGCTATAATTCTTATGGAGCGGTACCTGGCTACATTTATCCTGAGGAAGGAGGAAGGAAGGAATTCCACTGAACGGGCGCTACATCAGGGACCAGGCCAAGATTTTCTACAAAGCTGCAGCTCTGAAGCTTGCTGTAAAGAAACCATTTAAAGCCTCCATGGGATGGCTTTGCCACTTTCTGAAGAGAAAGGAGCTACGTCACATTCGCCTCACGGGGGAACATGCATCAGTGGATGAAATGGCAACCACGGATTATCCAGCCATCCTAAAGGGGATAAATGACGAGGGTGGCTACAGCAGGTACCAAATATATAACACTGATGAAACAGCCCTATACTACAAGGCTATGCCGAAGTGTACTTATGCTAGTAAGCACCAGCGCCAGGCCCGGGGCAGAAAAATCGACAAGAGCAAGATTACAGTCATGTTCACCATGAACTTATCAGGCTCACACAAGTTGGGTCCTGTTGTGGTGCATACCGCAGCACACCCCAGATGTTACAAGAATCTGCGCTGCATGGATGACAGCGCAGTATACTGGTACAGCAACTCCAATGGTTGGATGAGGAGTAGCATCATTTCAGAGTGGCTGTTGCGGCATTTCATCCCTGATGCCGAGGCAAAATCCGGGAACTTGGCATCCCCTTCAAGGTGCTTCTCATCCTCGACAATGCCCCAAGTCATCCAACCTGGCTAGCAGACCTCAGCAAGGAATGCAAGATCTTTTTTCTGCCCCCAAGAACGACCTCTCCCATCCAACTGCTAGACCAGGAGTTGATTCCAACGCCTCTACGATCACCTCCGCAGCAAGACCGACAGCTGTGAGGAACTGCAGGCAATTCTTGACTTGAACACAGTCGGGAGTGATGTCATGGACGCCGAGGATGGCTTGGACTTGCCACCACCTTCATCCTCACCAAGCACAGCACCCACACAACCAACTTCAACTCCTGAGAAGACTATTATGGCTTTTTGGCGGTCATTCAACCTCAAGGATGCCATCACTCTCTTGTTGTCCTCTTGGACAGATATAACCACTGCAACATTTAACCATGCTTGGCGCATCCTTGTACTGCACCTGTGTGAAATCGCATCGGGAAGCGGCTTTCAGTCCCTGGCCGCTGCCGAGGCAGCCACTCTCACAAGCGCACAAGCTGTGCCCGGGTTTCAGGCCGTCTCGCTGGAGGAGATCAGGGGTGTACATTTGGCAGCAGCAGAGCAGGATCCCCAGGAAATCATGCAGCTAGTGGATGAGGCTGACACAGAGCAGGAGATCGCAGCAGAAAAGGCAGCAACACCAGTGATGGAGAGTGAAGATTTGTCCATGATGGAGATCAGCCAGGTACTGTGTGCCCTTGATAAATTCAAGGAAGAATTCAAGGACAACGAACGCTCTCAGTTGCGAGTCTAGGAGGTGATGTCTTCACTGGACAAAACCTTCCGCTACTACACAGACAAGTAAAACCAGGAAGTAAACAGACGGAAGCAAACACTCCCAATTACCTTCAAAACAAAATGAGGAATCACTCCCTTCAACATCAGAGTCATTTCCGGAGGAGGATCAAGAGACTGATTCGATGTCTAAGGTGTCAGAAATAGACTTTGAAGGGTTTATGAATGAAGTGAGTGCATTAGCTAGTGAACGTGTCGAAAGTGCTGCTGACGAGAATGGTGAGGAATGTGGTGTGTCGGGTGGTGTGGTGGGTGATGCAGGAGATGCACGCTAGGTGCTTCATCCAGCCTCGGATCCTTATTTTACCTCCATCACGCCTGTTGTCTCTTGGGTAAAGTGAGCAGCCATATTCTTGTTGGTTTAGTTAAACCATATCCTTGTTGATTTACCTATACTCAGTTTTTTTTTTTTTTTATCGAGGCGAAGATGCACTTGACAGATTGGTGATTATTGACTGAATGCAACATTACTTCATAATCTAGCATTATTAACTGACAAATATCTGAGGGGAAAATTTGGGTTAGTAAATATTTTTTGGACATGTTGCATTCAGCCAATCATTATCAACCCGTCAAGTGCATCTTTGCCTCAGTAAGAAAATGGAGTAGTAAAGCCATAATCTTGTTGGTGTACTTTATCTTAGGTAATATGTCTTACATAGTTTCCCTGTACAGTATAGTAGGTCTGAAAGGCGTCTCAAAGGTTGCCCATGAAGGGGAGTGCCGCCCATATGTAATTTTTCCCATAAGTTTATGTATTCACAGTACGCGAACTCCTAGTACGCAACGTCCTCTGCCGCCCATATACTCGCGTACTAGGGGGATGTACTGTATTTGGTTTTACTAGCATTAAATGAGACAAGGTTGTTTTGTCCCCATTCACTGATCGCAGATAAGTCTTGATTTATGGAGATGGCTGTACTGAGTTGAGAGTTAGAGATATTAGACTTTGTAAGTGGGTGTTTGAGTGTGAATGAACTTTGAAATGTTGAGTCCTCTACATATGAATGGATGGGATTGGAGTGACAGATAAAGAGAGCATTAACATGAACTAGGAATAGGGTTGATGCCAGAACTGATCCCTGTGGCATGCCGGAATTAATTGAGTGGAAATTAGAATATACATCATCTACTTTTATTTTTCTGTTGTCGAGATATGAGGAAAGCAGAGGAACAAAAGACGTTAGTCCATAGCAAGGGAGTTTGGATAGCTGGGAACAGTGCCATATTCTGTCGAAAGCTTTAGAAATACCAAGGGCTACTGCATGAGTTTCATCATGTTGGCCAATGATTGGTGGATGGTATGAGTTAGGAGACAGAATATATCAATGGTGGATCTTTTGTGGCGAAAACCATATTGTCTATCACTAATTCAGGGTGTTTAACTGTATGCTAATTAATTACACTTTTCAATACTCTACCAAGAGAAGGCATGACAGCTATTGGTCTGTAATCATTGGGGTCAGAGGAACGTCCATTCTTTGGAATTAGGTGGATATTGGCTCCTTTCCAAGAATTAGGGAATGAAGAAGTACATATGCATAGTCTGACTAATTTAGCTAGAACAGAGACAAGTTCTGGGGAGCACTTTTTCAAAACAATTGGAGGAATTCCATCTGGGGCTGGAGCTTTGTTGGTTGGTAAATTGTCTAGGATGGATTTTAAGTGTCTAGTCTGTATCTTAAGTGAAGCGATTTCGGGAGAGTTAAGCTGTTACAGAGACGTTCTGGCTGACATCCTCTAAGGTAGAATTTCTGGCAAATGGACTGGTCAAGATATTCACTTTACCTTGCGGGTCATTAATGTAACGTGCCCTTCTGAAGACTTTGGTGGGGGAATGGGTGATGGCATGTTAAAGTTATTATTGAAAGAATTGAGAGTTGACCAGAATATTCTGTTGTCAGTAGGACTGTTTAGTAGTTTTGACGTTTGGTTTTGAAGAAAGTTTGACATAGCGAGATTTATTACTGCTTTTGCAAAGGTTTCTAGCAATTTCAAATAGACAGAGTGAATCAGATATTTTTTATTTTAGGTAAGAGTTATATGCTAATGACTTCTGGGCAGTTCTCTTGCACAGTTGTTATCAAACCATTTTGGGGAGCTCGATATTTTAGTGAACTGTTGACTTGGTATGAATAAATCCATACCAGCTAGTATTCAGTCATAATGTGGGAATGGGTAGAATTGATATCGCTAGAGAAGAAAAATTGCCATGGAATGTCAGCAAGATATTTTCTGAACCTAACCCAGTTTGCCCTATCAAAGTGCCATCGGGTCACCCTGACAGGTTCAGAACGGGGAGGTTTGGGGGGGCTAACTAATGAGACTTTGATAGGATTGTGGTCAGATGATCCAAGTGGTGACAGTACCTCTATCCTGTATTGATGTGGATTATTTGTCAGGAATAAATCCAAGAGATGGGCATTACGGTCAGGATTATCAGGTATTCTGGTTGGTTGCTTTATCAACTGCTTAAGATTAAACGATTCTGCAAACAGCTCACACTCCAGACCAGCATCGTCAGTCCTGGCAGAATGCAATAACCATTCAACATTATGTACGTTAAAATTGCCCAAGAGTATAGTTAAGGTTTTTCAACTATATATGTGGATATGGAGTCAAATACACTGGGTTCTGACAAAGCACTGGGGGAGTGATAGGCTACGCAGATATACAGTATTTGGTAATATTAAGATAATTTAGTTTATACAGTGAGTCATCAAAATTAGGTGAAGTGTAAAACAGTGTCAACTGCAAATTCAGAGTTGATATAACAACAGGTAGGCTACCACCCTTGTTACGGAAGTTTGTGAGGAGATTGTAACCTGAAAAACAAAATAGGGATATTTCGGTAGAGGGAGAGACCTGGGTGGTTCCGTGAGGAACAGGCACTGAGCTCTCTAGTATGGAGAGGCTTTCTCATGGGCAGCACAGCGTAATTTGTGTGTCCGCCTCCCGCTAGTATAGTGGCAGCCATGTTACACCACGCCTGATACCCGCGGTTTTTGTACCGAGATGCTCGGTGGGTTTTTGAATGTAACCTATGATTCCGGAAAATTATTGTGCCATGGTCCACTGTGCAGCTTACGGATGCAGCAATTGGCACAGGAATTAATCGACGAGAGATGGCGTTACATTTCACAAGTAAGAAACGTATCTTGTTGCTAATTCTATTACATTACTGCCCCCTGGGGAGGGGCGGGAAGATTCTTCCCCAGTATCCCTGCATGTATGAGACGACTAAAAGGGGCCCATTATCTCCAGTCTTTCTCTCCATGCCCTCTTCTCTTCTGTTCACACTCTCTTGTAGATATTTCCATGTTTCTTCCGACCTTTATCAATTTGAACATTCGGCTTCATGGCATGGATCGTCTAAGGACTTCCCACACCATTTCAACACCACTACTTCGATGTAAAACAGTTTCAACATCACTGTCACTTCAACGGTAATACCACACTCTTTTCCCTTTTTGCCATTACCTTTCTCTGCCTTAGTGCCATAAAGAGTAAGTTCTGCAATGCAGCAACCTATGATGTTTTATACTCTTGGCTAAATGTACCCCATATAATTCGTTGAACTAGACAGAAAAAAATAATAATAATCCATATGTGTTTTTGTATTATAACCGTCGAGTGCAGGTGTTTCAATGTGGCGGCCAAAGTCATGCGCTCACGGTGGAGATCACCCCGGGTAAAGGGCTAGAGGGGATACGGACTGCAGGAAAAAATGAACTGAATTCGAAATGCTACTGAGACAACGGATGTTGGTGAAGAATAAGGCCTCACCTGCACTTTTCCACTGACGAATAAGAAAACGGTAGGAATGAAATGAAATAGATGACCCTCGGCTTGTTTTTGTATTTTTCATCGTCGTCGTCGGCACAGTTATCGTCATCATTTTCGTCATCGTCTTGAGCCATCATCGTAATTATTTCTTCCCACCTAGGCATGGGGCGAGGTAGGATCCAGACAACACAGAAAAGAACAAAAGCGGGAGAACGGTCAACAACGTCCTTAGTGAAATGGGCCAGACGGATCATTCAGGCCACAGAATATCATGGAGAATGGTAGCACTCCACAAGTATGAATGGCGCAGGTTCAAAATGGCGTCCTCTACTATAGGGTACAGGAGCATTAGCACAAAAACGTCCAGTTCTAAGCATATGAACTAAAAGACCCTTGCTGTTCAAGTGCAAAACTACTTGCTAACCTTCGTAGGAGTCGCAAAATCGAACCACAAAAATATCGATTTTGTTCGTTCCTTATTTCATTCTCCTTCATCAGTCATAACTCCGAAACAGAAAGGCGTACGCGAGCGTACTATACACCAAAACGCTGCTAGTCATTTGTAGATGTTTCTTTTCATGTTTAGAAAAGCATTCAGGCTACGGTTCGCGAGTTACGGCCTGAAAACCACATCTCGTTAATGCGTAAGTACGCAATTTTGTGCAATATTGATTAGCTACAGCTCGCCTACAATTAAAGAACGTACCAAAACACTCCTTTTCACGAGAAGGCACCCTGGTTTTAGTCTTTCAGTATGCTATGCATGTAAAGCCCTGTCCACACGAGCGGGCAATGCCCGCGGGCACAAGCGAGCAGTTTGCCTGTTGACGGGCTCACCGTTTGTGCCCGCGGGCATTGCCCGCTCGTGTGGACAGGGCTTAACAATCCAAATCTAATTTTTGCTTTATGAATAATATACTTCCACAGAAAGGTCGTAAACTAGAAAACACAAATTTTCTACTAAAATGATTAAGTAGGAATGGCAAAAGTGCACAGATACGAGATGAAAAAAAGCACAGTAACAAGAGAGCATTCAGGATGGGAGGAGATATGGAGATTTATACCCATTACTACAATCCACACTTTAGCCCCAGACTTGTAGCTGGTGAAATGTAGTAATGGGTATAGGTCTACAAATATCCTCCCATCCTGAATGCTGGCTTGTTTCTGTTTTTTTTTTTTTTTTCATCTGTTATGTTTACTTTTGTCACTGCTACTATATAACAATCATTTTAGAAGAAAACTTGTTTTCTAGTATACATACAGATTAGGTGTCTCGAGGCTGTTTTCTCATTTACCATGCTCACATAGGCTTGATTGGGTTAATATAGTTGTTTTCCGGTGTATGCATGTTTTTATGAATATACGCAAGGTAAAGAACGAAAACTTACCTAAAGTTTGTTCTCTAAATCTTTCCTCTACCGCCAAATATGGTTAAGGTGAGAGGCTTAGTGTGTTTTATCCCCATAATTAATTCTTTGATATGAACCCTAACTGTCATGGTGCTTGAAGCTCTCTCATGTGACATCAGAAATGGACTCCCATGTGAGACGTTGCATGCTGGTGACTGTTGATCAGAGAATGAAAGGAAGCTGGAGGTAAGATTTAGGAAGTGAAGACACGAAATGGGACACACGGGCTTGAGTATAAATGTAGATGAAACAAAAGTGATGATACCTAGGGCTAGTGGCGATACTGTCAAAGCAGAGGGAGAGTGGCCATGTGCGGGTTGCCACAAGGGTGTGGGTTAAGTATCTCCATGAGCAGTATTTGTGATAAATGGGTTCATAAGACGTTGTGGTTTTAAGAGGTAGACTGAGATAACGCTGATTTCGTGTGTGCATTGTCGGGGAGAGCATAAGGAGATTCTCAGGAGTGAAGGGATTGATCTTGCTGGCGAGTCTCTTGATGTGTGTGGAAATTTCGTTGTTTTGGGGGACATGTAATGTACTGAGGGTGGGGCCGAAGCTACTTCTGTAGCCAGGGTAAGGAGTGGTTGAAAGTTCAAGAAGTTGTTGCCTCATCTGAATGGGAGGGCATTCCCTCCGTGTCGAGAGATCTTTGTGTGCTGCATGTTTTAGGAGCGTAATGCTATATGGCAGGGAGACCTGGACAAAAAGAAAAAAGAATATTTGAAGGCTAAAATGTGCAGGAATGACGATGATTAGGTGGATATGTAGTGCGTCCTTGAATGAAAGGCCTGGGGAGGAGGGGGGTCTGGGATTATGAGTGGGATTGGAGTGTACTGGTGCTGTTATGAGGGGCAGATTGAAATGGTCTGGATCTGTGGAGAGGATGGTGGATGACAGTTGGGTGCGGAAAGTTTAAAGTGTGAATGTCGGGGTAGGGCTGCGAAAAAATACCTGAGACTAGGTCACAGTGGGACCTTGGGGAAAAGTGGCTAAATAGGAAGGCTGCCGAGATCGAGCAGTGTCCATAGCCGCCATTAGGTGACCAAGGTCGACGCATGCATGCTGAAGGCTTTATAAACGATTCGATGTGATGTGCCAGGGAGAACAAACTTCGCCTGTTAAAAGACTGGAATTATGCCAACTTTTGTTCTTGCCTGCCCATTCATTTGTCAGTGAAATCGGAACAGGCCAACTATGCTGTACACGTTTATGCCGTGGATGGGTCATACTGTACGAGTATTCTGCCAAGTGGCTATGGGATTTCCTAACAACTCCTTTACTGTGCACAGTGAGCTTCAGCGTCCTCTTCTAGACTACTGATAATTATCAAGAGTAAGATATTAGCGCCATTAAGAATTCATGCAATTAAAAAAGAGCTAGTGATGCGCCACTATGAAGCCTTTGCCACCTGGAATGATGCCCAGTGACGTACTACACTTATTGTGATATGCAAGGCTGAGGAATACCACTGTCCTGCTGAAGTGTTCCTTCCTCACCCTGTGCTTTGTAATGTAGATCTGGAAGTCAGCATTGCCGAGTGGTTGTGTTAGTCTCAGGGAACCAGACACAAGAACACTGACATTCTGCTGCACCTTTACATTTTTTCATGGACATTCTACCGATATTTAAATCTTTAGTTGTCGCCCTAAGAAAGAATATTAATGGTAATTTGAAAAAGCTGTGTCACCTAGCCATTCCCCATTAAAAAAAAAAAAAAAAGCACAATAAATGAAACGCTGAAATGAAGCGTTCACAAGTGGTGGCTCAATCGGTAGAGAGTTGGTGTGCAGTCCTAACGGACCCGGGTTCAAATCCCGATGGGGCAGGGAACAGTTTAAGGATTTGAATTTCATAAATATCAGACTTTACTGATCTACCAAAAGACCCGCCGACATGTAAAAATACCCCCGCTAATACCAATACACCAGTCCTGTATGAGACAGCCCTAGCATGTATTCAGTATGGACGGTGGGTGTTAGCGCCGAAGTGGTGACATGTAGAGGTGTACGGTAATAGGAGGACTACTGGGCCCTGAAAGCAGGCTGTGAAGCCTATGCCCAGAGTCGGTCCTCCCCCTCCCCCCCCAAAAAAAAAAAAAAAATCGCCGGGTAATTCAATTAGGAACGCGGTCAACTGCTCCCAGCTCGCACAGCCATGTATGTTATAAAATCCCTTCCATGCTGTTTAGTAATGAATACATGTAATCATTCGCTATTATACCAGTTTTCCGTACATGATTTACTAAGTAAAATACTTCAGAACCTTTACTAGAATGCATAAAACAAGTGGTCCGTTAGCATTCATTAAATATTGGAAGCCTCTCTGCAGGTTAAATTTGGAACACTTATCATTTAGTTATGGAGAGAGATTAATGTTGCATCTGGTAAACGCTTAAGAGAATGTACTTACTACGTTCTAAAATGCACAATTTATGAAGGCGAAATCATGCGAAGATAAAGCCGCCGACCGAAAACGCAATTATCAATTACTCCAGTAAGACCTCAACGAAACTTGCCGCGGACGTGTGCATTTAATCTTCATCCGATTCCCTAAATATTTTTCAGCCAAACTACTTACATTATAGTTTTAACATGTCTGAAAGTTTTATTTAAATGTTTTATTTGACTGAAACTTAAAATAAGTGACTAATATAAGTAACTGGCCTAAGCTTAGAATATTTGTCCCGAGGTATAGTCGGTTAGTATAGTTTTGAGACTCCCATCAACTTGATCATACTGGAGCTGGTTTTCTTTTTTATCGTATAAAAGATTTTCATAAAATTATACTTATGAACTAAATGATAGAGGAAACGCTTACCAGAGTTTAGTTGACCGCATTTTTATTTTCTAATTATCATCAAGTGAAGATTGGCAACTTTGGGGAGTTTGTTAACGCTTCCATTAAAGTGGGACTCAATTCAGCCCGACGAAGTCTCAATATTATTGGAAATTTTTCCGCCTAGTATTTTTCTTTATGAAATAATCTGCTCAAACATCCAATAAAATAAAAAATAAAATAAAGATTGATAGAAATCAGCTGTAGCCCCAAGTTCATATGACAAGCAGTGTCCATTTGGCAATATTATTTAGAACTCTACCACCTCACTCCAAACTTATTTGATCCTTCGCTTTTGGGCCGAAGTGAAAACATGCAGTTCAGCTGCTAATAAATTCCCCCCCCCCCTTTTTTTTTAAAGTCGTTCCTTATACTCTGAAATACCACCCTTATACAATGGATGTTTGACCGTCAAAGTAAATTCTTGACAAAAGCCTGCAAGTCCATACACATTCCAAGTTTCGAATACGAATGTTGGCAACAGGCAAGGCTCAAGGATATAACAAGACTATTTTAAATTCTAACCTAGTTCGGAACATTCATCCTTATATTAGGCTGTAGCAATTAAGATTTGATTACATGCAGTTCTGGAAAGAAATGCGAAGTAAAAATTTATATTTAATTAAGTTTCATAATTTACAATAAATATTAAAAATCTCCACAGTCACTGTTGGCCAGAGCAGGATGACAAACCCACCGTTTCCCAGCATCTGTAGACGGGGGAAAAAAAAAAAAGTACTAATGAGTTTGTGCAAATTAGCTTTATTCCTGCCAATTTAAACTATACTGTAACCTGACAAAAGTGCCACTCATCGAAGGTATAACACTAATGTTCGTAAGCACTACGTGCCATGAAGAGATTTAGCTTTTTTTCTGCTGCCCTAGAGCTACGTGAAAGGTATAGAAAAAGAATTATGATTTTGTAGCATCATACTGGATGTTTTTGAACTTGGGAAATCATTCTACCGATAGCTCCGAAGTATTCAAGTGCCAATAAGAAGCAACACTATTGATTAAAGCGTTAAAACTGGATCAAAATATAAAACTACTTACCGTTCGAATTGTGGCCTGAGCCAGCCGTCAGCTATATGACTGAAGGTGTGTTGGGAGCTTATGGGATGGGCAGAGTCAAAGGATGATTTTGTAGGAAGAGAAAACTACGTATGAATTACTGGAAGCCGATATGGGGGAATGGTCGAGGAGGGTTATTAATCAACAGAATCCTGAACAGTTCACTTCGTATTGTTGGTTTGCTCAGTATTTTTTTTTTTCTTTATGATGGTGAATTTGTTTCCCGCTTGTTTTTATTATCCATAATTTGCTTCCCCGACGCGTGATGTTTCCTGGGCGTAATGGCGGACACACTAAACGCTACGCAGTTTTATCGAAATAAATTTGGTGTTCCCTTTCGGTGCGTATGGTTATTACCGTTGGATAGTTAGCTAGGTTGAGTTAGGTAAGGTTAGGATGTTTTGCTGGGTTAGATTTAAGAGTAGATTAAGGATAAGCTGTGAATATATAAGGTCAAGCTGCAACAGCTGTAAAATAAATTTCAGTTGATAAGAGTACGTTTTAGAAAGACTGCCAGTACGCCTGAGAAACCAACACGAGTGAATGGGAATGAGCATTGACAAAAACAATAGGGAAACAAAATCAGCAGTAAATCATTTACTATAATAAAAGTCATCAGAAAAATACAGAAAATAATCTGGGAGAGGAGGAAGGGAATTAGTAAGGTATTTCTGCGGCCTAAACTAAACCGTATGATTACCGTGATGATAAACACTTGCTTTACTGTGTCAAGCATTATTTTGTAGGTAATCTTTAAGGAGACATAGGACCTCGTTTTAAAAATCAGCCCCCCCCCCTTTTTATTCTTTACCTGTTTGAAGTAAATCAGTGACTTGGTAAAGATGTACAAAAGTACTTTTTCGAGTACGAATGGGATCCATCAATAAACAAAATGTATCATTACATAAGGGATAGGATAGGGTACGTAAGATTGGGTCTGTTCGATAATTTAGGTTGTTTGGATAAATTGACACCGATAAGGGTAATTTCCTTCAAAAATGACAATGTTCTAAGATGGCGTCCGTCTGTTCTCGCCTCACAAGATGGCATCCATCTGTCTTCTCGCTCCACAAGATGGCGTCCGTCTGTCTTCTCGCCCCACAACATGGCGTCTGTCTGTCTTCTCGACCCACAACATGGCGTCTGTCTGTCTTCTCGACCCACAACATGGCGTTCTTGCCCCACAAAATGGCGTCCGTCTGTCTTCCCGACCCACAACATGGCGTCTGTCTGTCTTCCCGACCCACAACATGGCGTCTGTCTGACTTCTCACCCCACAAAATGGCGTCCGTCTGACTTCCCACAAAATGGCGTCCGTCTGACTTCGGTGTCGTTAGGAACTGTAAACAAACCGTTTTAAAAACTCTTCCCCACTTTTTAAAGAATTTTAAAATATTTTATGAACTTGAAAACGTAATCATGAAATAGAATCCCATGGAAAACTATGGTAAAGACAAAACTGCAAGATGAGGTGGTCGTATGTCCCCTTAAGGATTGCCATTTTGTAGCCGTGATAAATAGCTGGCTGTTAAGTGCAGTGGTTGGAGAGGTTGCACTAAAACAACTGGACAAAATTATGGACAAAGCTGGAAGGATTATTAATAACCCTGCAGTTACAAATGAACTACCTCCCGTAAAAGAAAGAAGGAATGTTGCCTCCCTTGCATTATTTTACAGATACTTTTATGGCAAATGCTTAGACAAAGTTGCATCCATTGTGCCACCTCTCCACGCCTTCCCCCGTGTTACATGGGCATCTGGTATCGCTCTTGACTGTCACATTGCCATATTGCAGAACTTATGCTAGTCAAAATTCTTTTATTCCCCGAACTGCATCTCCCTGGAATTCTCTTCCCCAGAATAGTTTCCCTCCAAACTTCAGCGTACAGCAGTTCTTCAAGTCCAGCTGTTACAGTTTATGAAAGGACACCTGTAATCTGGTGTAGCTGTGGGTTTTTATTTATTAAGTTTGTTTTTCCTCTTCGTCCCCCCCCCCTAAAAAAAATATATATACCAGTCACTATTATCGTTGTCCAGTCACTGGGTGGCTCGCATAGCCTGTCGAGAGGTTTTGATTCTCTCTCTCTCAGTTCCATGCACGTCTTTTTTCTACACCGTCTTTTTCTGCAGCTAATATTATAACACATACACATTTTTATGCTTCATTTGTACACACCTTACACACCTTTTTCGTCATTTTTCTTTTCACATGCATCTGTCCACACATCCTTTTTTACCCACGCTATTTGTACTTTTTTTTTTTTTTTTGTTCATAGACTAGCTCTTTTCTGCTACACCAACCCTTTTTGTGCACCTCAAACACTTATGCCTCCACACTTAACATCGATTTTTTTCCCCTGTACCTTTCGGGTCACAGCCTACATTTCCATCTTTCATCTCATCCTGCATCTTTCAGTTCCTCCTGTTTTAACACCTTCTTCCTTTACATCTTTTCTCCCTACCTCTTTTTTTGTTCCCCCACCGTACATCTAACTTGTAGCTCTTCCCACACTTTTTGTTTACACATTTTACACCTACACATCTCCTCTGTGAAAGCCTCTTGTTTTCCTCACATCAAACTCCAATCCCTTCCAACATCTTTTATCCCACTCCCCACACATTCACCCCCCCCCCCAAACCGTGCCTTTAACATGTCTCTCCCCACACGTCTGTTTTCCACTCACTGTCACCTACTCACCACACCACCTCTTCTAACAAACTGCACCTCTTACACTTTTACTTCTCTTCTTTCCACAAGTTACACCTTAACACCACCACACTTCCCTTCCCACACTATACGTCAACACTCCACCACACCCATACATTCAAACACCTTCACGGCTAAACCCTTTTCTTTCATTTTCCACCATCACCCCCAAACCACCCTTAATTGCTTTGTCTACAGCCCTCCACGCCACTCGTCGTTACACAACACCACACCACACTAAACCACACCACACCACACCACATAAAATAAAACTGGCCCCACCACACCACATAAAATAAAACCAGCCCCACCACACCACAACCCACCACAACACCACGCTTTAGACCACACTATTCCTTACAGCAGCCTCATATACCCCCATTCTTTATAGTAGTACATCTCACAACGCATCGCAGCACGGCACACCACATACCACACCACATCCCATCACACCACACATCTCACCAGCCCACCACATAACACCACACCATGCCAGATTTCATCAGCATCCCTACCCCACCAGACCTCACTCCACCACATCACTCCAGCCTCCAGCCCAAATCCCAGCAGCCACACCTCTCCGCATTCAACAACGGCCAAATTCCATTCCAACCACGCCCAAATCCCCCCAATCCCCCGTCTGTCTTAGATCCCACGCCTAAATCTCATTCCCAAACAAGCCCAAGTCCCACTCAGCCCTACCTGAATCCTGTCTATAGTAGGACTCGCGCACGTTTGCGGCTGTGGTGTGGCCCGCACCTGTGTACAGTGTTGCCACGTTTTCTATACCGTTATCTCTCTCTCTCTCTCTCTCTCTCTCTCTCTCTCTCTCTCTCTCTCTCCTGGCGGGAAATGAGCCACCCTGAGTACTTTTGATTCATTTATAAGTTATTTATAATTGTGCTTTCATTTGTTAATTTGGTTTTGTTATATTTAGTAGTAGATGGAGTGTCAAAGTTACTGTCTGCTGAGAGGTTTGTTACGTTACTGATTCATACACCCCGACGTAGTGGGGTGTGGGTGTAGGTGTGGGTGGGAGTGTGGATGTGGGTTTGTTGGGGTGGTGGTCCAGGGGGGAGGGGAAGTGTGAAGGGGGATTTGACCTGAGACACCCAGGAGGGATTAAGAAGGGAGGGAAGGGGAAGGGGGGGCTGGATTCACCTACCACGTGGTCAGTATTAGAAGAGAGAGAGAGAGAGAGAGAGAAATTACGTGTATAGATATATGTGCATCAATAGGAACAATGTATATCAGTGTGTGCAGTATGTACCAAAGAACAAATGAATACAAAGAAGGCAGTGACAGACCTCTCTCTCTCTCTCTCTCTCTCTCTCTCTCTCTCTCTCTCTCCTGGGTGTGTAAGTATTGCCACTCACAAGAATTACATGAATTATTTCTTTTACTTTGGATATTGGCATATTTCTTCTTTTTTCAGGCTCATTATCTTATATCCATAACTGTGATATTATTACCCACCCTAAAACTACGCTAAAAACCATTAAAAGTGACTACAATATCTTTTAGCAACACTGTACAATATGTATGCCATGTTTCTGTGTTACTGTATAAATATTTTAGGCATAATAAGATTACTGTTGATTCATCCATCAAAATACACAAGTGTAAGTTTTATTCATCTGAATTTATCGAATTTGTGATGCCTTGTACATAAATAGTTTCCGTTTCACATCGCAAGTTGGGGAAACGTGGCACCATTGTACACAGGTGCGGGCCACACCTCACCCGCAAACGGGCGGGATTCCGACTATAGTCCTCATCCAGCCTCCCAACCACGCCCAGATCCCACGCGCAATTACCAAGCACAACCATGGCTAAATCCCATACTCCGCCCCACCCAAATCCCTCGTCCCGCCCCACTCAAATCCCTCGTCCCGCCCCACCCAAATCCCTTGCCCCACCTCACCCAAATCCCCCTCCCCGCCCCACCCAAATCCTTGCCCTGCCCCACCCAAATCCCCCTCCCCGCCCCACCCAAATCCCTTGCCCTGCCTCACCCAAATCCCTCGCCCCGCCTAACCCACATCCTTTGCCCCGCCTCACCCAAATTCCCCTCCCCGCCCCACCCAGATCTCACACCTAGCCACAAGCTCAGCCACATTCAACTCTCACGCCTAGCCAGAGCCAAATCCTACACCTAGACACGCCCAATTCCAACCAGTTCTAGCCACGCCCATATCCCACGTCCAGCCACACTCAAATCCCATCCTGTTCTAGCCATACCAGTATCCCACATCCAGCCACGCCCAATCCCAACTAGTCCTAGCCACACCCATATCCCACGTCTAATGTCGCCCCAAATCCCAACCATGTCTAGCCACACCCATATCCCACGTCTAATGTCGCCCCAAATCCCAACTATGTCTAGCCACACCCATATCCCACGTCTAATGTCGCCCCAAATCCCAACCATGTCTAGCCACACCCATATCCCACGTCCGACCATCGCCAAATTCCAACCAGTCCTCTAAACCCGTCCGACCCCGGGCGGCTGCGTGTTTTTATCTGCAGATGTAAAGTGGCATTAGCTTTGAGATAATTAGCCACTGGGAAATGCAACAGTGCAGTGCTGATGACAGCATTGCATACCGGGTACTCTGGAATAAATGAGTTGCCACAAGTGTTATTCGTGTGTGCACACACACATACAGTGTATTTTCTTAGGGAATGAGTGAGTGAGGGAGTAAATGAGTGATGTGAGGTACATGTGTACAGTAAGGCAAGTCTCTTGATAAAGGTAAATAATTTTAACTTTATTCCTCTACTACCATCACCAATAATAAATGTGTTATCATTACCTATATCAAACATAATCTTATTTTCACAGAATAGCTGAAATTTGTATTAAAAGAACATAGAGGTTGTCCCCATCTGTCTTAAAGCTGCGATCATTTCTGTGAAGAATATTATTAACGCAGACTTGTTCCAACAGCTGTCGCCATTCCACCAGTAATAGTTATGTGTTGCACTCCCTAATAGAATATTTATTCGTCTGTATGATATTTATAGCATTCTTGTATTTGTATAGAGAATGGATAACATCAATACATGTTTTATACAAAGTATAAATAGTGACCCCTTCCGTAAGTCATATTTGCATGTCAGTACCATTAATGTTATGACATTTGTCAGTAGTTGTGTACCGTATTGCCATCCAGTTAGTGGATCAACAGGTTGTATTGTCATACCACTGTACCCAACCAATGGATTTCTCAACCCCAGTCATACATGGGGCTGAAGCCATCTCTTTGGCTTCCAAGCCAAAGCCCTTTAAAAGTCATGAAGCCGAAACCGTCGCCCTTGGAAAGTCGTGAAGTCGAAGCCAAAGCCAGGTAGACATTCACAGAGACAAAGCCGAAGCTGTCAGAATTTTATGAAGCCAGTAATCAGCTTCGTGTCACAGTATGCCAGTTGTAACCAGCCAGTAAGAAAATCAGAACTTCAAACGTAGTGAGTCCTTGCAAGTGAGTGAGTGCATAATACCTTGCATCTTACCTAGGGGCAAATAGGTACAGTACCATTATCTCTTACATACAAATGTTGACCCTAGGAATCGTCAGTCTGGAAATAAAGGATTCTGTATATAATATTTGATATTTTTATTGAGCTGAAGTGGATGCAAAGGAAAGGACTTGAAAATATGAAAATCAGGCAGTTTTTATGCATATTCTGTTCCTGTAACGAATTTTCTGGGTCTGGTGCTTTAGCCAGCAGTTGGGGCTGAAGCCAGGCCCTTGGCTTCGAAGCTGAAGCCGAAACCGCGACCTAAAAACCATGGCTTCCTGAAGCCGAAGCCACGACCAAAAACCATGGGTTCATGAAGCCGAATCCGCGACTTAAAAATCATGGCTTCATGATGCCTAAGCCGCGACCAAAAACCATGGCTTCATGAAGCCAAAGCCAAGACCTAAAAACCATGGCGTCATGAAGCCTAAGCCGGCTTGGGCTCCATGTCTGACCCCAGTCTGTATAATGTCATGAGCGTGATGTAATGTGATCAGCGTGATATTGAATTTGGGTCTCTATTGTATTTTGTTTTTCTCTTGAAGGGAACAGTTTTGCGGGCTCATGGTCTTTGGTTCCTTCTTCCTCGCATAAAAAACAAAACAAAAAAACATAAAGACCTGGCTTAATTTCAGCTTACCGAGGCGTGACCGATTAATACATGTTACTTCAACTAGGAAATTCTAGTTGATGCTGATAACATGGGCTGCTTGAGCTCCCCCCCCCCCCATAAAATGAAAATAAAAGTTGACATGCTCTTATTGTAATATATATACTGTATATACCTGTATATATATTTATTCCCAAGTCCCAGTAGGCCTCCTACATATCCACATGTCACCACTTCGGCGCTAACACACCATCCATATTGAATACATGCTAGGGCTGTCTCATACAAGACTGGTGTACTGGTATTAGCGGGGGTACTTTTATGACATGTCGGCGGGTCTCTGGTTGATCAGAAATGTCTGCTTTTTATGAAATTCAAATCCTTAAACTGTTCCCAGCCCCAGCTGGGATTCGAACCTGGGTCCATTAGGACTTCAGGCAGCCTCTATACCGACTCAGCCACCGCCATCCGCATAGCATAAAGTGGATATTTTTATATTAATAACCTGCATAACAGTTGCAGACAGAACAAAGCTACATTGCCAAACATTTATGTACTGTACTTCATGTATGGATAAATGTTGCACATATTACCTGCTATTCCCCTTATGTATTAGGACTAACGGTATAGTTTGTATTAATTGGCTCCACCTCCACAGGGGATATGTCAATCGAGGATCCACCAGTACATCCCGCTACAAGTGCTGAAGATTGTCCTTCCATCAACGTCCATCCAGATGCTGTTGTACATCATCAGTTGACACCAGCAGACTATGGTAGATATTCACCCATTCCTCCTCCAGGATTGTATAATGATTATATGTAACACATGCAACTTGATGGCAATGACTAATAATAAATGATTATATGTAACACATGCAATTTTGTAAAAGGGGCACAAATGGTTGACAGACGTTTCCTCTGGTACGATGTATGGATGTCCATAACATGTTATAATACAGAACACATTATGGCATATAGTCATAATATACAAGTGTCATATATACAAAATATGATAGCATAGCCAATTTGTGATGAGGACATTACAGAGTAGCTGCACAGTGAGTTAGGCAGTCTCCCCTGTCCCAGTGATTATGGTGAAGATAATGCTTGTAAACTGTCTTTTTATCAATGCACTCTCCTTATACTGATGGTGTCCATATTGCACACATATAACAACACTATTGGTTAGGTATGTCTCGTTGATACCTAACTATTTATGACATTACACAGATGGTAACATCCATGCCTTCCACCCTGATGGTCAGACTCCCGTGGAAGAGGACAGAGATAGAGTACCACAGCTGGAGAAGACACTGCATTGTCAAACTCTCCTGGAAGTGAACAGAGATGGACTACCACAACTGCAGATAGCATTGCATGGTATGTTGAATGGCTAGTCGTAATGCATAGTACACAGTTTAATCATATAATAGTGGTGTATACCAGTTTATCTGTACAGTTACTGTAAAAGAATATACTGTAGACACTACAACAATAACATTCACCCACGGTGTTATGTAAGTATAATTGTCAAACGTATTTATAAAATGATCTTGTTATACATTGAATTCCAGTAAATATGAATGTTTGGGAAGAGTAGGTATAGGTTAATTGTGCACTCTCTGAAGTAGATAAGCATTGATACATGTATATCGACGTAGGCGAATATTATGTGATATTTTAACATGCTGTAGGTATAATTTGTATGTAATATATATGATGCCACCAGATTCTAACCATAATATTCTTTATGCGTGGCGTTAGTCACATGCATAGTCCAGGGTACAGTACAGACACTCTTTGGTTGGGTGAGGTGGGCATAAGCCGTGCTAGGGAGTGGTACAGACGCTCTTGAGTAGGGTGAGGTGGGTATAAACGTACTAGGGAGTGGTACAGACGCTCTTGAGTAGGGTGAGGTGGGTATAAACCGTGCTAGGGAGTGGTACAGACGCTCTTGAGTAGGGTGAGGTGGGTATAAACGTACTAGGGAGTGGTACAGACGCTCTTGAGTAGGGTGAGGTGGGTATAAACGTACTAGGGAGTGGTACAGACGCTCTTGAGTAGGGTGAGGTGGGTATAAACGTACTAGGGAGTGGTACAGACGCTTTCCTTTACTCCCTATTGGGCCTAGAATAGTATCCGCTTAAGAAGAAAACGCGGCAGGACAGCTGGGCCGCCTGGTAGCGCCATGTTTACATTCTTTAAAGCTGGATGTGGGAGGTGAGTTATCATTTTTTTGGATGTCTGGTATAACATTTAACACTGCTGATACATCGTATATCGACAATGAATACTGGTAGATTCTGATGGTAGGGCATTCTGTCGTAATTAGAGTCTGTCTACTTAGTTGCCATAATATATGAAGAAATTGATGACCATCGAAACCCGAGGCCTGTGTGGAATTTATAAATATTATGGCGTGGGTAATGGACACATTATACAAAATAAATACCTAGAAGGTACCTGGATACTCACAGAACATTACTGCTAGCAATCCAGCATGAAATTATGTACATGTGTTTGGTGCAACATGATTTTCAGTCATATACGGTACGATTTTGTTGCAGGGATATATGTATAATTTTGTTAATATGGGATATACAGTTGAGCCTTGCAGATTGAATTATTTGGCCTGTAACCCAATAAAGATATTGTGTCATTTTATTTTTACCGATAGTTGTAGGGCGTACAATACCAATTCATTTCTCTACGGTCCACCACAAATTACAAAATACAGTATTAGTAAGGTCATTTGTGTGTGAAGAACTCACGTAATATGTCTTTCACAGGTTTATCAACATGCCTTGCAAATGGGGGGAGGTAAAACAGAGGCTTGCCAGAATAATTAAATTCAATGTGGCTCTAACTCAGTACAATATGAAGTAGACTTGTAACATCAGGTTAACATGCTGGCATAACACCCGAGGTAGATTAAAGAGTGCAGTGTGTACCTTCACCTTTATTTATGTAGTGTTATAGCATATATCTTTTTTAAATAATAACAGTGCTACGTCTTAACCTGGCCTGTTTTTCTTCATTCATGGCATATATATTTCTGTAACATGTGGCCAACATTTTTGTACTGGGACAGCATATGTCCTTTACTTTTACAATAATTTAGCACCACATTTCAGTATTCAGCCAGGTTAAACATTTAATAATGGAATATTAAATTTTTGTGTTGCTTGTAAGGCAATATGAAAGTCATGGAGTAGATAAATGTCTCTGCTCTGAATTCTTACATTGCCTACTTCATATATAAACTTAGATTTACTTTGGTAACACATTATAGTGTTGTCAAATAGGATGTAGGCTTCACCCCCACTATCTATACACATGGCTACCTTTTTGATAATACACTTTTAAGTCAACTTATGTTTTTTCAAAAGAAGTGATAACCATACCAAAGATATCTCTATTCCTGAAGCTTCTTTTGATATTTACATTTCATAATAAAACCTTTATCTGAATGTTTGGTGTAATATTTTGCCACTAATAGTAGGGTTGACCCCCACCTCACCCTAATTGTAGCTGAAGAGAGTTCACAGCATCCATAAATTGTTTGATTTTGTTATTAAAAGCACCATTAGTAGCCACAGAATCTGGTGCTTGAATGTTTTTCCCTTATACTGTAATTATCACCAATCCAGCTGATCAAAGTAAGGCCTTTAGGAGAAGTTAGAGGAAAGTAAATAGTGACGATACTAAACTCTGTTTACTTTAACTTGGCGTAAAATTGCCATCTAACCATCTTCAGTGTTGTGCTGTAATAAGAGATTAGCACTAACATAGACTATGGTGCTAGTCACGAAGAGGTGCTATGGAAAGGATATGGAGTCACAGGCCAGTAGGTTAGTATTGTGGTAGGTGTCAAAACTATGCATGATATTTTCCAAGGAGGTTGGAGAAGTCTTGGTGAACAGTTATTTATTTCTGTCTTCTTTGAAGAAACAATAGTTAGGAAATGAAAAAGGAAACAATGAATATTCACAAAACAATATGGCTGGTTTATGTTGCCTTTGCTGTGGTGCATTCAAAAATACAAACGCCGATTTGAATTTAAGTTGATACGACCGAAAAAAGCCAGTCTCGAAAATAGTACCTACCTGACCTTTCTTATTATGCGATTTTAACACTAAATCAATCTGAATTTATTAAAATTAAGAACACGGATTATTATTTTTTTCTTAAAATATGTAAGTTTAAAGGGTTTGAATGGCACTGAGGTAATTATGGCAGAAAAATAACGAAATATTGGCAGCGCGAAGTATTCATAATATCCACTTCCGGCGTCTTGGGGCTATAAAAGGTGGGCACCTGCGTGAGCGACTCTAGTGGACGAGTTAGCGAGAGGGTGTGTTGTCCGCGCTCTCGCATTTTCATTGTGACCCGTAATTTTATAACGGTTAGTAAGGTTAAAATTAATCGTACTGTGTAGTACGATATTGGATTGTGATATAGCTTACGATTAAGTTTTGGTAAGCTCATCCCAAAATGTGCCACACAGTTGTACACATGGACAACGGGGTCTACCGCCCCACCACTATCCCCGTCAACACTAACGGGATTCGGCCCCTCCTCAAAAAGATATTGTTCGTACTCATAACTTGTTGGTTCGTAATTGTGTCACTTACTGATTTAGGTTTCACCATTTTTGTCAAAACATGTGTTCCCTATTTCCCTAAGGATATTTCTGATATTGTTTACAAATTTGTAGAGAATGGTGTTCCTCTAGACACAATTTTTCGCCATAATATTGAGCCATCAAGGCTTAACTGGGCAATTAAGTCATTAGGAGAACAATATAGTCACTATCCCGGTAGGCTAATGTTGTCTGAATTGACCGGGATGGTAATTTCTTCACAATTGCGGTATGAGGTCAACGCGGGTCTAACTTGGCTTATTGTTTATCACTGTTGGTTGCTCACCACTTGGGTTGGCTTTTGGTTTGTCAAAAATGACGTGTTTCAGGTTGTGCTGTTGGTGCTGAGTGTAATTCTGGGTGTCAGTATGCTGAGTTGGCAGCTGGCACTGAGTGCCATCTATTGTGCCCAGCTGCTTCACCCCCTGGAGGCCATAGTTGGGGTGATAGAGGTGTGGGAGGTGTGGAATGGGGCTTGGGTGGGGGTGGTGGCGTGGTTTGTGGTCAAACTGTTGGTCAGTGTCTCGGCACTGTACCTGAACCACCACTACCACCACCCCACACAGCGGCAGGCCCCACCCCCAAACCTAGTGTGATTTACCACCACCCCACACAGCGGCAGGTCCCACCCCCACACCTGGTGTGATTTACCACCACCCCACACAGCGGCAGGCCCCACCCCCACACCTGGTGTGATTTACCACCACCCCACACAGCGGCAGGCCCCACCCCCACACCTGGTGTGAGTTACCACCACCCCACACAGCGGCAGGTCCCACCCCCACACCTGGTATGATTTACCAGTACCCAACACAGCGGCAGGCCCCACCCCCACACCTGGTGTGATTTACCACCACCCCACACAGCGGCAGGCCCCACCCCCACACCTGGTGTGATTTACCACCACCCCACACAGCGGCAGGCCCCACCCCCACACCTGGTGTGATTTGATTCATGTTATAAGTTTTTGTTTTACTTTAATGGAATCTACATTTTGTTTTGTCTTTTTGCTTAGTGCTGAGAATTATCTCTATGGACAGACATTACTCTCTGATGTTATTTGTTACTCTCAGTTTACTCTGTCTTATTGGAGGGACATTTACTTTCTTTGATGTTACTTGTTACTCACTTTTTTACCCACTTTGTTACTTTTTTTAATGGTGGCGTGGAGGTAGATCCCTCGGGTCAAAATGTGCTGTGGTTCAAGTCCCAGAGGTAGCCAGAGGGAGTATACTTTGTGTGCTGAGTTATTTGTTACTTTGTTACCACTTTTGTTACCTTTTTAATGGTGGTGTGGTAGTAGAGCTGTTGGGTCAGAATGCACAGTGGCCTGTGGCTGTGCACTGTGGTTGGAGTCCCACAAGTATTTCTGTCTTGTAGACATTACCAGGGGCGTAGGTCAGCCTCCTGTCCTTAAGTGTTCTGCACTACACCAGCCCAGCCTCAGGCCCCTCTGCTCCAAAGTGGAAAAGGGAAATGTTCCCCCGAGCTATACCTTATTAGATCATATTGCCTTACTAGGTGACAGGAGAGCGCTACCCCTCCCGGCATGGCAGCTAACGGGCGTTGCTCTATCACACGACCCCCCGGTCCCGAGTCCGACGCTCTACCACTGAGCCCCCCTGCTCTAAAGTGGGAAAAATACAATTTGCTCTCTTTATTTACCTACAATTCCTCATGTGTTACTACTTTCCTCTGTACTATTTCTTTTAATGGACACTCATTTTGTTTTCTTTCATTATTATTATTATTATTATTATTATTATTATATTTTTTGATTCTGTGAAATGGGTGTGGCGATTGCAACTGTCTTTGAGTTTCATGAACTTCGGGAAAGTAATTACCATAGGCAACATAGACAGTTATCTTGTTATTTTAGACTGCAAAATATGTAGAGTAAATAAAAATACACTTTTGTGTTATTTAAGGAAGCCGCCAGTTTGCCTGTGGCAGCCTGTTTACTGACGATGCGTTGATTACTGACTGTCTTGCCGACGGGACGCGTTAGTGCATCAGACATTCAAGTTTATAGGATGCCTAATGATCCAGCCTAACCTAACCCATCCTTAGCTAGGGTATCCTAACTGGGGGCTTCACCCCCTCACCCCCCTGATTTTAAGCACCTAGGATTGCCACTTGACCTTACCTAGACACCCCTCAGATACCTGTCAGTCCAAATCCCAAGGTTGAGTGTTAATAAACCTAATCTAATGTATTATAAGCTAACTTATTCCAACAGCCAATCCAATCCTATCCTAATCTAACCAATCCGTTCCTAATGTAACCAAGCCTAACTTAACTGAAATTTTCCAAACCTAACATATCATTTGGGAAGTTCAAATTATGCCAAAAGTAAGACATGCATTTGGAGAGTTTGGCAGCAAGACTTGCTGTTGCTGGTACTTTCGTGGGAGTGAGGGAATGTATGATGTTTATATAAACAAGTCTATATGTATTTCACAGATGTCATAAAAAAAATAATCCCTGTGATTATGGTAATTTAGGAAGCACAACAAGTAGCCTGTGGAAGACTGGTTTCAATAAGAAATATGGAAGGGCTGTGTCCTTGTGGCAAAGTATTACTTTATATATATATATATATATATATATATATATATATATATATATATATATATATATATATATACAGGGTGTCCCAAGAGTTAAGTCAAAAACTTTGGGAAATGATAGAGGAGGGAATTGTAAGGAAAAAATGTTATATGAACATGTGTCCAAATCCCAACCGTTACGGAGCTACAGTTACTGATGACCTTATGGGCGAATTATGAAGGAGACCATTTTCGCCCATAAGGTCATCAGTAATTGTCGCTCCGTAACGGTTGAGATTTGGACACATGTTCATATAACATCTTTTGCTTAGAATTCCCTCATCTGTCATTTCTCAAAGTTTTTGATATAACTCTAGGGACACCCTGTATATACTGTACCCTTAAGGGACAGCCATAGTTTATGATAATATTTGTTACTCAATAATGTTTATGTTTTGTGAATGTGGTAAACCAAATATAACTTTGTGGTCACATCACCACTACCTGAATTAGGCCAACAGCACACAAGCAGCAGCAGTTGGTAAGTGATGATGATAAAACTAGGTGGTAAAAGACAGGGCATGTGGAAAGCAAGAAGATTGACAATCATGTGTACAATAATTACCATATGTGCAACAGCAACACTTAGTTACCCAAGCACCACACCAGCAACCATATTGGATCAGATGAACTGTGTCCTGTTGTGGTGAACTTGGTTAGTTAGGTTAGGTGGGGAACCGGTACACTCGTGTACCATATACTGTACACAACACCAAAATATGAGTTACTCCAACACAGCACCAGCAGCCATAGTGGATCTGCTGTATAGACTAAAGCCCGGTCCACACTAGGGGTCACGCTCTGTTGCACGTCATGTTGCCCAACTCGGGTTTTCGTGCCGCGGAGGGTCTGTGCTGCATACTTCGGGCAAATCTGGACGAGGGATATTTCATGGTGACAGCGCGCTACAAGGCCCTCACAGTAGCTGTATGGCTTCCGTTACCACTGTTTGATCTGCAGTACGACGCAGTGTCAGAAGATAGTACTGGTATGAATGGTCAAGGGGCAACGCCCTACATTTTATAGAACTGCTGAAGATGCATCCATGTATGTGGCAGATGAAAAACAAGCAGTACAAGGACAACTTAAGAAGTGCAAGTTTAAAACAATGACGAGACAGCCATTGCTTGCACCACATCATCTTTTTCCTATTCTTTTTCATTTTGTCACAACATAGTACCACAATGCGCCACATCACAGTCTCTTGAACTGCTTCAGTGTTGGTATCTATCATCACCCTCTTGCAGGTCAACGGTAACTGGTGTGTTCTGCCCATTGTAGTACTACTATGGACGTCACCGGCATCAGCAACATGACGCGGAACAGAGCACGTGGCACGACCCTAGTGTGGACGGGGTTTAACACTGCACTGTGGTGTAGGTAAAAAAAAAAAAAAAAGTCAAGCACACAACAAAATGGTCCTGTTGGTTCAGTATCGTCTGTGTATCTCTCTGTCTATCAGTCTATCTATCTGTAGCCAGACACCATACTCCTATAAAGGGTGGCCGTTTGTCTTTGAGTTGTTTCACGGGGAGGGGCACTAACCATCCGCCAACCCACTTGGTGACAGGAAGGGAACACGTGTTGGTAGGTTATATGGTTACCACCCAGCGTTACAAATAGTTTCCTGGCTTACAGGAAACAATTAGGCTTGCAACTCAATGTAAAGCCACCTGGAAAGAAAAGAAGACTAATAAAAAGTGACAGGAAAGATGGGAGAAATAGGATGAGTGGACGGCAATCACAGATAAAGATTGATGAAGGTGAAGGAAGCAGTAGGCGGCAGTACATCAAGTGAGTGGATTGAGAATTGAACTGTAGCCTATTAAAAAATATAATTTGTTTTGCAGCTCAAGGATCAGATTGGAAGCCACCTTCAGTAAAACCAAGCTGCATTTTTTTTAAATCTAAATAATGCAAAACCAACCAGGATATTTAACCAAGATTGTCTTCATATCTCAGGACATATTGTAGTTTGCAAGTCTAGAAAATGTTTTAAGGTTAATATTACACACAAATCATTTGTTAAGTACCTCAGCAAAAATGTTAATATAGTTACTGTTGTTGTTTGACACCAATATCTTTGATAAATTTTCTGTACATTTCTCTTGGCAGATGCCAGTGTGATCCAGCAGTATACTACACACTCACACCAGTGACCTCAACCAAGACACAGGCATTAAGGAGTAGTGGTAAACATTACCAGTAGCTTCCAGAGTAAAAATGAAAACATTCTGATGTTGAAAAGTTTAAGGCTTCAATAAGTTATTATCCTTAAAACAGTTCTTTGTCATATTTTACTACAGTCCAGATACCAGGGTTGTGCAGTGAATAGATAAAATATACAGTATCTGTAACCTAATGTCCATCTATCTATAACCAGACGCCTTAATCCATAAGGGGTGGCTGCAAACAAATCGCCTCCTTGTCGTCCTGTCTCCTGCCATTTCACTGCCTTCCAGCCAGCTCACACACCCCTCTCTCATATGTCTCTCCAATTCATCCTCTCCACTCCATCTCTCCATGACATTTCACTGCCTTCCAGCCAGCTCACACACCCCTCTCTCATATGTCTCTCCATTTCGTCCTCGGCCTCCACTTCCCTCTTCCCCCATCCATCTCATTCACACACTCCTCATTAGTCTCTCGCTCTCCATTCTCTCCACATGGCTAAACCACCTCAATGTATTTCTCTGAACACTCTCTATCTCATCCACACCCACGACCCACTTTCACTCCCTCATTTGTCAGTCTCTCTCCTTGTAACTCCACATGTATGCTTCTTTCAAATATCTCATTTCTGCTGCTCTCACTCTTGACTTGTGTCCTTGCAGCAAGGCCCAAGCTTTGCTTCCATATCTCAGAGTTGGTATCCTTATACTGTCATGCAGTGACTTTTTTTTTTACATCTATGCTCACTTCTCTGTTTCTTATCACTGCTTTCACAGAACCAGCAACCTTTCTTCCCTGTTGTACCCTTTCAAGTACTTCATCCTCTAAACTTCCCTCCTTACCCATCACACTACCCAAGTACAGTATAATCATTCAGAGACTGCTTATCCTTTATAAAGTAAACAGTTTCCCCCTGTGGCATTTCCACCTCCTTTTCCTTGTTTCCTCCTAAACCCATCAGTAGTAAGTTGTGGTCTCATATGTCTTTGGTTTGTTTCTCTTTGTCCATTGACACCTCTAGAAATCTCTCATATGTTATATGGTTAGCAAAGCAGTCTGACACTTTTTTTTATATAATTTCTCTCCTATATTGTTATCCCTCTACAGTTCTGATCACTGTTTAATAAAATTAGGTTCTTTTATCCATCCATTCAAAATCTAATTTTCCACCTTCATCCAGCAGCTGTTCCAAGAAAACCCACACGACTACACACGTCTCCTGTCGCTGTCAGTGCCTCAGGTTCCCTTTTTTTTTTTTTTTTTTTTTTTTTTTTTTTTTTTTCCCCGCGGTATTTCTGCCTCCTCATATTTTTGAAATAATTCCTCATCTTTTCCACCCACAGGGTTTATATGCGTCAGGTACTTTAAAGTGGGGGGGGGGGAAGCATTTCACAGATAAATATCACTGCTTCCTGTTTCTTTTTATTTCAGTTTTGTACTTTTTTATACAAAGTCATTATTATTCCTCCACCCTTTTTGTGTTTTCCTCACATTCTGTGGAAACATTCAAGAAAATACTTTATTTTTCCAAGTTTATTCAAGAAAATCACTTCGTTTTATTTTTTCTAGTTTCAGCTATTTGAGAGGAGCATGTGGAGTTACATGGAGAGGCAGACTGACAAATGAGGAGGTGAATGAACGTTGTGGTGTGGATGTGGGTGTGACAGAAAGCGTTAGGAGAAATACATTGAGGTGGTTTGGCCATGTGGAGAGGATTGAGAGCGAGAGACTAACGAGAAGAGTGGATGTGAGTGAGGTGTAGGGATGGTGGGAAGGGATGGGGAGGCCGAGTATGGGATGGAAGGATGGAGTGGAGAGAGGGGGGGGTGTGAGCTGAGGTGATAGGGCGATTTGTTTGTGGCCACGCCTTGGGATTAAGGCGTCTGGCAATAGACAGGTAGGTAGTTTAGTTTCCACTGCACATCATAATGTCTTCATCCACCACGCGTTCTTCTCTTGTTATATTTGTAAGACCTTGTACAGTGCATTTATTAATTAATTAAACCATTATGGTATAAGTTGACGTATCCCAGCATAGCTGAGCATGATTAAACCCAGCCTAATGCAGGTCTCATTACGGATAGAGATGGGAGCCAGAGAATCTCTCCCTCATCATTGATTACACTACTAACTTCAGTATAAGAAGCATTTCAAATGTATGATTATGGAAGAGAAGTTGCACTCAATTTCATAAACCAAGCAATTATTTCCCTGTACAAGGGAAAAGAGGAAAAAGTGTGTGGTAATCATAGGGGCATGTCTTCATAGTGTAATAGGAAAAGTGTATGGTAGGATACTTGTTGACAGAGTTAAGGAAAAAAAGAGAGGAATTAGTTGAAGAAGAACAGGAAGGTTTCAGGAAGGGAAGAGGTGTAGATCAGATATTCATCCTAAGGTGTTTAGTGGAAAGGTTTCTGGAGATGGGAAAGAAATTGGATGCAGCCATCCTGGATTTGGAGAAAGTATATGACAAAGTGGGTAGACGAGGAATGTGGAAAATACTGAAAAATTACGGAGTAAATGGAAAGCGTTAAATTCCATGAGAAGTAGGTTACGAGGGTGCTACGGCTGCAGTGCGTGTGGACAGCGAACTGAGCGAATTTTTCTGTCTGAATGTTGGATTGAAACTGATGTGTCATGTCTCCATAGTTCAGTTTGTATATGGATGGAGTTATAAAAGAGATACAAGGTAGGGCAGTGGATGTTGGAGCGGTCCTAATGAGAGAAGGCAGCGTTTGGAAACCCTGTTCTGTTGTTTGCAGATGATACTGTATTGTTAAATGAAGACGAAGGGGAACCTCAAGGTTTGGTGAGTGAATTTGGGGGAGTTTGTAAGAAACGGAATCTAAACTCAAGGTGAATGTAGGGAAGAGTAAAGTTGTGGTCTTCCAGAGAAATGAAGTCACTGAGTGCACACTGAAGCTGGATGGTGAGGAAATGGAAAATGTGAATGCATTTACGTATTAGGGTAGTGTGATGAGTAAGGATGGAAGTTTGGAGCATGAACTGCTGGAAAGGGTACAACAGGAAAGAAAGGTTGCTGGTTCATTGAAAGTAGTGATAAGAAATAAGGAAGTGAGCATGGGAATCAAAGTCACTGCGTGATGGTATTGTGATACCCACTCTAACGTTTGGAAGCGATGCTTGGACCTTGTTGGAAGGGCACAGGTCAAGAGTGAGAGCAGTGGAAATTCATTTCCAATAACTCAAATAACTTGTGAGTTATATGTTTGAGAGGAGCATGTGAAGTTTCATGGAAAGATAGACTGATAAATGAGTAAGTGAAGAAGCATTATGGTGTGGATGTGGATGTGATAGAACGCATTAGGAGAAGTAGACTGAGGTGGTTTGGCCATGTGGAGAGGATGGAGATTGATTAAGGAGGAGAGTGTATGTGAGTGAGGTGGATAGGGGTGGAGAGGTTGGACGACACTGATGATGTGATGAAGTGATGGGGTGGAGAGGTATATGAGAAAGGGGGGTGTAAGTTGTGGAGGGGGGGATGGACGTGGCAGGGGACAGTGCGACATGGAGGTGATTTGTTTGTGACCACCCCGTGTCGGATTAAGGCGTATGGTTATAGGTAGATCGCAGGTAACATGTTAATTCCAGTGTCCATTAGATGGATGTTATTCTGGAATACTATATTAATTTCATTGTCCATTAGATGGATGTTATTTGAAATAATATGTTAATTCCAGTGTCCATTACATGGATGCTATTCGGAAATAATATATTAATTCCAGTGTCCATTTAGATGGATGTTCATCATCATTATTCGGACCTCCTTTCTCACGCTAGGACAGGGTGAGGAGTAGCAATGTCCAGACAGCCCAAATATGCGTAATCCAATGGGCCACGCTTCCATTCACTTATCATTCAAGACCCCGGAATCTTGGCTCTATCGGCTACGCCAAAACGATTCGCCACGTTCTGTAGCTTCACATAAACGTATCGGATTGAGTCAATCCGGATGCTGCCACGTTACAAAGAGGTACCAAATCCCTGATCATGCACTTCTCCTCACAACATTCATCCAGCCAGCTCGACCTCTTGTCAGTTCCCTAGCCTCACCGACTTCCAAACCTCTCTTCCTCACACATTCATCCACCATATCTCTCCTCCTTGGCCCACCTCGCCTCCTCTCCTTCAGATTCGCTCTGATATACCTTTTTCACCACTCAGTTCTTATCCATTGTCTTCATGTGACCATAGCATTTCAGTACACTCTCTTCGGTTCTGGTGTCCACTTCCTCACTCCACATCTTTCACGAACCACTTATTTCGTATCCTATCCACCCTCTGTACTCCACATAAATTCCTCAGCAGTCTCATCTCCACTGCTCTTATTCTTGACTTTTCATTATCATGCAAGCCCCGTGCAGCTGTAGCACTCAAGCCTCTCTTTCTTCTCAAGGCCTTCATAGCACCAGCTACTTTTCTTCCTTGTGCCACTCTACTTTCAACTTCTTTTACACATTTTCATCTCTTTTCTGTCACTGTACCCAGGTATTTGAACTCTCTCACCAATTCCAGTCTCCCTCCATTCACTGTAACATCGCACTGGGAGTCACCTTCTCTCTCAGTAACCATGACTTTACTCTTTTTTACATTTACTCTCAAGGCACGACGCTCACAGACCTCAGCAAAACTCTGCACTAGCCTTCCAAGTTCTTGTCCGGTACTTGCAAGCAGTACTGCATCATCAACATACAACAAATTTGAGATATTCTATCCATCACCATTCATTACCAACGCCATCCCTCTCTCCATTATTCGTGATATTACTTCTCTCATCACCCCATCCATATATATATTAAACAACCATGGGGACATCACACAACCTTGTCGCACACCCACAACAACCGTGAACCGTTCACTTAGATGCCCATTAACCCTTACACATGCTTCACTACCATCATAAAAACTCTTGGCGGCACCTAACAGCTTACCATCTACACCATACATTCGCAAACCTTTCCACAATCCTTCTCTGTCCACTTTCTCGCATGCTTTTTCCAGATCCATGAATGCCATAAACACCTTATGGTCCTTCTCACGAACCTTCTCTGTTATCAGTATCACTGCAAATATTTGATCCACACATTCTCTGCCACTCCTAAAGCCACCCTGTTCGTCACTAGAACTCCTGATATCTTTCTTTTTCTATAATAATTCTTCCATATACCTTCCCTACCACACTCAAGAAACTTATGCCACGATAATTCTTGCACCTCGCTCACCTTTATTTTTGTACAGGGGTAAAATCACAGCCTTTTTCCACTCTGTAGGCACAGTTTTACTCATCCATGCCTTCTTCCATATCTCCAACAAGCACTTTATTCCACTCTCTCCACTACACTTAAGCATCTCTGCCTACACCTCATCAACCCCAGCTGCTTTCCCATTTTTCAGCCGCTTCACAGCACTCTTCACCTGTACAAGTGTCACGTCTCCTGGTACTGCATTCCTTCTGTACACAGCCCCAAACCAATCATGTTTACAGCCTTTCTGCTCTCTCTATTCCAATTCATCAAGCTGTCAAAATATTCTTTCCATCTGGTCCTTACTTCATGCCCATGGGTTAATATTCTACCACCTACATCCTTCACACCATCACATTTCTTTCCGCTTTCACTTCTACATTTCGGCACCTCTTTCCAGATTAACTTCCTATTTTCAGAGTAGATTGCATTCATATTTCTTCCTAGATCATCATTACCTCCTTCTTTTTCCTCTTCACTTGTCTCTTTATGTGCTTCTTGCTCTCAATATATTCAGTTCTTATTTCAACTGAACCCCTGTCCTGTAACCACTTTAGCCACTTCTTTCAGAATAACATCCATCTAGTGGATGTTATTCTGAAATAATATATTAATTCCAGTGTCCATTAGATGGATGTTATTCTGAAATAATACATTAATTCCAGTGTCCATTAGATGGATGTTATTCTGAAGTAATGGATTAATTCCAGTGTCCATTAGATGGATGTTATTCTGAAATAATATATTAATTCCAGTGTCCATTAGATGGATGTTATTCTGAAGTAATGGATTAATTCCAGTGTCCATTAGATGGATGTTATTCTGAAATAATATATTAATTCCAGTGTCCATTTGATGGATGCTCTTCTGAAATAATACCCTTAGTGGTTAGCATAATTTCTTATACAGTATAGCTAGTGTAAACCATATTTGGAATTTAAATGTTATATTTTCTTTCATTTACCTGTTAAACCTCAATACATAATTAAATGATCATTTACTGACAGATTGTCAAATTATGTTTTCAGAGGCGTAGGTCATCTAACAGTAGAGGAAGTGACATTTAATACATTCTTAATGTAAAGCATAATGTCATTCAATCAGCCAACAACCAAGGATGCCACCTGCTCTGCTTCTGTCAAAAGTCATTCTGGTATGTAAACTTGCTGTCTATATGCCTCATCATTAGTTCAGATGAGATATGAAAAAATGCATAAATTCTCAGAAGTGACCTCACAAATAATCTGTATGTTGATCTCAGTTACTGTCTATTTACTCCCTGATGTATAAGGCTTCAGAGGAACCCAAGTTTTTACAAATTTGTCACAATAGATCAGAGATACTCTCTTATAATGAAAACATCTTGCAAAGCAGATTCTGAGGAATCAAGCTCCAAAGCGCAGCTTTTTGATACACATTCAAGACTGTTGTACAGAAATGTCTATTTTAAAAACATTTAGATATTTTCGTTTTGGTTCTGTTGCTTTTTGCAGTTTAAAAATCTGTTTAAAAGTATTAGTTATGGATTCTGTTGGAACTGTTTGGTGACATTTCCTTGTTCCAGTGAGTGACCATAACAAGTAAAATATACTGTACAGTACTTTAAAAACGCCATGCCCACAGAAATCCACTAATCTCTTAACTGATTTTCAAAGTTCCTTTTCACTATTAGCAGGCAACACAGCATCATCTGCACACATCATATTTAAGTTAGTACCCTTCACTGTTCACTATCAGTCCCATCCCTCTCTCCTTGACTCAAGTTTTAGTTCCACTCATAACCTTTGTCACACACATGTTGAATAGTCATGGTGACAACACTCACTCCAACACTGACATTGAAATACTGTACCTACCCAGACAACCACCTACTTTTACTTGTGCTTTGTTACCATCTAAAGATTATCCCATTCAACAGCTTTCCATTCATGCAACACAGTAGCTTGTACTGTTGTCCACAGTCACCTTGTTTTCCCTGCCATACAGTGTTACCTTGTCCATTAATGCCATAAAGTGTGTACAATCTTTCTCACGTGCACTATTTGTCACTGCAAATATTTGATTCACACAGCCGCATCCATATTTGTTACTCACCACTTAGGATTAATGAATTGGGAGCAGTTGGTTTTGGAAAACTAGTGGAGTGCATACAGAGAGTGTTTGGCTGGGACTTCTTGTGTATGGTGTAGTGAAAGTGGCATCCATCCATTCATCATCCAACCCATTTTTTGACTCTTCAGGAGTGTAAGGGCCTGGGGCTAGGCAACTTCTTCTCAGCATTAAGCACGGGAGCGACCAGTTGCACCTCCTTTGGTGGGATTTTGTAAGAAACCCCAACCACCCCTCAGATATAAGCACTTATGGGCCACATCCACCTGGAGTACCTTAATCCACTAGACCACCAGGCATCATAAAGAAAAGAGAGAGAGAGAGAGACCAATAGTTGGTTTGGACCGAAGCATATACATGCCAATGCTGTTCTGATAACAGGTTGTTGATAGAGACTCAGTGTTTTCTAGATCTGCTGTAATCATCCTCATATACTTGACAATATGGGTATTTTAAAAACAAAATAGAGTTGTTGTCCCAAGTATGATGAGCCAGAAGAGAGATCAGACTCATGCTCTGACCATCCTGTTGTGTGTACAAAATGAGAAACCAGGGCTTTGTTCACCCTCGCTGATCATGATAACTTTGCTGGCATATCAGCGAAGTGGTGCTTGTTAGGCCAGGGTGAGCAGCAGTGATTACTCCCGTCACACCATCTGCTGTGGAAACAAAATCAATCAAAATACTGGAAACTATGTTTGGTGCTGGCTGACAGTGACTGCTGAATTATAGTAAATGACATCATGGACTCTGTTATTTACCTAAGACTACCTCCTACAGAACTTCAGTCATGTCTGAAAAATACTGTGAAATTCTAGTTTTAAGCCTGTACTTGGTGTTGACAATAACCTTGTTTTTCTTATCTTTTTTGCTAATAGCCTATAGTGCTTTCATTCTACGGTAAATTTATCACAGATGAAACAAAATATCACCAAGAGAATGTAACTACACCCAAGATTCAGCAGTGATGAATGAATTTCCATTTGTGACGAAAGTTTGTTTATGTTATGAAGGCTGCATTGTCTTGGTATCTTTTCACATCCCAGCATGATTGTTGGTATGTGGACTGATATTGGAACAACCATGATTGCCAAACAGAAGGCAAGTAGTGCACTTACCATTGGTGATGATAACTTGCTAGGGTAATGTGAATGCAGCCCAGGACAGGATGTGGATGATTAAAAGAAGCAAGCATAAACTGTACTACTGATATTGTTTGCATAACACCGCATTTAAATTATCATATATTGTAATTTATTGGAAGTAAGAAGTTAGGTGTTTACTCTCAAATCTTGTGAACTAGTAACCGAGCTTCAGGCCCAAACAACTTGTTGTTGTTGTTGTTGTTGTTGCCTTAGACTCATCTGAATGTGATTGTGGTGAACTAGACTGAAGTTGCCTTTGTCTTGCAGTCTGTCATCCTCTTGTCAGGGGATAGGAAGAGAGTCAAGGGACATTTGTTCAACCCATATTGGTGCCAGCACATGAAGGCATATCTCTCAGCAGCCTGAAGGGGCATTATATTTGGGAATAGCTGCTGCTGTCTTCCCCAGATTCATACCACTAGCTTAGACACTGGTAAGGACTAAGATGTATGGCACCTAAGACATGTTTTCTCCTCAGAAATATATAATCAGTCTAGTGCAGATATGATATTGGAGTAATTATACCAGCAGTTGTAAGGTTGTTTTGGGAGATACAACACTTTCATCCCCTTAGTCTATATCCTTACACCTGAAGAGACTGCAAGTCAGGCCATTACTTCTCCCAAGTAAAGTTTGACCCAATCAAGCTTTTTTTATTTATTTTTTTCAGTTGCAAATATAATTTTTCTATCTGAAAACAGTTTATTATACTTGTTACCAAGTCACGCTGTGATATTGCTTTCATGTTTTGCATATTACTATTTTTCCTATAAACGCTATACTGTAGCTAAAGTGTTGAAGTAGTATGGGTGTATGTAATGCATGAGGAAAGAAGTGTTATCAAAGAGTGTAAAAAGGTGAAGTTAAAGGAAGACTGAGGAGAGGAAAACAAGAATGTGGTGGAGAGTTACCATGGAGGAATATTTGAGTGAAGGTGGCATGATGGAATGGTGATGTGTTGTGATAGTGTTGGTGGTATTGGAGGAGTGTATGAGAAGTGGTATGAAGTGCCATGATGCAATGGTAATGTGTTTTGATAGTCTTGGTGGTACTGGAGGAGTGTATGAGAAGTGGTATAAAGTGGCATGATGGAATGGTGGTGGGTTGTGGTTCTCTTGACAGTAATTTTGTTTAAGCTGTCTTGCATGAACTGTGGGTTCGGCACCTGGCATTAGAAGGAAGGCTAGATATCCTTGGTTGACACTGAATGTACAGCGATTCATACATATAACTCAGGGGTGGGCTCAAAATAGTACATCTTTTGATATAGCTACAACTGGTACAGGAACTGTGAATTGGGAGAAACTAGCATATCAGCATTTTAGGTGGCTAGCAATGGAGATTTATAGCATAAAAGGCAACATATCAGTGAATTACTGTATGGCATAATAAGCTTACTCTTTATACACAGGGCTGTGAAAATCATCCATCTGGTGAACAAGGGACCATTGAGGAAGGCATGTTGCAGATAGGCCAGGACAAGGTGCAGTTGGAGTGTGGTGTCACTGGGCTAGTTTGTACTGTACTCTACTTTCTTTCCGTTTACTAGTAGGTAAAAGAATTTAATGCCTACAATGTTTTGTTTCTGTACAGTGCCTAAATTAGGGTTCCTATCTCTTAATCACTGTGGACAAAATCACATTGATGTTGGTTAACTACATCACCTAGACACTTAAAATGCCCTTGGAGTGAACATTGCCACTCATCAGAGCATCTATGTAAGCTAGACTTACCAGTGCAACTTGCATGTCAGCTGCTGCTGAATCTCATCATCTGTAGTTTACCTTTAGAATGTGGATTCATAATTTGGGAAAAATTTCTTTCAAGGGGAAATTTGGGTATTCACTGGAGGTTGTTGTGTGTATTGTGATAAAAATGAAATGGGAAAATTCATTTGAATGTTTGCACAAAACGAAGAGAATCTTCCGTCTATCCTGTGTTGTGAGTCAGCATCATAAACATCTGTAGTAAGACTTTGTAACACTGAGGAGTTTGTAATGGTGCTTGAGCTGTTAGGTATAGTGCCAGTGCCATTACCATCCCTGGCCTCAATTGTGCAAGTGTATTCATGAATAAAAGCTATTAATTGCTTGTGTCTGGTATTCAGATTAGGAGTGGGAAATGTCATAAGCAGATGGACTGGGTGAAACTGGCAGGCTTTAGAATAAAACCCTCTTTATTGGCACAAACGGTGTGGTGCTGTATACCCGAGCACAGCCTAGAATGTGGTAACTTTACATCGCTCAGCAGGGAAGAGAATTGTCAGTATAAAGTCATTGGCAAGGCATACACTTCCTTGCCATTAACCTCCTGTGGGATGGTCTTGTGCATTCCAACACAGCCATAAACTGTAGGTGCATAGCATTGTTCACTTATATGTTGTGTTGGCATCTAGTGCGGCTGCCTTTTTTTTTTTTTTTTTTTTTTTTTTTAGATGGGGTTCATAGCTTTTTCGTGTTAGGACATCCGTCACATTTCAGTTTACTTTTATCATCCTTTTGAACTGAGTTCCTTTTCTGTTTCTTCCATTTACTTAAGGACAGACTGTTTGTCCTTGCTGATGTAGGCCATGTAATATGCTGCCTTATTTTTGTTGGTCTCCCCTTCAGTTAGTTCTTTTCCTTTGTAGTTTGTTATTTATATTTTCTGATTGTTTTCCATGTGTTTTTACCATGTTTTTCTTGCATCTTACTCATAGAGATGTTAGTTTTGCTGCTTTCACTCGGGTTTGTGTTTTGCCGTCGGCGTCATTTTCCCTAGACTGTCTGCTGGGGAAATGGACGCCAGGTGTAGGTTCTCCATGCCTTCCTTGTCCGTCTCTCTCATTGCCCATGTAAGTAACTGGCCGAGTCACATCTTCCTGTGTCATCTCCCTGGTGTAGGACTCCTTTGATGTTTGGTCTCCAAGACACCTTTGTTATCCTTAAATTAATTCCACACAACAATGTAAATGATTTCCTGGCTTACAGGAAACCATTTGACTTGTCAGTGTAAAGCCACCTGAAGTAATAAAATGTGACAGGACAGATGGGAGAAATAGGAAAAGAGGGCAGGCACAGGAAAAGAGTGATAAGGGCGAAGGAAGAAGTAGGCAGCACTACATCAAGTGAGTGGATGATGGTTACCCCCACCTACCACCTCCCAGAATAGCAACCGCTTAAAAAGAAGAAAACGCGGCAGGACAGCTGGGCCGCCTGGTGGCGCCATGTTTACATCTGGAAAGCTGGATGTGGGAGGTGAGTATTTCAGTTTTTTGTGG